>NC_083409.1:56154917-56459217 GCF_020745735.1 Hemiscyllium ocellatum
TTTATTGATTGCAACCTCAATTCTAGTTATATTGCAGTGCTTTGGGGCATTAGTGTTAGGTACCCTGTTCTGCCATGCAATGACAATGATGCATTGTAGACAATTCACAAGGAGGTGGCCAAGTAGCTGGACATGGCACTGTAGGAGATCCATGCCAACTGTATTGTAAGGTGGTGAGCATAATAACTTGATATACTGGAGAGTTGTTGGCATTTGAGGAACTGTATCATAGAAAGAGTGAGTGCCTTTGGATGACAGGGGGATTAAAAGGAGAAATGAGGTTTAAGTGTTTTTTTTATTTTAAGAAAGCTCATCAGTCTTTAGAGCAACAATATTGCAGTGTCAGAAATGACTTTCTATGCGGTAACAAACATCTGAAAAAAATTATACTAAGTTGAAAGAAAGTAAGCCTTATTTATCTAAATGCTTTCATTATTGTTTCTCCAGTGTTCTTTGATTAACATTGCTCAATACAGGCCCTTTGTATCCTGAAGAATTTCAAGATATTGTTATAGGAGCTGGGGTTTCTTAGAAAGCCATTAGGATTATAAATCAAAACTGCATTGGACTTTGACAGTTTATACTATTGTCCATTGAGTTGGGTTTCAGAGGACTTTACATATGCAAACACAAACTATTCCCCCCCAGGGTAATTCTCCCTATTGCTGTTTAGTAACGACAGTTGTTTCAATGCTGACACAGTAATGACCATTGATTCAGATCATGTCTTGCCCAGAATTGCCTTCTTCAGAGAGAGCAGACAAATTAACAAACTATGAAAAAGGCTCCAGTGAAGCAGGCAACAGACACTGAAATTCACTATGTCTCTTGTCCTTGTAACACTCTGTCATTTCATGGTTGAGGTCAAAGTTAGTGACTGACATTTCAAAGAAAATAGAATAGGAAAGAATTGTATACAATCTTAACCTAGGGTGCCTGTTGTGCTTTACACAAAAACAGAAAAAGGTCATGTCTGGGCTGCTTTCTCTGGCTGACAACAATGAGGAGAGAATTAAATGATATAAAAATATTGCAAGTATTTGAATAAAGACATTAGGCTTTTTGAGTACCTCTTTCTTTGTGTTGCCATCAATTTTTCCCTCATTCTTTCATGGAAGACCAGAAGACATTGGAACAGAAGCAGCCCATCAAGGCTGCTCTTCTCTTCATTGAGATCATGGCTGATGTGATTGTGCTGAACTCCACTTGCCTGCCTTTTTCCCAATAAGCCCTTATCCTCATACTGATTAAAAATCTGTTTATCTAAGCCTTAAAAACAGTTAATGACCCTGCTGCAACAGAATTCCACAAACTCACTATCCTCTGAAAGAAGCATTTCCTCCCCAACTCTGTCTTCAAAGCTAATGCTCTCTGGTCCCGGACTCTCCAATAAGAGGAAACAACCTTTCTGTATCTAACCCGTCAAGTCCCCTAAGAATCTTTTATGTTTCAATCGAGTCATCCCTTGTTCTTCGAAACAACAATGAGTATAGGCCCAAAATACTAAACTCTCCTCATAAGATAGACCCTTCAATCCCAGGATTAGCCCCTTAGTGAACCTTCTCTGGACTGTCTCCAAAGTCACTACATATTTCCTTAGAGAAGGAGCCCAAAGCATAGAACATAAAAACTTGGAACAGGAGTAGGCCATCTGGCCCTTCGATCCTGTTGCACCATTCAATAAGGTCATGGCTGATCTTTTCGTGGACTCAGCTACACTTACCCACCCTCTCACCATATCCTTTAATTCCTTTACTGTTCAAAAAAATTTAAAACATTTACTGAAGTAGCATCAACTATTTCATTGGGCAGGGAATTCCATAGATTCACAATCCTCTGAGTGAAGAAGTTTCTTCTCAATTCAGTCCTAAATCTCTCTCCCTAATTTTGAGGCTATGCCCTCTTATCTTAGTTTTACCCACCAGTGGGAACATCCTCTCTATGTCTATCTTATCTATTCCCTTCATAATTTTATGTGGTTCTATAAGATTCCCCCCTCATTCTTCTGAATTCCATTGAATATAATCCCAGTCTACTCAGGCTCTCCTCATAAGCCAACCCTCCTTAACTCTGGAATCAACCTAGTGAACCTCCTCTGCACTCTCTCTCATGCCAACACATCCTTTCTCAAATAAGGAGACCAAGACTGCACACAGTAATCTAGGTGTGGCCTCACCAGTACACTATACAGCTGCAACATAACCCCCCTGCTTTTAAAACCACTCACAGTATTCCAGTTGTGGTCTAACTAGTCCCTTGTATAATTTTAGCAAGACTTCCCTACCTTCATACTCCACTCCCATTGAAATAAAAGCCAACTTTCTTATTACCGACTGAACTTAGATGCTAGCTTTCTGTAGCTTACACACAGACTCCTAAATCCCTCTATGCAGCAATTTTCTGTAGTCATTTTCCAGTTAAATTATATTCAGCCTCTTTGTTCTTCTTACGAAAGTGTATAGCCTCACATTTTCCCACATTAGATTCTATGTGTCAAATTTTTGCCCATTCGCTTAACCTTTCTATATTTTTCTATAGTCCCTTTGTGTCATCCTCACAATTTACGTTGCCATTTATTTTTATATCATCTACAAGCTTAACAATAATACATTCACTTCTGTCATCCAATTCATTAATATATATTGTAAACAAATGTGGCCCAGCACTGGTCCCTGTGACATTCCACTAGTTACAGGCTACCGTCCTGAAAAATCCCCATCCCCCTATTCCCAACTCTCTATTATATTAGTTATATCAGAAAAGGCTGGGGAAACTCAGCAGGTCTGGCAGGCAACATCTGTGGAGAGAAAAACAGAGTGAATGTTTTGAGTCCAGTTTGACTTGTTTTGAGTCTGAAGGCCAGTCTACAAGAATAAAAAGGGATAATCTAGAAAATGACAACGCCTACAAATGAATTAACAGCTTGGTAGCAGTGAAATCAGCTGGAAAATTAAGAGTATGCATTTACTTAAATAATCTAAATAAAGCTTTGAAGATATCTCACTCTTTCATGCCAAATATTGAAGCATTTGCTTCAACTTACAATGGCAAAAATCTTCACTGCCCCAGATGCAAAGGATGGTTATGATGTAAGTGCTTTTGGATGTCACTCAGGAGAGACAAGTGGATGTGCTGGCTGTTTGACATTTCCATGGCTCAAGAGGACAATCAATGCAGGCAGCATGAAATAGTTAGTGATATTTTCAGAATGGAAGTAATGGTGGATGACCTGTTGGTTTATGGATGTGGGGATGCAATGGAAGAAGCCATTGTTGACTACAGTCCAAATCTAATACAACTGCTAGAAAGAGGTCACCAGATCAAGTTTAAATCCTAGATGTCGACAGTCCACACAATGGAAATCAAACAACAGTTATCATGGCAACAAGCAATGACATGGGAATGATACTCTCCAGAGAAAGGAGATGAACACCCAGATGTTCACCCAGATGAACAGCCAATTATGATGTGTGCACATACACTACATAAAGGTCATGAGTGAAATACGAGAATAGCAAACTGCCTATGTATGACAACAGTTGTGATCATTGTGGGTAACTGGGCAATGCACAGTGTAAATGGTAATGCATTAATTTCTTTTGTTTTGTCCAAAAAAAGATGTTTGGGATAGAAGTGCAATACTTTATCAATGTGCCTTCTAGCACGTTGCAGTCAAATACCTTCTACCATGAAGATCTTACTGAAGTTATCCACCTTACAGCTAATTCTGTAAAGTCACAATACAGGCAAGACTGTTGTCCTATAAGCCACCATGTCGGAAGACTGAAAGTGAAGCTAAGATAGAATGTTAAGGAGCTGTATAAAAGTACAGATCCAAAAAGAGAGAATTTAACCATTGCTTCCTGTCATTCAATCGAATAATTGTCACTGGATATCCCATCATCAACATCCTGGGAGTTAACATGGACCAGAAACATAACTGAACTAGCCATTCAAAATTGTGCTACAAGGTAAGGTTGGAGACTAGAAATTCTGTGGTCAGTAACTCACCTCCTACTGCCTATAGCCTGCTTGCCATAAACAAGGCATGAGTCAAAAAAAATGATGAAATATTGCGTCTGGACAAGTGCATCTCCAACACTACTCAAAAATGTCAAAAACATCATGACAAAACAATACACTTCATTGGCACACTGGTCACCCCCTAAACGTTGACTCGCTCTGTAACCAATGTTAAGGGTATGGAATGTACCACAACTCACCAAAGTTACTATTCCTGAGCCTTCTAAACCTCCAGGTGTCACAAGTCAGGAGCGTGATGGAAAACTCTCCATTCAGATTTGACTTCTTGTACCTACTGTAGTCACATGTGCCTAGGTGGAGCAAAAAGCTTTATTTGCGTGCAGTACAGGTAGATCATAGCAAGCAGGGACATATAGATTATAGAGTGCTTAGCATGAGGCACACAGGATACACTGCACAGGAGGTGGGTGAAGCAAGTTCAACATTATTTGAAGTTACAGAGTCCATTCATCAGTCTAACAATGGCCAGGAAGAAGCTGTTCTTGAACCTGTTGGTTTCTGTATCTTTTATTTGACAGAAGTGTATCGGTGTCAAAATTCAGGAACTCATTCCTAACAAAACTATGAGTTGGATTATCATGGACTACCATGGACCAAAAGGCAATTCACCATCACCTTCTCAAGTGCAATGAGGAATACACAATTAACATTGGCTATGCTAGCAATGCCTACATTCCATGAAAGAATAAAAAGAAAATGAAAAGATTAGTTGGGTGCTCTTGTAAAACAATTGACTTTCTTGAAACTGTTTAATTAGTGCCATGATGTTACTAGAGATGTGAGTATACAAATAGTCAAACTATTTGATGATGCCAATCCACATTTTTCAGAAAGGTCTTAATAGCCAAATGCGTCTTTGAATCATTCTTACTGTTATTTTTGACGTGGGGTCACTACATTGAAATGTTAACTCTGCTTTTCGCTCTATGGATGCTGCCAGGCTTGCTGAGTTTCTCCAGCATTTTCAGTTTTTGTATCACATGAGTATGGGGTTAGGACTGAGGAAGTTTAAAAGGTAGATACTTGTAAGACATTTTTAACTTTGTTAAGGATTCCATTTCAGTCCTTTGTGAGTTTTGCTATCAATTCTGAGCACCAGGTTGCAACAATGCTTTGCTCTCTGTTCATATCCTGAAATAGCAAAGAAATGTATCCAAACGCAATGAAAGAAAGTCAGAGGGAGGTTACTAATCTGTCCTAACGGGCAGGAATGGACAGGGTTAAAATAGCATCGATGAGTGTGGTGCTGGAAAAGCACAGCTGGTTAGGCAGTATCTGAGGAGCAGAAGAGTTGACGTTTCAAGCATCAGCTCATCATCAGGAATGAGGTCATTCCTGATGAAAGAGCATATGCTCGAAATGTTGACTTTCTGCCCCTCGGATGCTGCTTAACCAGCTGTGCATTTCCAGCAACACACTCTTCAACTCTGCTCTCCAACATCTGCAGTCCTCACTTCTTCAGGTTAAAATAGCATATTCAGTTTTACTCTTGTATATATTGGAGTCACATTAGCCACCATTTTAGCTGCTCACTTATTCCAGTTCATGTGACAGGAGACTCATAAATGTTGCAAATCATACTTTAGGAGGTGGAGATTTGATTTTGACTAGAGCCCTTCCTGGCTTTCCCACCAGGTAGGGGCAGACCAGCAGCTGTCAGGATGTCACAGAGGCTGCTGACAGTTGGTCAAAACCTTAAAAATAAAGAATAAAATACTGTACATACTGGAAATGTGAAACAAAACCAGAAAGTGCTGGAGAAACTCAGCAGATCTGGCCATATCTGTAGAGGGAAAGGCAGAGTTAATATTTCAATCTAGTGTCTGGATTTGTGGTACTGGAAGAGCACAGCAGTTCAGGCAACATCCGAGGAGCAGTAAAATCGACACTTAGGGCAAAAGCCCTTCATCAGGAATAAAGGCAGAGAGCCTGAAGGGTAGAGAGATAAACTAGAGGAGGGTGGGGAGAAAATAACATAGAGTACAATGGGTGAATGGGGGAGGGGATGAAGGTGATAGGTCGGGGGCCAGGGGGAGGGTGGAGTGAATATGTGGAAAAGAAGATAGGCAGGTAGGACAAGTCATGGGGACAGTGTTGAGCTGGAAGATTGGAACCAGGGTGAGGTGGGGGAAGGAGAAATGAGGAAACTGTTGAAATCCACATTGATGCCCTGGGGTTGAAGTGTTCTCAGGCGGAAGATGAGGCATTCTTCCTCTAGGCGTCTGGTGGTGAGGGAGCAGCGGTGAAAGAGCCCCAGGACCTCCATGTCCTCGGCAGAGTGGAAGGGAGAGTTGAAATGTTGGGCCATAGGGTGGTGTGGTTGATTGGTGCGGGTGAGACGGAGATGTTCCCTAAATCGCTCTGCTAAGAGGTGTCCAGTTTCCCCAATATAGAGGAGACTGCATCGGGAGCAACAGATACAATAAATGGTATTAGTGGATGTGCAGGTAAAACTTTGATGGATGTGGAAGGCTCCTTTAGGGCCTTGGATGGAGGTGAGGGAGGGGGTGTGAGCCCATGTTTTGCAGTTCCTGCAGTGGCAGGGGAAGGTGCCAGGATGGGAGGGTGGGTAGTAGGGGGCCGTGGACCTGACCAGGTAGTTACGGAGGGAACGATCTTAGCGGAAGGCGGAAAGGGGTGGGGAGGGAAATATATACATGGATTTAGTAACGGGAGGTCGTGCCTGACAAACCTGTTGGAATTCTTTGAAGAGGTGACAAGTAGGTTAGACCAGGGAAACCCAGTGAATGTGGTCTATCTAGACTTCCAAAAGGCCTTTGATAAGGTGCCACACGGGAGGCTGCTGAGCAAGGTGAGGGCCTATGGTGTTCAAGGTGAGCTATTGGTATGGATTGAGGATTGGCTGTCTGACAGAAGGCAGAGAGTTGGATAAAATATTCTTTTTCGGAATGGCAGCCGGTGACAAGCCGTGTCCCGCAGGGTTCAGTGTTGGGGCCGCAGCTGTTCACATTATATATTAATGATCTGGATGAAGGGACTGGGGGCATTCTAGCGAAGTTTGCTGATGATATGAAGTTAGGTGGATGGCAGGTAGTACTGAGGAAGTGGGGAGGCTGCAGAAGGATCTAGACAGTTTGGGAGAGTGGTCCAGGAAATGGCTGATGGAATTCAATGTGAGCAGATCCGAGGTCTTGCACTTTAGAAAAAAGAATACAAGCATGGACTACTTTCTAAACGGTGAGAAAATTCACAAAACCAAAGTACAAAGGGCGTGCTAGTCGAGGATTCTCTAAAGGTAATCATGCAGGTTGAGTCCATGATTAAGAAAGCGAATGCAATGTTGTCATTTATCTCAAGAGGGTTGGAATATAAAAGCACTGTTGTGCTACTGAGACTTTATAAAGCTCTGGTTAGGCCCCATTTGGAGTACTGTGTCCAGTTTTGGTCCCCACACCTCAGGAAGGACATACTGGCACTGGAGCATGTCCAGCAGAGATTCACAAGGATGATCCCTGGAATGGTAGGTCTAACATACGAGGAACGACTGAGGATTCTGGGATTGTATTCATTGGAGTTTAGAAAATTAAGGGGAGATTTAATAGAAACTTACAAGATAATACATGGCTTGGAAAGGGTGGATGCTAGGAAATTGTTTCCGTTAGGTGAGGAGACTAGGACCCGTGGCCACAGCCTTAGAATTAGAGGGGGGTAAATTCAGAAATGCAGAGACATTTCAGCCAGAGAGTGGTGGGCCTGTGGAATTCATTGCCCCAGAATGCAGTGGAGGCCGGGATGCTAAATGTCTTCAAGGCAGAGATTGATAAATTCTTGATGTCACAAGGAATTAATGGCTACGGGGAGAATGCTGGTAAGTGGAGTTGAAATGCCCATCAGCCATGATTGAATGGCGGAGTGGACTCGATGGTTTGAATGGCCTTACTTCCACTCCTATGTCTTATGGTCTTATGGTCTTATGGTGGCAGGGTCCTTTTGGAGGTGGCGGAAATGTCGGCGGATGATTTGGTTTATCCGAAGGTTAGTAGGGTGGAAGCTGAGCACCAGGGGCATTCTGTCCTTGTTACAGTTGGAGGGGTGGGGTCTGAAGGCGGAAGTACAGGATGTGGCCAACATGCATTGGAGGGCATCTTTAACCACATGGGAAGGGAAATTGCAGTCTCTAAAGAAGGAGGCCATCTGGTGTGTTCTGTGGTGGAACTGGTTCTCCTGGGAGTAGATACGGTGGAGGCGGAGGAATTGGGAATACGGGATGGCATTTTTGCAAGAGGTAGGGTGGGAAGAGGTGTAATCCAGGTAGCTGTGGGAATCGGTGGGTTTGTAAAAAATGTCAGTGTCAAGTTGGTCGTCATTAATGGAGATGGAGAGGTCCAGGAAGGGGAGGGAGGTTTCAGAGATGGTCCAGGTAAATTTAAGGTCAGGGGGGAATGTGTTGGTGAAGTTGATGAATTGCTCAACCTCCACGCGGGAGCATGAGGTGGCGCCAATGCAGTCATCAATGTAGCGGAGGAAGAGGTGGGGAGTGGTACCGGTGTAATTACGGAAGATGGACTGTTCTACGTAACCAACAAAGAGACAGGCAGAGGTGGGGCCCATACGTGTGCCCATGGCTACCCCTTTGGTCTGGAGGTAGTGGGAGGATTCGAAGGAGAAATTGTTAAGGGTGAGGACCAGTTCAGCCAAATGAATGAGAGTGTCGGTGGAAGGGTACTGTTGGGGATGGCGGGAGAGGAAACAACGGAGGGCTTGGAGGCCCTGGTCAGATGGAGGTGTAGAGGGATTGGATATCCATGGTGAAGATGAGGTGTTGGGGGCCGGGGAAACGGAAGTCTTGGAGGACGTGGAGGACGTGGTGGTGTCTCGAACGTACGTGGGGAGTTCCTGGACTGGGGGGATAGGACAGTGTTGAGGTAGGTAGAGATGAGTTCAGTGGGGCAGGAGCATGCTGAGACAATGGGTCGGCCAGGGTGGTCAGGCTTGTGGATCTTGGGAAGGAGGTAGAACTGGGCAGTGAGGGGTTCCTGAGGTTGGAAGCTGTGGGTGGGAGATCTCCTGAGGTGATGAGGTTCTGTATGTTCTGGGAGCTGATGGTTTGGTGATGGGGGGTGGGCTCATGGTCGAGGGGGCGATAGGAAGAGGTGTCCTCGAGTTGGCGTTTAGCTTCAGCGGTGTAGAGGTCAGTGCGCCAGACTACCACTGCGCCCCCTTTATCTGCTGGCTTGATGATGAGGTCGGGATTGGAGCAGAGGGATTGGAGGGCTGCGCGTTGTGAGGGTGAGAGGTTGGAGTAGGGGAGGAGGGGATAGACAGGTTGAGGCGGTTAATGTCCCTGTGGCAGTTGGAAATGAAGAGGTCGAGGGCAGGTAATAGGCCAGCGCGGGGTGTCCAGGTGGATGCAGTGTGTTGGAGGTGGGCGAAGGGGTCCTCAGAAGGTGGGCGGGAGTCCTGATTGTGAGAATAACAGTAAGAAAGATTCAAATGGATGTGACCATAGTAGGTATGGTTAGTAAGTTTGCATATGACACCAAAATTGGAGGTGTAGTGGACAGCGAAGAAGGTTACCTCAGAGTAGAATGGGATCTTGATCAGATGGGCCAATGGACTGAGGAACGGCAGATGGAGTTTAATTTAGATAAATTATATGTAGAAAGGCAAAACAGAGCAGGATTTGTACACTTAAGGATAAGGTCCTGGGGAGTATTATTGAACAAAATGATCTCAGATTGCAGATTCATAGTTCCTTGAAAGTGGAATCGCAGATAGACAGGATAGTGAAGAAGGCATTTGGTATGCTTTTATTTATTGGCCAGTACATTGAGTATAGGAGTTGGGTGGTCATGTTGCGGCTGTACAGGACATTAGTTAGGCCACTTTTGGAATACCGTGTGCAATTCTGGTCTCCCTCCTATCAGAAGGATGTTGTGAAACATGAAAGGGTTCAGAAAAGATTCCTGATGAAGGGCTTATGCTCGAAACGTCGAATTCTCTATTCCTGAGATGCTGCCTAACCTGCTGTGCTTTGACCAGCAACACATTTGCAGCTGTGATCTCCAGCATCTGCAGACCTCATTTTTTACTCAGAAAAGATTGACAAGGATGTTGCCAGGTTTGGAGAGTTTGAGCTGGAGGGAGAGGCTGAATAGGCTGGGGCTGTTTTCCCTGGAGCATCAGAGGCTGAGGAGCGACCTTACAGATGTTTATAAAATCATGAGTTGCACAGACAGGGTGAAAAGATCTTTTCCCCAGGGTGAGCTAGTCGAAAATTAGAGGGCATAGGTTTAGGGTGAGAGGGGAAAGATTTAAAAGGGACCTAAGAGGCATTGTTTTCCATGCATAAGGTGGTGTGTGTATGGAATGAGTTGTCAAAGGTGGTGGTACAAAATTTAAAAGGAATCTGGATGGGTATTTGAATAGGAAAGATTAAAAGGGATATGGGGTAAATTTTGGCAAGTGGGACTAAATTAGTTTAAGTTATCCGGTCAGCATGAATGAGTGGACTGAAAGGTCAGTTTCCATGCTGTAAAACTCTATGACTCTATGACTCTAAATGGAAAGACCTGCAGAGTTTCTCTTGCACTTCATGTTTTTTCAAAGTCTTTTCTATGTTTGGTTTTGCGGAACTAATTATGCAAAGTAACTGATTCAGGAGGAATATAGAATTATAGAATGCAAAATCAGAAACACATTCTGAAGTAGTTCTTGTTTCATTTCAGGAATCATGGACAAATTCTAGAGAACTTTTCCTTAGGAGATTAAATGGGTTGAGTAGAATCCATGAATAGAACAAATTGTGCATGATCTGTGGAAGTGGTAATTGGCTAATTCCTTCTCTTGTTCTCTGTTTCTTGCTATTCTCTAGTGTAAATGTTTTGATTGCTTCAAGTTAAAGTACATTCACACATCATTAAATAACTCCTGGTGTTATATGCAACTAATTGACAGGAACAGTATACCACAGTGATAGAGAAGAAGTAACTGATACTTTACTTTGATGCAGGTGTTATGAATCAGCTAGGAAGCTAAACTTACCCAGCACTGAAACATTAAAAAAAATGGCCTAGGTGTAGTATTAGAAAATACTATGGTGGGGAGATTACTTTAATTTCAAAATTATGCTTTATTCTCCAAAATCAAGTACATGCAAAGGCTCTAAATCATTTCTGTATAGTCTTTTCGGAGAGAAAAAAACAAATAAAATTATGACATTTCTCATTCAATGTATAAGTATGAACTTATGAATTAGGAGAAGGAGCAGGCTCTCCGCCATTACATCGGTGGCTGCTTCGGTGCAGCGTCCTGCACCCAGGCTGAACTGGAGCAGTTCATCAACTTTGTCCACAACTTCCACCCCATCCACAAATTCACTTGATTCATCACAGATACCTCCCTCCCCATTCTTGACCTCACCATTTCCATCTCCAGTATCAGTGTCCAGACGGATTACTACTACAAACTCACAGACTCCCATAACTACCTAGACGACACCTCCTCCCACCCAGTATCATACAAAAAACTCCATTCCATTCTCCCAATTCCTCCGCCTTCTCCACCTCTTCTCAGGCAAGGAGACATTCCACTCGCGAGCATCCCAGGTGTCCACCTATTTTGAACAACATGCTTTTCCTCCCTCTGTTATCCAAACAGCCCTCTGCCGCACCACCTCCATTCCCCATTCCACTGCTCTAAACTCCCCCCTCCCAACGTAATAAAGACAGAGTCCCCTTGTCCTCAACTACGGTCCCACCAGTCTCCGCATCCAACGCATCATCCTCAAACACTTCCACCAACTCCAACTAGATCCCACCACCAAGAATATCTTCCCCTCCCCACCCCTCTCTGCCTTCCACCAGGACTGTTCCCTCTGACAGTCCTTGGTTCACACCATCCCCACCACCAAACTTCCGGGTACCTTCCTCTGCAACCAGAAAAGATGCAAAACTGCCAGTACACCATCCAGGACCCCAAACAGTCCCTCCAGGTGAGACAGAAGTTCACCTACTTCTCTTCCAACCTAGTTTACTACATCAGGTGCTCCCGATGTGGTCTTCTCTACACCGGGGAAACTGAACGTAAACTTAGGGAACGGTTCACCGAGCATCATAGCTGAGCCCGCAGGGGCCAACCAGACCTCCCAGTCACCGCCCATTTCAATTCCTCCAACCACTCCCTTTCTGACATGACCATCCTTGGCCTCCTTCATTGCTAAAACAAACCACAGCTCCTACTGGAGGAACAACACCTTATTTAGATTAGATTACTTACAGTGTGGAAACAGACCCTTCAGCCCAACAAGTCTCCACTGACCCTCTGAAGAGCAACCCACCCAGACCCATTCCCCTATACCTAACACCACGGGCAATTTAGCATGGCCAATTCACTTCACCTGCACATCTTTGTAACTGTGGGAGGAAATCAGAGCACCCGGAGGAAACCCACACAGACACAGGGAGAATGTGCAAACTCCACACAGACAGTTGCCCGAGGCGGGAATTGAACCTGGGTCTCAGGTGCTGTGAGGCAGGAGGGCTAACCACTGTGCCATCGTGCGGCCCACCTGGGCAGCCTACAATCAGGAGTACTCAACATTGAGTTCCCCAATTTCAAATAACCTTCCTCCCCATGCCCCAATTCACTTCCCAGCCCCTCTCCCTCCCTTCCAGTCCTCCCGGCCACCAGCCGGATTCATTCCTGCCATTGACCAACCAGGTCATACCTGCTACCTGTCTTCACCTATCTCCCCTCTATCTGCAGCTCCCCCCACCCCAGTCCTGAAGAAGGGTTACACCATAACGTTGACTTCTGCACCTTCTGTTGCTGCCTGGCCTGCTGTGTTCTTCCAGCCTCCTGCCTGTCTACTTTGGATTCCAGCACCTGTAGTTTTTTTTTGTCTCTATTCAATTATATCACAACTGATCTGATGACTCAACAATACTGCCTCCTCCTGATAACTTTTGCTTGTCAAGAATATGATTTCTAAAGATCAGAGTTCCTGCGCGTTGATGGAATGGATGCCACAACAAAGACTTCAGTCAAGTACGAAAACAGAATTAGTATCATCATTTAACTTAACTCCTTAATAGGTGAGAACTGATTGAAAAAGATCACATGATCATTTAGCATCACCACAACCTGATTCTGACAATTAATTGAATGTTCCAGAACACAAGGTAACAACCTCAAAAGTACTTGGCCTTTGATCTCTTGGAACTCCTCTGTGTTTAATAAATCTACCATTTGGAAACATTCTGAACAAAGGTCTTGGACTCAAAGCATTGACTGTTTTTTTTCCACAACGCTGCTAGCCCTGCTGAGTTTTCCAGCAATTTCTGATTTTGTTTCTGATTTCCAATGTAATTAATAACATTTCTAGAAAACCAATAGTACAAAGTTCGAAACATTGAAAATAAGTGACAATACTGGTGGATGAATGCAAAATTCACATGTTAATTGTTTTAATGGGCGTTTCACTTGTAAATTAAAAAGTCAACATCTGCATAAAATAAACCTCCGAGTAATGCCAAATATCTCAAAGTATTTTTTCAGTATTATTGCCATTAATAATATCTTGACTGTATTTTAACCACCAACATCGAGAGTGTGGTGCTGGAAAAGTACAGCAGGTCAGGCATCAGCTGAGGAGCAGGAGAATTGATGTTTTGGGCATAAACCCTTCATCAGGAATGAGGCTTGTGGGCCGGGCGGCTGAGAGATAAATGGGAGGGGTGTGGGGGGGTGTTGGGGGTGGGGGCAAGGTAGCTGAGAAAGCAATAGATAGCTGAAGGTGAGGGAGAAGGTGATAGGTCGGGGGGGGGTGGAGCAGACAGATGGGAAAGGTGATGGACAGGTCAGGAGGACAGTGTTGGGTTGGAGGTTTGGGACTGGGATAATGTGCGGAGAGGGGAAATGAGGAAACAGTTGAAATCCCAGTCTTCACTTTCTCCCTTTTAACTATCAGCACCAAGTACACCTTATAAATATGGATTTTGGTTTATTTAGAAATGTTATTAATTACATTGGAAATCAGAAACAAAATCAGAAATTGCTGGAAAACTCAGCAGGTCTAGCAGCGTTGTGGAAACAAAGCAGTCAATGCTTTGAGTCCAAGACCTTTCTTCAGAATGTTTCAGAATGGTAGATTTATTAAACACAGAGGAGTTCCAAGAGATACATATTGAGAGGAAGAGTGAGAACAGGTAATGGAAACTAAAGGATACAGTAAGTGCAGGAACAAAAACACCTGAGAGAAAATGTGTACAGAACTTTGACGATTACAGAACAGGTTGAGAGAGTGGTTAGAAATATATACAGAATTTTGGTTAGACCTTAGAAAGCAAGGTAAAGAACAAAAATAAGAAAATTATGAGCATTTATGAAGTACTGGTTCTAATTCAAAACTAATATTGTGTCTAATTCTAGACACTGTAAATTTTTAGGAATATCAAGACTATGGCATTGGCGCAAAAAGGAGTTCTGAGACTAATTCCAGGGAGGAGAGAGTCTCATTATGTGGTTAGATTGGAGAAGTTGGCCTTGCTCTCTTTTGAGAAGTGCAAGTTGAGAGGAGATTTGATAGAGATAATCAAAATGATGAGGGGTCTGGACAGAATATTAGAGAGTACCTGAGTAGGAGATTCAGAACAAAGCATGCCGATTTGAATGAATGAATGATTTATTGTCACATATATCCAGGGTGATACAGTGAAAAGAGCTCTGTCTCCTCAGTCGAGCAGCATTTTGAGGTACAAAAGGAATGAAAAGAACATATTTAAATAGAGTTCATCTTCATCAGCCAGGGACCCAAACACAGCTCCAGGATTTCTACAAGGTCCCTGCTCTGGACCTTCTTCAGCATGATTTGTCATGTACGATCACAAACTAGCTACATGCTGTGGGATCGAAATCTTTTTCAGTTGCACTGCTGAGGAGAGACCATATGCTGTGTATCAACAGTCACTGATGGGGGAACCTGCATGCTGGTCCTCAGCAACAGTCAAGGGATTGTTTTTCACATTTATTCTGATGTTCATCACCATCTCCAGCTCTCCCACCACTACCTTCCCAGTTTTCAATAACCTGCTTGTATTGCCTGAATTCTACATGGGCAGCAGATTTGTTACTTCAACTGGACTTGATACTCCTGGCCTGGAGAGAGAAATGTTTCTCTTTCTGATTACCAATTGCTGAACCCCGCAGGGAATAGTATGTCTGATGAGAACTTGATCAGGCTCAACCATGACATCCACCATGGTCAAATGTCATGTCAATGTTCATTAGCTCGGTCCACAACTGGAGAATGGCCGCTTAGATGAGGTACTGGAAAGCCACCAAGGCAAGCTGCAGAGGAGGCAAAAAATGCAAGTGAATTTGCATTTACTTAAGCAAAGATTAAGAATTCATGAAAATAAAACAAACCTTCAGAATAACTATTGTTTGAAGGAAGCCCATGATGGTGTTGAAAATTAATGACTGCACTGGGGACAAAACAGAAAAAAATCATTAAAACTCTCTATATTCATTCCACAGAGAATATATTTACACACAGAAATTATTATTGATTTTCTTTGATTAGTTTGTATATACAAAAGAAAACCACACTGTTGTGAAGAAAATTAATTTCAGAGGCAGACATTTTCAACCTGCTTTTGACAAAAATTTATTTTCCTGGTCAGTTTACATGATACAGTTTATTGATTATCTGGTTGGCCATGTCACTTAAAAAGCAAACTCCACCATAGATCCATTCATAAAATGAAAGAGCACTTGCTCAGGTGAAAACGTGAAAAAAATATTAAATTGGACATTTCAGGGAAATTGAATGCTCTTAATTTTGAAAATCGATTTTGAAATCGAGTGCTCATGGGGTGAAAGTATCATAGTGTTTTTTTTAAAACTGTATGTTATATATTCATAAGCAATGCTCAATAAATTGAGCTTTCATATCCATGAATGAGGAACAATAATTTGTGTTAAATAAATCATGATATGAACACAATGGGGTTACGTTATGGAAATCATGACATGCCAGATTTACATTCCAAAAAGCTCTGGCCCATAATCTGAAATCAATTAATACAAAAATTCATCAGAAAAGGGTCCTCCCACACTTTGTGTTTTAATTTATGAGCTAGGTTGATCAATATGATTCCAGGTCAAGTTCTCATCTTTGCTGGTTACCTGAGTATCAGTTAAATAAATAAGTGCACCATTCTTCCTCCAGGAAAAATACAGATCAATTATTAATATTGCTCTTCCCTATCTCGTGGCCTCCACAAAAAGGTGTACATGTAGATATTCAAAGAAGGCAATTGGAATTGGTTGGGGTCATGTTCAAAGGCTTGTCAGCAACGAATATTCAGGTTTTTATGTGAGGAATGGGCAAGCAGACAAGGTATTGGTTGCAGCACAGCTCAAATAAATCTACCTCCAACAAGTGGAGGAGAAAACTGGGTGCGCAAGAGTGGAGGGATAATTTAGCATTTAGTCAATCTGGCTGGCAGATTCAGTGAGTAACTGTGTACAGTAGTGACCTGGGTAAATTCAGCATTCCAGTGCTGCCAGTGGGAGGTCACCCTCAAAGGGAGTGTGACTGGAGACAAGGCTATTATATTCAATTCTCTAAGTTTTTGGTGAAGCTCCCTTTGAGAGAAGTGGAGCGACAATGCGGTTTATTGAAAAGAGCAAAATCAACAATTCACAGCACAAATTAATTTCAATTTCTATTTTTCAATCTCAAAACAATAAAATCATTAACTTAAATGTAAATTAATCCAATATTTCAAGTGAAAATTAACCCAACATTTTCCAACAGTACATTTTTTAAAAATAGAAGCAAGTTATGTTCATGGTATAATCAACTTACACTGTCATATAACCAATTTACATTATGAGATAAACATCCTTCTTTATTTCAAAACTACTTTCATAAAAAAGTAATTTACAGGTATATGCAAAGGTTCTAAATCAGTTCTATACAGGGTTTGCTGACAAAAAAACAAACAAAACATTGAAATGTTGACATTTTTCAGAGCTTCTCTACAGTTCCAAAACCAAAGGCATTTTCTGCATATGCAGGAAACTATTTATGTTCATGTTGAGGCACCAAGTTGGCCTGACAAGTGAATGGACCCTTATTAATCTTTGGTAGAAAGATCTTAAGTGGTGGCCTTTTCTCACGACACCTTGGCAGCAGCAGTCCTAAACTTCCCTCAGCATGTCGTCCTGGACCTTGGAATGCGCCAGTCTGCTATACCTAGTCGGGGTCAACTCATTACACTGGAAAACTAACTACTGTTGGGCAGACCAAAGAGCACCTTTCATCAAGCTGATGGTCTTCCAGGTGCAGTTGAAGCTTATGTCAGTGTGCAACCCAGAGAACAGACCATAGAGCAGAATCCTGTGTCATGGAGCTGCTCTGGACAAAGTTTGACAAAAAGCACTGCATCTTTCTCCAGAACATCTTTGCAAAGGCACATTCCAAAAGGGTGTGTGTGACAGTCACTTCCTCTCCCCCACAGCCACTTTGAGGGCAGTGCATGGTGGTGCACAGAGGCTGGGCGTGCATGGAGGATCTGTCAGGCAGAGCCTTTTTCACCACCAACCAAGCTTTGTCTTGGTGCTTGTTGGAAAATTCTGGTGATGAGGCATTCTGCCAAATGACTTTGACAGTTGTGACAATACAACCACTTACGGAGGTGTATTTTGTCCTTGATTTGTTTCTATATGAGGCAAGACTGAGACAGAGGTGGAGAACAGTCTACTCAAATGAGTAAACAGCTTGTGAGGCCTTGGTTTTTTTTTAAGCTAGAACAATAGAAGTATCCTGAATGGGTGGGCTCAAACTCCCACAGAACCAGGATTTTTTTTGTTTTAGTTTTTCAGTAGAGGTTGTCACTGGGGTCTTGAAGCTGGATATGGAAGCTCTTATTCCTCTCTCTACTACATCTCTGTAAAGGCTGGAGATCTCTTCCTGCTTCTGGAATTACATGTGAAACAATATGTTTTATAAAATTTACCTTTGCTAAGAGTGTGTTTATGGGATGTTACTATATTGGAACAGTTAATTAGTAGTATTTGTTAAGTATTTTGATAGAGTTAGAGTTAAGCCAATTATTTTCTTCTCTTTTTTTTATTTGACTGTATATTAACTGTAGTGTTGAAAGAAAATGTATTTTACTTAAAGTCGATTATTTGACCAATTGAATTGCATCTGGAAAGCAACCTCTTACACCTACTTTTAAAATAAGAATGGTTAGACTCGGCAAAATGGCGGCGATTCTGTAGGACTGCTGAAGACAGCTCTGCCTAATAGCCAAGGCATACCGGTATTTTTTGCCATCCCTGGCCAACTTATGTGGTGTAAATATTACAGAACACATGTTTGTTAATATTTGGGAGGGGGAAGGATGCCAAAAGGAAAAGGAGCAAGCAAACAGCAGAAGGGAGGACACTTCCCTGCAGCACCTACACATGCAGCATCTGCCTCTCCTGAACCCCCTGGGGACCTGACAGACTCACAGGAATTGGCTGCGGCGATGGAGAGACTTACCTTGAAAGTTGCGGCTGCGAGTGAGGAAATCCGTAGGGAGATTCGTGTTCACCTGCAACCTTTTGCATCCATGCTGCAGAAGCACGAGCAGGAGATACAGGGCCTCGAGGAGATGTTGGAGGAAGTGGAGGGTCGAACTAAGGCCTCGGAAGCTGCAATGGGATCCTCATCCAGTCAGATCCAGGTGCTGGAGTGAGAGATGCGGGCCTTGCGAAATGTCAACGACCTCGAAAATCGAGGTAGGAGGATAAATCTCCGAATTGTCGGGCTCCCTGAAGGTAAGGAAGGTGAGCAGCCAGTCAGTTTCTTTGAAAACTGGCTGCTGACGTTTTTGGGTCTTCACATCAAGTCCAGCAAGCTTCAGATTGAAAGGGGTTACAGTGCACAGGTCAGGGCCGGTGCAGTATCCCCGCCTGGTCCTAGTGCACTTCCACTCACATAAGGACAAGCAAAAAGTCAAAGAAGCTTCCAGATCCCTGGGAAAATAACCGCAGGCGCTGCTGTACAAGGGGTCAAAAATCATGTTATTCCAGGATTTTTCAGCAGCTGTAATCCGAAAGAGGGAGTCCTTCGATGAAGTTAAAAAGAGGCTGAGGAACCTGGGCATCCAGTACTCCATGAGATACCCCACAGTACTTCGTTTCAGCCATGAGGGCTCAGTTTATACATTTGACTCAGCAGAGAAGGCTAAAAACTTTGTGGACACTTTAAAATAGACGGATTGGCTTGAAGAATATGGTTAATGTTTGTTCTCTGTTTATTCTCTTTTCTATTTTTTCCCATATTCTGTCTTCCTTTTTTTTATTCCTTTCTTTCTCCCTAATAATTTCCTTTTTGGAAAGGGGGGGGAAAAGACTTTGGAATAAGTTGTTCCTATTTTTTTTAATAACTGGATTTTCTGATGGGAAATTTTGTGGATGTTCTTTGGTGTCTCTCTCTCTCTCCCTTTTTTTTGTTTGTTCTGCTTCTCTTTTAGTCACAGGCAGAGGTGTCATGAAGTCTGGGATGGGTGGAGTGCTCATCCTGACTTTGTCTTTTGATTTTAGGATCATCTCCTTTTTTTTTCTGGCCTAAGGCTGGGGCACAGTCCAGGTTTGAAGGAGTTGTGAAGGAGGGGATGGATAGGGTGAGTACCCCCTGTGGCCAGGGGCAAGAGTCTTCCATTCAAGATTCTATAGTTGGTTTTCTTTGTAGTTTTTTGGTAGTAATAGTTGTTTATAGCAATTATAGAGTGTTTTTTTTATATATAGTTTTTTGATTCTATGAGTCTTTATTTACTTATGCTTGGTGCTTTGTAAGCAGACTTCTCCCTCCAAGGGCTTCAAGGGTGTCTGAAAGGGGATATGGCTAAGTTGCTTATTGAATGGTGCACCTGGAACATTAAGGGAAATCATTCGCCTATTAAAAGGAAAAAAGTGCTTTCTAGCCTTAAGAGGGAAAGGGTTGATATCGCTTTGTTGCAGGAAACCCATCTTGATTATGGGGAACACCTGAAATTACAACAGGGGGGGTTATGACCAGGTATTCTTTTCATCCTTTATGACTAAAAGTAGGGGAGTGGCGGAACTTATCCAGAAAAATCTTCCGTTCACATTGTTAGAACAAGTGAATGATGAGCAGGGATGGTTTGTGATAGTGAAATTCCTGATACATGGGGAGGAATATGGCATTTTAAATGTCTACTGTCCTCCAGCGCATCCCCTCAAATTTTTGATTAGTGCTTTCTCTAAGTTGAGTGCTTTTGGAACACGGCGCATTATAATGGGGGGGATTTTAATTGTCTTTTGGATCCGACAGTGGATAGGTTGCCTTGTGGGCCCCCAACAACTTCTTCGCAGGCCAAGCAGGTGGTTGACTTATGCGAAGAGTTGGGGCTGGTGGATATTTGGAGATGTCTTCACCCTACCGGCAGGGACTTCACCTTTTTTTCAAACCCACATAAATGTCACACAAGGATTGACCTCTTTCTAGCTCCCTCGGCCCTTCTGGATTTGATTATGGGTTGTAAAATTGGGAATATAGCTATCTCTGATCATGCAGCAATATATTTGGAGGTTAAGGCCAAGAGTGAAGGGCTAGGTTTGCGGCACTGGCATTTAGACCCCTTTCTCCTTAAGGATTCCAAATTTGTGGAATACTTTTTGAAGGAGTTTCAGGAATTCTTGACTATCAACTCAGGCACGGCTAGTAGTCCGTCTGTGTTATGAGAGACAGCTAAGGTCTTTGTTAGGGGATTAGCTATTTCCTATTCGGCTCGCTGGAAATGTCGGAAGGGGGAGCAACAGCATCTGCTTGAACACAGTTGAAAGCCGCAGAGGCAGCACATTTTGCGCGGCATTCGGTGACTAAGCTACAGCAAATCACAGCCCTTTGGGCTGCCTTGAATTCAATACTGACACAAAACACAAAGAAAGAACTTGCTTTTGCTAGACAAAGGCTGTTCAAATATGGGGATAGGCCAGGGAAGTATTTCACATAGCTGACTAGGAAAAAGTGTGCTCCCCAATCCATTACTGCAATCAGAGACAGCACCGGGGTCCTTACGATGCTAAAAAGATTAATGAGGCTTTCGGAGCTTTTACTCTGAATTGTATCAGTCTGAAGATTGCGAGGACAGGAGGGCTAAAATGGATGCCTTTTTTAAGAACCTGGACCTCCAGGGGTAACCTTGGAACAGGCCTCTCTCCTTAATGCCTCCTTGACAGTTCAGGAAATACAGGAGGCAGCTAGGCAACTTCAGAGTGGGAAAGTGCCTGGCCCTGATGGTATTCCGGGTGAGTTTTATGAAGAGTTTGTAGGGATTCTGTCAGGGCTGATGTTGGAAATGTACAATTACTCCTATATGCATGAATGCCTACCACCATCTTTGAGAGAAGCTAATATTTCCTTAATTCTTAAGAAGGGGAAGGTTCCTGAGGATTGTGCCTCATACAGGCCCATCTCTCTATTAAATTCAGATTTCAAGATTCTGTCCAAGATCCTGGCGCTGAGATTGGAAAGCATGTTGCCCCATATTATTAAAGAGGATCAGACAGGCTTTATAAGGGACTGTAGGTCCTCTAATAATATTAGAAGGTTGCTGAATGCGGTCCAAGTTTGTCAGCAATGATCGATTCAGGGGTTGGTGATTTCCTTAGATGCAGAGAAAGCATTTGACCGGGTGGAATGGCCATATCTTTTTAATGTCTTAGAACAGTTCGGGTTGGGTGGAGTCTTTGCTAGGTGGGTGGAGGTTTTATATCGCCACCCTCTGGCCGCAATCATCACCAACGGGGTGAAGCCTGGGAAGTCGGCGAGGCTGCCCCCTCTCACTGTTGTTGTTTACGTTAGTGATAGAGCCACTGGCAGAGGCTATTCATCAGAACATCCACATAACCGCTCCAGAAGTGGGATCGAGGCAACCAAGATTACATTGTACATGATGATGTCCATGTGTTTTTATCGAACCTGATCACCTATGTACCCCATTTGATACAATGTATCAATTCATTTGGGGCTATTTCAGGATATAAGATTAACTTTGCAAAATCGAAGGCTATGCCTTTGGGGAACCTTAAGGATGTGCCAGAAGTTGAAGGTGGCCCTAAGTTCCCTTTAAAGTGGTCACGGGCAGGGTTCCGATACCTAGGCATTTTTATTACCCCCAAGTTTGATCTGTTATTTCGGACTAATATTGCTTATTTGCTCGACAATATTAGGCGAGATCTCCAGAGATGGGAGGCTCTTCCAATTTTATGGCTGGGCCGAATATCTCTCATTAAGATAAATGTTCTTCCTCATTTGCTTTATCCCATGCGTATGCTCCCTATAATGTTTTCCAGGTCAATGCTGCGGAAGCTTATGGGGTGGTTTGGTTCCTTTGGCATCGTGGGCAGCCCCTCATCAAACTTACTAAATTGCAATTGCCTCAAGGAGGGGGAGGAGTTGATTTCCCAGACATCAGAAGGTATCAATTGAGTTCCCTGCTGTCCTTTGTCTGCGACTGGGTAGGTAGCGATCCAAACTCAATATGGCTGGATATTGAGGTCTCCCAAGCAAAGTGCCCTCTTATTAACCTATTGGTCATGGATAAGATGAGGACAGTTATGGACCACTGCCCGAACCCCATTGTCATTAGTACAGTCAAGGCATGGAGGGCGATGTGTCAGAGCAAGGGTTGTTTATCCAAGACTTCGCCACTTACGTTTATAGTTGGCATGCCAGGGTTCTGACCAGGGATGATGGACTCAGGGTTCAAACTATGGGCTACGAGAGGAGTTTCTAGTTTGGGAGACTTGTTTGAGGGAGCGCTTATGATATCTTTTGAGCAACTGAGCCGCAAGTACGGGTTACCCAGCAGAGACCTTTCCCTTTTTTTTCAGATTAGGGATTTCATCCAGAAGAAGACTATGCTTCTCACTAAGCCCTATAAGCCCGATACAGAGAGGTTGTTGCTACGTTCCACAAGCACCCTTTCGGTCAGTGCACTCTATCGACTGCTGGGTGGCAGGGGCTGGCAGGATATTAACTGGTTATTTGAGGTCTGGGAGCAAGAGCTGGGAGTGGAGATCTCTTCTAAAATACGGAAGTATATATGGGAGAGTACTTGAAAGATCTCAATCTGTAACAGGACATGCGCTATGCAGCTAAAAGTTCTGCACAAGGCTCAACTGGCACCAGACCGTCTGGCGAAGTTTAAAAAAGGGGCATCTTCAGTGTGCCCCAAATGTAAAATAAGTGTACTCTTAGCCATTGCTTCTGGACATGCCACAGGCTCCATGTTTTTTGGAACACTGTGGCAGGAGAAATAGGGAGGGTATTGAGGATTGAAGTCAAAGTAGACCCAGTATCTCTCCTCTTAGGTCTACCGAATTTACCATTTTTGACGGGCATGGGAAGAAACTATTTAATATTCTTACACTCTGTGCATGGAAGAATATTCTGATGAAGTGGGTGTCTGAGAACCCGCCTGGTTTGCTGGGATGGCGGAAATTAAGTATGGAGCATATTCCCTTAGACTTTTTCACAAACATGGTGCACCACACAACAAACAATTTTTATAAGACATGGCAGCCCTACTTGAATTATTTGGATATAGGTTTATCAGTTATCTTAACTAGGGCATTTGTTTAACCAGGATGATTAGATTTGTCAAGCCCTGGGCCCTGGAGGGGGTCTCCAGAGATAATACGGGTATGTATACAATGCTCCAGTTCCTTTGTATGGGAGCCTTGCGCTGAGCATAGCTGTTCTGTACTTTGTGGGTTTTTTTGGTTTTTTTTGGTGTTGCTTTGGATAGTGTTATGGTTTGCTTTGTATTATAGAACAGGTTAGTAGTTGTATTGTAATTTGTGTTTTTTTCTTTTTATTATACTGATACTTGTGATTGTTTTTTTTTCAATAATTTTATATGTTTGTAAAGTTTTTAAAAATTGCTAATAAATATATTTACAAAAAAAAAATAAGAATGGTTAGGGTCTAACTATCTTCTTAATATACTTTGAGGGAGTTTGGTCTGGTCCATAACACGGTTTGTTCAAGGAACCATGCGACAGGAGGTCCCCTCTCCTTTTCCAACAGGATCTTGAGGATGTTACATGCTGACCATTTCCTGGTGGACTTGATGTCAAAGATGGTTTTCTTTGCAAATTTTTCTGAGAGACAGGTGATACAGAATGGGTTCAACTATTTGGAATATTGTAAGGCAATGAAACCAGGTTCAGATCCTTATTTTATTCATTGCAAACATATAGTTTATTCATAAAAAAAAGTTTATATACATGCACAGGTACTAAAGCAGTTTTATACAGTTTTATACAGGTACTAAAGCAGTTTTATATCAAGAAAAGTAAACCTAAGATTTGACACTGCCTGCAGTTGCAAAGGCCAAAGACATTTCCAACTTATGTTGGACACTATTTGTACTCATTTGAGGTAATAAGATAAGTCTGACAACAGAATGGACCCCAGTGTATTATGGCAGAATGATCTTTGACAGTGGTCTTTCCCCACTGTGCTTTGCTCGCCACTTCATTTAGCACCAACAAAGGCTAAGAAAAGAAGAAGGATGTTCAAATTACAGGAGTTACATAAGGCCAGAGGAACAGGAGTAGCCCATTCAACTCATCAAGCCTGCTCCACGTTTAATTCGATCATGGCTTCAAAGCTTTTCATCAATCCAATCCCCATATTCCTTTACAGCATTGATAGTTAATCTCTAAATACACACAAAGATTGAGTTTCCACAACTTCGGGGTAGAGCATTCCAATGAATTATCATGTCCCTCTGAATAAAAAAAATTTTCATCTGGGTCTGAAATGGCATGGTCATTATTGTTTAAATTGTGCCCATTGGCTCTAGATTCCTCAGTCAGGGAAAACATCTAACCTGCAGCTATTCTGTCTATCCTTTTAAGTATTTAGTAATCTTCAAAGAGATTGTCTCATTCTTCATAGCACAAGTGAATACAGGCTCAGTTTGCTGAGTCTGTCTTCATTAGCAGTCCTGCCATCCCAGTAACACATCTGGTGAGCCTTCAATAATTACGATGCTGTAAGACAGGATCTGAGGAGCATAAGTTGGGAGCATAGGCTGCCAGGGAAGGATGTTATTGAAATGTGGAACTTATTCAAGGAACAGATACAACGTGTCCTTGATATGTATGTACCTGTCAGGCAGGAAAGAGATGGTCGTGTGAGGGAACCTTGGTTGACGAGGGAGGTAGAATGTCTAGGAAAGAGGAAGGAGGCTTACATAAGGTTGAGGAAACAAGGTTCACACAGAGTGTTGGAGGGATACAGGATAGCCAGGAGGGAGCTGTAGAAATGGATTAGGAGAGCTAAGAGAGGGCATGAAAACTCTTTGGCGGGTAGGATCAAGGATCACCCTAAGGCCTTTTATGCGTATGTGAGAAACATGAGAATGACGAGAACGAGGGTAGGTCCGATCAAGGACAGTAGTGGGAGACTGTGTATTGAGTCGGAAGAGAAAGGAGATGTCTTGAATGAGTATTTTCTTCAGTATTTACAAATGAGAGGGACCGTATTGTTGAAGAGGAGAGTATGAAACGGACTGGTAAGCTAGAGGAGATACTTGTTAGGAAGGAAGATGTGTTGGGCATTTTGAATAAATTGAGGATAGACAAGTCCCCCGGGCCTGACGGGATATATCCTAGGATTATGTGGGAAACAAGAGAGGAAATTGCAGAGCCGTTGGCAATGATCTTTTCGTCTTCACTGTCAACAGGGGTGGTACCAGGGGACTGATAGTGGCGAATGTTGTGCCCATGTTCAAAAAAGGGAATAAGGATAACCCCGGGAATTACAGGCCAGTTAGTCTTACTTCGTGGTAGGCAAAGTAATGGAAAGGTACTGAGGGATAGGATTTATGAGTATCTGGAAAGACACTGCTTGATTAGGGACAGCCAGCACAGATTTGTGAGGGGTAGGTCTTGCCTTACAAGTCTTATTGAATTCTTTGAGGAGGTGACCAAGCCTGTGGATGAGGGTAGAGCAGTGGATGTAGTGTACATGGATTTTAGTAAGGCATTTGACAATGTTCCCCATGGTAGGCTTATGCGGAAAGTCAGGAGGCATGGGATAATGGGAAATTTGGCCAGTTGGATAGAGAACTGGCTAACCGGTCAAAGTCAGAGAGTGGTGGTAGATGGTAAATATTCAGCCTGGAGCCTAGTTACAAGTGGAGTTCCGCAGGGATCAGTTCTGGGTCCTCTGCTGTTTGTAATTTTTATTAATGACTTGGAAGAGGGAGTCGAAGGGTGGGTCAGTAAATTTGTAGACGATACAAAGATTGGTGGAGTTGTGGACAGTGAGGAGGGCTGTTGTCGGCTGCAAAGGGACTTAGATATGATGCAGAGCTGGGCTGAGGAGTGGCAGATGGAATTCAACCCTGTCAAGTGTGAGGTTGTCCATTTTGGAAGGACAAATAAGAATGTGGAATACAGGGTTAACGGAAGGGTTCTTAGTAAGGTGGAAGAGCAGAGAAATCTTGGGGTCTATGTTCATAGCTCTTTGAAAGTTGCCACTCAGGTGGATAGAGCTTGTAAGAAGGCCTATGGTGTATTAGCGTTCATTAGCAGAGGGATTGAATTCAAGAGCCGAGAGGTGATGTTGCAGCTGTGCAGGACCTTGGTAAGGCCACATTTGGAGTACTGTGTGCAATTCTGGTCGCCTCACTTTAGGAAAGATGTGGAAGCTTTGGAGAGGGTGCAGAGGAGATTTACCAGGATGTTGCCTGGACTGGAGAATAGGTCGTACGAGGATAGGTTGAGAGTGCTAGGCCTTTTCTCATTGGAACGGCGAAGGATGAGGGGTGACTTGATAGAGGTTTATAAGATGATCAGGGGAATAGATAGAATAGACAGTCAGAGACGTTTTCCCCAGGTGCAGCAGAGTGTTACAAGGAGACATAA
Organism: Hemiscyllium ocellatum; assembly: GCF_020745735.1. Classification (NCBI taxonomy): domain Eukaryota; kingdom Metazoa; phylum Chordata; class Chondrichthyes; order Orectolobiformes; family Hemiscylliidae; genus Hemiscyllium; species Hemiscyllium ocellatum. The sequence continues at coordinate 56,181,894 of NC_083409.1, forward strand.
ATTTAAGGTGAAGGGTAGAAGGTACGGGGGATGTCAGAGGTAGGTTCTTTACCCAGAGAACGGTGAGGGCATGGAATACACTGCCTGTGGGAGTGGCAGAGTCAGAATCATTGGCGACCTTTAAGCAGCAATTGGATTGGTACATGGATAGGTGCTTAAGCTAGGACAAATGTTCAGCACAACATCGTGGGCCGAAGAGCCTGTTCTGTGCTGTATTGTTCTGTGCTGTATTGTTCTATGTTCTATGTTCTATGTTCTATGTTCTATGTTCTATGTTCTATGTTCTATGTTCTATGTTCTATGTTCTATGTTCTATGTTCATTGCACTCCCTCAATGGCAGTAGTGCCTTTCTTGAGGTAAGGAGACCAAAACTGTATCCAGTACTCCAGGTACAACCTGAGTTCCTATTAAATTGAAACAAGGTTTCGCTACTCCTATAATCACATCCTTTTGCAACTCAGCCTGACATTACTTTCAACATCTTAATAGCTTGCTGCATATATAGATATATAGAATATAGAATGTTACAGTGCAGTACAGGCCTTTGATGTTGCACTGACCTGTGGAAATAATCTGATGCCCATCTGACTTACATCATTCTATTATTATTCATATATATGTCCAATGACCATTTAAATGCCCTTAACATTGGCGAGTCTTCTACTGTTGCAGGCAGATCATTCCATGCGTCTACTACTGTCTGAGTGAAGAAACTATCCTTGATATCTGTCCTATATCTATCACCCCTCAATTTAAAGCTATGCACACTCGTGATAACCTTCACTACCAAAGGAAAAAGGCTCTCACTGCCCACCCGATCTAACCCTTAGCTTATACATCTCAATTAAGTCACCTCTCAACCTTCCTCTCTTCAATGAAAACAGCCTCAGTTCCCTCAGCCTTTCCTTGTCAGACCTTCTTCCTTCCATACCAGGCAACATCCTAGTAAATCTCCTCTGAATCCTTTCCAAAGCTTCCACATCCTTCCTATAATACGGTGACCAGAACTCCAGGTGCGGTCTTACCAATGTCTTGTAAGGCTGAAGCATGACCTCGTGACTCCAAAACTCAATCCTCTGACCAATGAATGCCAACACAACATATGCCTTCTTAACAACTCTAACAACCTGGGTGGCAACTTACAGGGATTTATGTACCAGGACACTGAGATCTTTCTGTTCATCCACACTGCCAAGATTTTTACCATTAGCCCAGTACTCTGCATTCCTGTTACTTCTTCCAAAGTGAACGACCTCACACTTTTCCACATTAAACTCCATTTGCCACTTCTCAGCCCAGCTCTGCATTTTGACTATGTCTCTCTGTAACCCACAACATCCTTTGGCACTATCCACAAGTCTGCCTACCTTAGTGTCATCTGCAAATTTACTAACCCACCTTCTACACCCTCATCCAGATCATTTACAAAAATGGCAACAGCAGTGGCTGCAAAACAGATCTTTGTGGCACACCACTGGTAACTGAGCTACAGGATAAATGTTTCTATCAACCACCACCTTCTGTCTTCTTTCAGCGAGCCAATTTCTGATCCAAACTGCTAAATCACCTACAGTCACGAAACTCCATATTTTGTGCAATAGCCTACCATGTGGAATCATATCAAATGCCTTACTGAAGTCCATAGACACCACATCAATACTTTACCTTCATCTACCTGTTTTGTCACCTTCTCGAAGAACTCAATAAGGTTAGTGAGGCATGATCCACCCTTCACAAAACCATGTCGACTATCCCTAACCAAATTATTCCTTTTCAGATGATTATAAATCCTATCCCTTATAACCTTTTCCAACACCTTACCCACAACTGAAGTAAGGCTCACTGGCCTATAATTGCCGGGGTTTTCCCGACTCCTCTTTCTTAAACAAGGGAACAATATATGTTAGCCTCCAGTCTTCTGGCATTACTCCTGTCGACAATGATGACATAAAGCTTGAAGCCAAAGGCTCTGTAATCTCCTCCCTGGTTTCCCAGAGAATCCAGGGATAAATTCCATCTGCCCAGGGTTCTTATATATTTTCAGATCTTCTAAAATTACTAAAATCTTCTATTTGTCAACCTCAATCCCATCTAATCTTGTAGCCTGTATCTCCGTGCACATTACCCTTTTCCAATGTGAATACTGATGAAAAGTATTCATTAAGCACTTCCCTATGTCCTCAGATTCCACACACGACTTTCCACTACTATCTTTGATTGGCCCTAATCTTACTCAATTCATTCTTTTTTCCCTGCTATATACATATGGAAGTCCTTAGGGTTTTCCTTGATCCTATCCACCAACAACTTCTCATGTCCCCTCCTGGTTCTTATTAACCCTCTTGTTAGATTTTTTCTGGCTAACTTATAACTCTCAAGCCCCCTGACTGAGCCTTCATCCCTCATCCTCACATAAACCTTCTTTTTCATCTTGACAAGACCTTCAACTTCTTTAGTAAACTATGGCTCCCTCTCTTGACAACTACCTCCCTGCCTGATGGGTATATACTTATCAAGGACCTGCAGTAGCTGTGTCCATCCCCTGCAGTTTCCTTCCCCATCCTATGCATCCTACATCTTGGCGAATTGCATCATAATTGTCTTTCCCCCAGTTATACCTCTTTCCCTGCGGTATATACATATCCCTGCTCATTGCTATTGTAAAATTAACCGAACTGTGGTCACTATCACCAAAGTGCTCACCTACCTACAAATCTAACACCTTGCCGGGTTCATTTCCCAGTACCAAATTCAATATGGCATCACCCCTTGTTGGCCTGTTTACATACTGTGTCAGAAAACTCTCCTGCACACATTAAACAAAGTCTGACCATCTAAACTACTTGAACTATAGCATTCCCAGTCAATATTGGGGAAGTTAAAGTCCCCCATAACAACTACCCTGTTACTCTCACTCCTATCGAGAATCATGTTTCTATCCTTTCCTCTACATCCCTGGAACAATTCTGGGGCCTTTGGAAACTCCCAACAGGGTGACCACTCCTTTTCTGTTTCTAACCTCAGCCCAAACTACCTCAGTGGATGAGTCCTCAACTGTTATCTCAGCTGCTGTAATACTACCCCTGGTTAGCAATGCCAGACCACCGCCTCTTTTACCATCATCTGTTCTTCCTGAAACATCTAAATCCCAGAATCTGCAACAACCATTCCTGTCCCTCACCTAGCCATGTCTCTGAAATGGCCAAAACATTGAAATCCCAGGTACCAACCCATGCTGCAAGTTCACCCACCCTATTCTGGATGCTCCTGGCATTGAAGTACAAACATTTCAAATCAACATCCTGATTGCCAGTGCCCTCTTGTAAATCTACCCCTGACTTCACTAGCCTCAACCTCTTATGCACTGAAACTATAATTCAGGTTCCTATCCTCCTGCTGCATGTTAGTCTTCAGTGACTCATTGACAAGGACAACCAAGTCACTTTGCACATATACAATTTCCAATCCCTCACCTCTGAAATGGCCCAGCAAGACATACAGTTATATCTAACCACGCAAAAAAGGAAATACACTAGAGAAGTTATCTGGTATCAACCCAAGCACTGGAAATAACAATGGCACACTCAGCCCTGTCAATCCCTCAGGATTCACCAACACCTGAGAGTCTGTCAAAACTGGGAAAGATGTCCCAGAGACCAGTCAAGCATTATCCTGCTGTTGTCATATTTACAGAATCATACCTTACAGACAGTGGGAGGGAGTTGCCCTGACGGCGCTCAACATTGACTCCAGACCCCATGAAGTTTCATGGCATCAGGTCAAAGGAAACCTCCTACTGATTATCATTTCAACAGCCCCTTCCTGCAAATGAATCATGTTGAGTACCACTTAAATGAAGCACTGAGGGGATGAAGGATCTAGTGAATTGACAACACTACTATTGACTGAGCTGGTTAAGTTTTGAAGAATATAACTGTCAGAGTGCATCAGATATGCTGAAACAAACAGGAGGGAGAAAGATACTTGACATCATCCTCACCAATTTGCGTACTGCAGATACATCTTCTGTTTGAAATTGGTTGCAAATTCTTCCACCTTACTTTTTGCATGATATGCTGGCCTCCTCCATCATTGAAGATGGGGACATATGTGGGTACTCCATGTCCTGTTACTTGTTTAATTGTCCATCACCATTCATAACAAGACATGGCAAGACTGAAGAGCTTAAATCTGATCCATTGATTTTGGGACTACTTAACCCTGTCTATCATTTATAGCTTATGCTGCTTGGTATGTAGGCAGTTCTCTATTGACACCTAATCTTTAGGTATGTTTGATGCTGCTCCTTGCATGTCCTCCTGCACCTTTATTGACCCAGAGCTGATTTCCTCACTTGATGATTAAGATAGAGTGGGAGATATGCCAGGCAATGGAATAAGATTGCATTTGCATACACATTCACTGCAGCTGATAGCCCATGGTCCACAGAGGTGAGCTGCTACACCTGTTTAAAGTCTGTCCCGCTGAGAACAGTTGTTATGCTCAATGGATCAGGGGAAAATTCTCCGCTGCTTAGAATCTTACCTAGCACAAAGGAAGATGGCCGCATTCATTGAAGATCAGTCATCTCAACTACAGGATATCACACTACAGCCATTCCTCAGAATAGTGTCCTAGACCCAAAAATCTTCAGCTAATTCATCCATTACATTCATTCTAATGTAAGGTGAAAATGGGGATGTTCACTGACAGTTGCACAATATTCAGCACTAATTGTCTGTCCTCAATGCTAAAGCAATCTATGTCCAAATGCACCAAGATCTGGACAAATTTAGGTTTGGATTGACAAGTAGCAAGTAACATTTGTGTCACACAAGTGCCAAGCAATGGCAATCTTCAAGATGAACGAATCTATCCATTACTCCGTGACATTCAATGGTGTTACCATCATTGAAACCCCAACATCAATGTCCTGGGGAATACTGTTGGCCAAAAACTGACTGGAATGGCCAAATAAATAATGTGGTAACAGCGGTACATCTGAGAATAGGAATACTATGAACCGTAAATCACTTCTTATCTCCCCAAAGTCTGTCCACTACCTAAAAAGTACAAGTTAGGATTGTAATAAAATACTCCTCACTTGCTCAGATGTATACAGCTCCAACAAAACTCAAGAAGTTTGATACCTGAAATGTGTACCCCATCCATTGGCTTCAACATTCACTTCCTTCACCACCAATACACAATGGCAGCAGTGTGTACCATCTGCAGCAATTCACCAACATCCTTCCAACAACTTTTCAAACCTGTCACTTCTATTTTGTAAATTTCTGCAATTACATTGCAGTAGAATCACTTGTAAGTTCCCCTCCAGGTCACAAGCTATCCCAACTTAGAAATATTTTGCAATTTCATCACAGATCAAAGTCCTGGAGATCTCTATATAATGGCACTGTGGGTCTTCCCTATACCTCAAGGACTGCATCACTTCAAGAAGACAGTTTATCACAAACTTCAGCAGTGCAGTTAGGGATAGGCTGGCTGAGACAACAATATCTACATACCATGAACAAAAATTATTGTGATCAGTCTACTTTTGGATATAGAATCAGTTACATGCTGTTTCCCAATGCATCACCCCCCCCACCCCTCCTCTTGAACCACTTCCCTTAAAACCTCTTTGTGGTATGGTGTGATCAGTTTAAAATATAGTAATTTTAACTCTCTATGTGCCCTCCCAATATATCTGTTTTTGGGTCTTCAAATTCCTGTAATGATTTTGGGAGATTCTGTGACTTTCTGTATCACAATGTCCTTACCCACTAAGCTATCAGAGCAGCCCAACTTGTTGGTTTACAATCTCCACCATATTGACTTCAAAAATGGTTATTAATCAGACTGCAGGAAAAGTTCACCATTTTTAGCTCTATATGTATATACTGCCCTTTAATTGTCTTAGGCTGTCACTGAAACTACGTCAATGTATTGGCACGTTTTATCTGTATGGTATTGGCTGAAATGTAAAAATGAATGCTGTGGGGTAAACTCTGTAAATCAATTCTGATCATTCCCTGCAAGAAGAATTTGTCCATAAGACCACAGCGGCACGATGGGCGGCACAGTGGCACAATGGGCGGCACGGTGGCACAGTGGTTAGCACTGCTGCCTCACAGCACCAGAGACCCAGGTTCAATTTCCGACTCAGGCGACTGACTGTGTGGAGTTTGCACGTTCTCCCTGTGTCTGCGTGGGTTTCCTCCAGGTGCTCGGTTTCCTCCCACAGTCCAAAGATGTGCAGGTCAGGTGAATTGGCCATGCTAAATTGGCCATAGTGTTAGGTAAGGGGGTAGGGGGGTGGGTGGGTTTGCGCTTCGGCGGGTCAGTGTGGACTTGTTGGGCCGAAGGGCCTGTTTCCACACTGTAAGTAATCTAAACCATAAGACATAGGAGTGGAAGTAAGGCCATTCGGCCCATCGAGTCCACTCCGCCATTCAATCATAGCTGATGGGCATTTCGACTCCACTTACCCACATTCTCCCCGTAACCATTAATTCCTTGTGACATCAAGAATTTATCAATCTCTGCCTTGAGATATTTAGCGTCCTGGCCTCCATCCACTCTGCGGCAATAAATTCCACAGGCCCACCACTCTCTGGCTGAAGAAATGTCTCCGCATTTCTGTTCTGAATTTACGCCCCCTAATTCTAAGGCTGTGTCCACGGGTCCTAGTCTCCTCGCCTAACGGAAACAATTTCCTAGCGTCCACCCTTTCCAAGCCATGTATTATCTTGTACGTTTCTATTAAATCTCCCCTCAATCTTCTAAACTCCAATGAATACAATCCCAGGATCCTCAGCCGTTCCTCGTATATTAGACCTACCATTCCAGGGATCATCCGTGTGAATCTCCGCTGGACATGCTCCAGTGCCAGTATGTCCTTCCTGAGGTGTGGGGACCAAGTATTCCAAATGGGGCCTAACCAGAGCTTTATAAAGTCTCAGTAGCACAACGGTGCTTTTATGTTCCAACCCTCTTGAGATAAATGACAACATTGCATTCGCTTTCTTAATCACGGACTCAACCTGCATGTTTACCTTTAGAGAATCCTCGACTAGCACTCCCAGATCCCTTTGTCATATTAGCTTCGGTGATTGGCCTATGACTGACTCCGAATGATGAACTGAAAATATAAGTCAGAATTCCCACATCTATATACTATCCAGTAAACCCCTACTATATAAGTCAGAATTCCCACATCTATATACTATCCAGTAAACCCCTGCTATATAAGTCAGAATTCCCACATCTATATACTATCCAGTAAACCCCTACTATATAAGTCAGAATTCCCACATCTATATACTATCCAGTAAACCCCTGCTATAAAGAGTGTGTGTAGGGAAAGCATGAGGAAATGTGCTGAAGATGGGATTAAATCTAAATACAACACTTCCTCCTCCAAAAGATTCAAGACTTACCATGGAAAAGTGTGAAAAGGGTATCCCTCAGATGTCATTGAAAATGTTGAAATAAAGCCTTCAAACCATCACAAATAAGCTTCTAAAATATTATGTAATATTTATCATGGTGATGCTAAAAATAAAGTGACATTGAAATTCCCAAGCAGCATTGATAATAATAAAATGGATCACAATACAAAAATGAAGAGGCAGATAAGGACAATAACCCAAAAGAGTTGTGGATACTGGAAATCAGAAGCAAAACAGAAGTTGCTGGAATAAATCAGCAGATGCGGATGTGTCTGTGGAGAGAAAGCAGAGTTAATATTTCTGGTCCAGTGACCCTTCTTCAGAACTGATAAGGACAATGATTGCTACTACATGAAAGTGCAGCCATAGGACCCAGCTATGAGCTAATAAGCTATAAGTTCAAAGTGCATAGGAATAGATCCAAGAAACAATTTGCTAACAAAGGACCAAAAGAAAGCAAATTGGGAAAAACTTGTGTTCAGGTGCCTCTGAACTTCAAAACATTGAAGACTGAGTGAATGCTTTACAAACAGAAGAACGTATTGGTTCCAGAAAAGTACACAGTAAAAGTGGATCAATTATACAGCAGAGAAACTCATAAGACAAAAGAGAAGATGCCAATATCCAAAAGAACAACTAAAGTGAAAAATATATAGTGTGAAAAATCAAAGGAAGTGTAAGAATTTAACAGAGTAATTGGAAAGATAGCACAGGCAAAGTAGCAGCAGACAGGAAGTTGACGGCATTGGATAAAAGATACAAAATTTGTATTAGATGTGGAAAGACTCTTGTATTTCAGTGCATAAGTCTGCTTTTACTGAGATTATAGAAAAACACAGGGTCAAACAATTGAACAAATGTTTTTAGGAAATTATGTACAATCCAAAAAACACAGGAAAAGTTGAATACTCCAAATAAAAAAAACTCAAAGAAAACCTGAAGTTGCAAAACATGGTTTTATAATGCCTCTAGTATTAACATTAATGGGATTCAAAGATGATGGCATATCCACCGTCAGTGCGACCCATTTAGATGCCAACTTGTAAGGGTGCCAGTATCAGCGTGCCATAGGATGCATCAGAAGCAAACAATGAACAGATTGTGACATTGTCTAGCATCTCGTTACATTTTGGACATAACAGATTCTCTATTAGGAGAGCATGGACCTCATGCTAGCAATAATTCATTGGATCAGCATAGTCCTTCCAGGGTAGAAGTCTTTTGACTTTCTTGTGTTGCTGAAGAGTGAATTGAAATACTCTGTGGTATAGCCCTTCTTGAGCTGCACTGCTGCTGGGAGATGGCCGAAAGCAACAGCTGCTTGGACCCTAAGGAGAGCCCCACAGGATTCAAAGAAACACATTTCCATATTTATGATGATTTGCTCCATAACCAGAATCCCGTGTTGGAGCAGTTCTCGACACTATGCTATGGCGAGGAGCCTGTCAAAAGTAAAAGAGAAAGTAGGGGGAGGCATCTGGGACCTCACTGCTCCAAGCATCCCAATAGTGAGCTTTAATTCAAATTCTAGTTCCACTAAAACCTTCCCCAAACCACCATGCTTCATAGCACACTACATTTTCGATCCTCCTGCACCAGACCATCACATCATCTTCTTGGCCAAGATCTTGAATGGAAGTACATCTCAAAAATACATTCCACAACAATGTTAAGTAGCAGAGAATACTGAGAAAAACAAAAGTAAATGATTCATTCTTGTGCATCATTTAGTTGCTGTCTTACTGTTCTAGCCTCATGCTCTTTGTAGTGCAATCCATTGACTGCAAAGGATAGAAGGCTGGAGGAAAGCTGAACGCTTTCACTGGAGGAGATTGTAGATGCTCTTGAAGGGTGATCTTGGGTAACTCTGGACCTCGAAGGCCCAGCATAAGACTACATTATCCTGGGATGGGCAGCCTCAATCTAGGATGGCTGAGTGGTAAGAGCACTGCAAGGTCCACTTGACTGCTGTACTTCTGAGAGAGACAGAAAAACAGACTCGTATTCCACAGAGTCACTAACAATGCCCTGGGGTCAGGCCTCAGAATCCCAGTAATCTTTTCAGAACATATTGCTGGATGGCTATGAAAGCCTGCAAATCCCTTTGAGTACTGGTATTCACAGCCATGATAGTAGCAGTCTGAGCCTGCATGGCAACAAACTTAACTTGCATGGATCTCATGACCTCAGCCAGACCTTACACAACAGCAATCAAAATCCAGTGTCTTCTGTCTCTGCTGCAATGGAGACTAAGACTTTGGTATTACATCATGACTGGGCCAAAAATGGTTTCATGGAAGTGGCCACCATTTCTCATTCTGGAAAGCATGGACACTGAGCTCCTTGAAAAGCCCTGTTATAAGTTGTGGCTGGATTCCTTCATTATTCTGGAAGATGGTGATAAGCTTCGTGTCAGGGATGCAATGAATCAATCATATTGGTGTGCACGCCTATTAGAACCCACATAGCTACCACCAACAAAGTCATCATCTAATTCTTCTGCAGGAGAATTTGTCTGTGACCTCATCCCCTCATGTGATGGCATATGCTCTATCCTCTCCCCCAGCCTGATTACAAGCTTAGTCACACCCAGTAATTCAGCATATGCAAATACTAGTCTCTGCAATATCCTTTAAGGTACTCACAACACCAGTCTCTGATCTACTAGCTGCAAGTTTCAAATCAAGTTGATGTGTTTCCTTATCTGATATCTGCACATGTTCATGCTGCTTACTGGGAGCCTGCACTGCCTAGCCAGGCAGCAGTTAATGGGTATCTATAACCAAAGATGGAAAAGGAGCTGAGGAAAGAGCTACTGGGTGGAAAGCAAAAAAAAAAATCCATAGTCATTCCATTTTCAACTTGCCAGAATGCAAAATGAGGATAAATTGAGATATGTAAAGGTGGATAAGAAACATGCCATAATCTTGAAGGTTCTTAAATCACAAGTTGCAAAAGCTTTGTCACAGCTGGCCTGATAATTCACAGCAGCATTTGCTTTATGGGGTCAGTCATTCATTTGTACCCCTGCCCTCTACTAATTCTCTTATATTACATTCTGTTATGTGCCAACTTTTCCTACTGGAGAGATGCAAAAGTGTTAGTGAGTGCCTTACACGTATTAGGGTGATGTACTTGTGACGTTGAATTAAATTTCAGTGCTGGAAAAATGATGAAACTGCAGGACATATGTGTGAGGTTTGCAGAATTGGGTAAGTGTATGAGTACCATCTGAATGTTAAGCATGGTTCTATGCTGATGTCTATGTGATGATGGGGTGTTCATGAGGCAGTGGGCAGTTGGTAGTAAGTTCCTCAATTCTTTGAGTATACCTCAGCTATAAGTGGCTTCATTGTCTTCTATGGTCCTCTCGTGACAGTAGTGCCCAATGGGAGATTGGCAGTTCATGTTTCATTGTTGGTGTTTGAGGATCTTCTACCACTGGCTTTCTTCTCAATATGTCAGCTGTGAATTCAGCACAGATAGTCCTCAAAACCTACTGAAGGAAATTTGAGTAGCTGCTTTCTTATGGCCTGACAGGTCATTTTCCCAAGAGGGGTGTCTGCAAAACAAAAACTTGTAATGGTCTCTTTTTAAGGTACTTTTATATTATCTATATCTTTTTCTTTTGTTGAATTCCTTAACACAGAATTATAACTATCATATTGCATTGGTAAGTGGTGTAGGTTCAATTTACTTAAACATCTCAAACAGGTATACTTAACAGTCAAGCTGATAACATGCAATTACAGAGTGATATATGTAGACTTCCTTACTCTGGCATGCTGCTGACCTTGTTTGGCATCCTGCTCCTTGGCTGAAGAGCATACTCAGCCCTTAAAGAGTATCACAACAATTGGACTGACCACCTTGATGTCCTTTCCCCTATAATTGAGCCCACTGAAGATTTGCTTGTGGATTCTGTAGCCATTGGAAAACATGGCCTCCCAGTTAAGTTGCATTTTTCAGAGTGATCTCCAACATGTTCAAGAAGTTTGTTGTTTGTGATATTGTGCAACTACCAAATTTTTATGTTGGATTTCAGATGTCCTTTGTGGAAACATTCCAAAACTTTGATTTGGCTATTAAAGGAGACTCTGTATTCTGTAGCACACAGCTGGGTGGTAAAGACAGTGATCTAGTGGAGTTTGAATGTAATCTTTAGCCTAATATCATTCTGCTTCCAGACACTAGCCTGGAGCTGACCATGTACAGAATTTGCTTCCTGAATGTATGCACAGATACCTTCATCAATCATGGTATCCATAGAGAACTGTAATGAATATAGAATGTGAACTTTTCTGCAGCCTTATGTCTGGTTTCATCAGGTATGTCTGTTGCAGACAATACTTTTGAAAATGTGTTGACCACTGGGTCTTATAAATTTACCAGCACTGCAGTCAGATCCTCAGGTTTCTTAGATTAACTCTTGGTGGCTACTTGCTCCCATTCTCTTCACAGCAAGTGCATAGAGTGTCTCTTGCCCATAGCTATAACATGACTTATGTCCTGGCCTCTATTTCCTGGAATAAGACCTTCAATGTCGCATCAGGGAACCTGAGAGCCTCTGACTTGCTGCTCCATTGACACCTAACCCTTCCCTAAAAAATGTTTGGAGACAGTTCCATCAGTTGCTGCATCCTGAATGCACCTTTCCTTCAAGAGTTGCAGGCTGCCTTTAAGAAGTACAGACCAAATTTGACTTGCACTAGCCAGGCATGCTCTGAACCCCTGCTGAGCATGCAGACATGCAGCACAATCATGACGACGTACAAACAGTATGAAGTTTGTGTGCTGCTTGCATTAACTGAAACAGGTGTGGGTTAATCTCACATCATAATAATGCACATTTTAATAAATGTGCCTTATTAAATTATTAACCCAGAGTCATTTGAATTTGAAGAGGTCAGGGAAGCTATAAATAACTGAAGACTGGAAAGGCACTGGGACTTGACAAAATAGTTACTGTCCATCCCAGGAAACATATCTAGCATGAATAGAATTAGTAAAGCTGGAGACAAGAAAATAACTGAAGAATGGGCAAGATTTAAAATCGGAAGATTGTGCAACAATAGGACATTTGTACTACATAATAACGTTCAGAAAGTTATGAATAAACAAGATGACAACTTGATCATTAAATTGAATGATTTTGAAAAGGTCTTTGATAGCTAGAATAGAGATACATTGACAAATTTTATAATGTTACAGATTTTTTCACAAGTACACCAACATCATAAACATCTTTAAGGATCCCCATGATGGAATGGAATGCTTTGTTAAATTTCAGCATGGAAGAATGGAATGGTTCAACATTAAAATGATCAATGGGAAAGATTTGTACTGCTCTTGTTATTTGGAATAGCAGAATATCTCGATACATAAAGACAGTGGAAGGAAAACAGTGGGCTCAGATGGCAGAGAACAAGAACACTGCTTCATGAATCACATAGAAAGGGAAATCAAATGCAGAGAGTGTCAACAAATCTGAGCAAGAAGACATACACAGTAAAAGAAGAGCATATCATTAATACAGAATCCTAAAAAGACTCGAATTACCTCAGTTCAGATTGTCAGTGTGACCCCTAGCTTCCTATTATCCCTAGCTTCTGGTTATCAGGCATTTTAATTCTCCATCCAGTCCTCACAACGATCTCTCTGTCCCTGATCTGCTGCAGTGTACCAGTGAAACTCAGCAGAAACTCAAGGAATACACCTCATTTTTTAAATTTATAACCTTCCAACTGTAAAACTGAATAAACTCAGCCAAAGTTTTGTTAACCTTTTCTTCGCATGTTTTGGTTTTGTTCTTTTTTCTGTTACTTTTGCTTTTGGATGGCAGCTGAGCATCTTTCTGGCATTCCCGTTTCCTCAAAACAAATCTTTTGTTTCTTTTCCCAATGCTATTGCCTGTCATTTTTGGCCATAAAATTGCTTTTGGTGATTTAATTTCTTCTATCTTTTATCCAGACACAGACTTCCATCTGTTCCATTGAAAAAAAAAGCCATTTTCTACGAAAAAATCTTTTTAATCTTTATTATTTCACTGGATGTGAGTGTCACTGGCCGGGCCATTATTTGTTGCCTCTCCCTAATTCCCGTTCATATGAGTGGCTAGCCAGGCCATTTGAAAGGACAGTTAAGAATCAACCACATTGCAGTGGGTCAGGGGTCATGTTTCGGCCAGACTAGGTGAGGATAGCAATTTTCCTTCCCTATGGGACATGAGTGAATTAAATGAGTAAACAATTGTTTCATGGTTACCATTAGAATAGGATTATTTTTTGTAATTCCAGATGTATTAATGCAATTCATATTCTACCATTTACCATGGTGGGATTTAGACACACATTCCCTGAGCTTTAGCCTAGGTCTCTGGATTACTAGACTAGTGCACCACCGCTACCAGATTGTGGTCAGGGTAACTTACCACCACGAATCCCTTTTTGTGGGCAGCACGGTGATTGAGTGGATGGAACTGCTGCCTCACAGCACCAGGAACTTGAGTTCGATTCCTGCTTCAGGTGACTGTCTGTGTAGAGTTTGCACATTCTCCCAGTGTCTGTGTGGGTTTCCTCCGGGTGCTCTGGTTTCCTCCCACAGTCTCAAAGGTGTGCAGACTAGGTGAATTGATCATGCCGAAGTGCTCACAGAGTTAGGTGCATTAGTCAGGGGTAAATATGGGGAATTGGTCTGGAGGGTTACTCTTCGGAGGGTTGATGTGGACTAGTTTGGCCGAAGAGCCTGTTTCCACACTGCAGGGAATCTAATCTTTCCTTAGTGCATCCTAACAGCTTAATTATTTTGTAGTGGTAGAGAAAAATCACGAGTAAGTGTGAACAAGATGTTTCTTTTGTCTTAAACAATTTGTACTTTGTAACATGACAGCAATCAGGTGCACCCCACGTTAATAAGCTAAACATTGTTAGTAAGACTATTGGAAGATCTGTGGATATAGGTCTTCATCGTACAAGCTCTTACTTTGATCTGTCTTTCCCCATCCACATTCTTATAAACTCATTAGATTGAGTGGAGCTCAATGCAGTCTCTAACGTTGACCCTTTTGTAAATATTACCTTTTACAATATTTCAACTCAAATTAACTGAAAAGTACTCAACTATCTCTCAAAATAAAGATCAGACTATGGAGTCATGATCCTTATTTCAAACAGGCAAAAGCCATAGAGAAACAAAATAACACTCATAGCCTTTAGTGATTTCACAAGATGTTCAGCTGGCAGACAAGGAGGAAAACAATGATATAAGGGAAGGGAAAAAGCTAGTACCTAATAGGTCAACTTGCAAAGTCAACAATTAGCTACAAAATATTGAAATAAGTCTTCCTATAAACAGAGATCACCCAGAGATGAGTTATTCAGAATTCAATGATGTTAAACTCCAAAGTTGAGAAGCTGACATCCATCGTGGGTAAGGATTGATGTTAAGGACTAATGAGGAGTTAATAATTTAGATTTATTGTCATTGACTGCTGTTGGTGAAGGTGGATAAGCTAAGGACTAGCGATCATTTGTTGTTGGTAATCAACTATCAATGCTGGGACCTCTGGTGGATACCCACCAATAGCTGAGAATCATGATAAATGCTATGATAACTAATGTTTGCAATGCTATGAAAACAACCTAATAAAGGTTTTGGAGGCTAAATTGGATTTATCTTGAAATCAGGAAATCTTTATGCTGCCTGCAAATTATGTTGGTAGCCATCATGATTATTATTAGTCATCTAGTCTTGAAGATCTAAACACAATGGCACAAGACGTATAATGACGTCACACAAGTGGTCAACATCAGTGAAAGCATCATTACATGCCATAACTTACCAAATACAGTATATTAAATATATGAGGGCAGGGAGATTATGCTCCTATCAATTAGGGAATTGGTGAGACTGCATCAGGAGTCTGCATTTGTACAGTATTGGTCACCGACATACAGAAGGATGTTAATGCATTGGAAGCAGTTCAGAGAAGGTTTACTTGCCTAACACCTTGAATGAGCGGATTGCCCTGTCAGAAAATGCTAGACTGATTAGGCCTGTATCCTTTGGAGTTTATAAGAGTCAGACTTGACTTTATTGAAATGTATAAGACCCTGTTGGAATACAGATGGAAGTTGAAAGTATATTTTCTTTTATGGGCAATCTAGAATGAAGGGTTTTAGTTTAATTTAAATCAGAAATGAGGAAATTACTTTTTCTCTTAGAAAGTTGTGAGTCTTTGGAATTGTCTTCCTCAAAAGGCAGGAAATGCAGAATCTTTAAATGTGTTTAAGGCAGAGGTAGATCAGTTCTTGATTATCAAGGGAATGAAAAATTATTGGGAATATGCAGAAATAATAGAGCTGAGGTTAAAATCTTATTGAATGATGGAGCAGTTGGAAAGGACCAAGTGGCCTACTTTTGTTCATAAGTTGACCATAGTAGGCAGCAAGAGCTGGCCAACAATGCAGGCAGAGCAGAGGTAGGGTAGTTGCTGGTGTAGTTGCATGTCCTCACCCCTATGGAGGAAACAGCATTGACCACTACTGGGGAGAAGACCAGAAGGCATAACTGAACTATTTGGAATAATGCTACATTCTTGTGTAATCCACAATCCCTTATCTCACATCCACCCCACACCTTTATCGACAATTTGTCTTGATTTACAATCTGCAGAGGATGTTACTACATACCTCTTGCTTGCCCCCTTTCTCTCAACTTAACCCTATGCTAGTGAATTTATGCTTCTAGACATTGAAGAACTGCCACTCGCTTAAGGCACTGCATTGGGAGGTTGATGTATTGGATAGATCAGGCAGAAGAAAGACTGTGACTTTGAATGGATAAATTAATATGAGCTGAATGGTTTTCCTCACCCATAATTATCTTCTGTCTTCACTAATAATCATGATTGCTGCAAGCTAAAGTGGAAGGGATATTAAGGCAGACGTCAACAGAGAATGACAATTATCAGAAGAATATCTCATTCTCTAGGCCAAGTAAAATAAGATTTTTTAAAATAAAAGTATTATTACTAATTTTTGGGATTGTGTCATGTTTCTTGTGGCATTGCTATTTTTGTAACATTCCAAGAGGTTCCATTGTGAGTTAAAACCGGCTATTTTGTGTGAAAAGGACATTTTAGTGAGGAGAAACAAGATATTTTTATGAAAATTTGAAATTCCTTTTCATCAACTTGGCAACCCCAGAAGGAAAATTATAGAGTTTAGCAGGGTGTTTGAAGCTTGAAATTCACAAAAGTCTATTCTTGGGAACAATTTCCAAAGTTATAAGATCTTCACAAGGGAAACAGCATCTTGTGCAGAGTTGTTTCTCCATGCAGTTTTTCTGCTCTGTTCCACAGATCTGTGTATATCTGCATTTGCTCAATAGCTCACAGTTATGCATAGCCCCTCATTATTGTGCTTGAACTGTAAATGTTGAAACAATTGTTGAATGTGGACATACTGTTCTGCAATCAAAATGTAGATATTTTACTATTCAACTGTGGTAGTATTTTGGCCAAACACATATAGTGACTATAAATGGAAATTCTGGCTGATAGATCATTCTCTCAGTGATCAGGAACACAGGTTGGTCATTGTACTACTATCAAAACAGCTCGTGTATGTTTCCTCAATTCCACTGGGGACATAAATTGTGCATTTGTACCACCTCCTCATATAAAAGCAGCATAACAAAACCAAAATATTGATGAGAAGGCATTTGTTAGTGTCAACAATTTCAGAGCCTACATAACACTCAGAAATATTCAACTCTGTCTTCAAAACTTCCAACAGAAGGTGAACCTTCATGACATAAATTAAGGGTATCCTCCCAATTGACACAATTGACCCAAAATCATAAGAAAGGCAGCAGTTATGGAGAGAAAGCCATGTTAATGTTTCAGGTTCCATTATTTATCTTCAGAATCCTTTCAGGTCAGGGTCACTGGAACGCAAAACATTAACTCTGTTTCACTCCAGAGATGCTGCCAGACCTGCTGAGTTTCTCCAGAAATTTTTGGGTTTGTTTCAGACTTCCAGCATCTGCAGTTGGATTTTTTTTTTAAGTATTAGACCCAATATCAGTTGTCCAACAAAAGATAAGCTGCTTTCCTTGCCATATAAATCACTGGGAACTTCTGACCTGCATTCTCTGCCAGCAGTAACACTAGAATAAGATGGAGCTAGATAAGGGAGGTCTTTCAGAGCTGGTTATTACTAAGTATGGAATAATTTTAAAATATAATTTGACAAGTGCTTGGATCTCATAGGATCACAGACAAAAAAAAGGTTGTGAAATGAATCTTCCAGGCAGTGCAAGCACAAAGGGTCAAATGATTCCATGTGCTATATCTTACCATGTTTACATGACTGATGTTGGAAAGTATGTACATAGAGACATTGGATGAGAATAGGATCTACTTGACTGTAATTCCCCATTCCCTGCAACAGTAAAATGACCTCTAATACTCATAGTCCAGGGTGAAATGTAAAGAATTAAATTTGGCCAACATAGTGGGAGGCAGCCAGCACCTCTGGACCCCTCCCAAGAGCACTCCCTACATTTTGGGGGAGTCAAGGGAAGAAAATGAAATAAAGAACCATGCCCCTTGACTCCTGGCACACCACACTAATATGCATCTGTTTTTGAATGAGCTGAAGTTCTGTCTCAAGGTCAATCCTGTAATCAGTGGAACTAGATCTGTGGAGCTTACAGAAATCATCAACAACAACTGCACATTGATTTAATTGTAATTATTCAGATCAGGTCAGAAATAAATAGTATCATGGATGATGGAAAAGCTAATTGATCTTCATTGTAAAAGCAAACAGCACAAACCAACTGGCCTGACAAAAAGGAATAAATGAAAGTGCATACTGCTCAGTGACTAGAAAGTAATTGCTCTGTTGTTCTTAATTATTGCAGAAATGACCTTAATTCAATTCAAAAACATTGAGGATAATATAATGGAATGACTTTTTTGGACCACCAATCCTCTCCGTTCTCCTCTTGAAGAATCTCACTCACTCTAAGTTATAGTCCAATGAATGTTGTACATATTTTAATACTTCGCTCAAGTATCTGCAGTTATTAAATCATGGGAGAACTGTACAGTTTTTCATGATGTTGTCCTCAAAATTCACTTACATGCAATTTCTTATATTGTGGGAGAAGGCAGAAGGTGCCTCTCCTGAACATTAGAAACTATAGTGTAGGTAGAGCTGAAAAGACAGAGAGAACACATCTAATTCTGGAGAAGACTCACATTCAACCCAAAACATTAACTCTATTTCTCTCTCTGTGCAGATTGCACCACACATACTCAATATTTCAATCGTTTTTTTTATATTTCAGGTTTTGAGCATCTGCAGTATTTTGCTTATTTATAGAATCCCTACAGTGTGGAAGCAGGCCATTCAGCCAATTGAGCCTACACTAACCCTTCAAAGAGCATCCCACCTAAGACTCACTCTCTGTGCTAGAACACTGCAATTTCCATGGTCAATGAGCCTAACATGCACATCTATGGACAGTGGGAGGAAACTGGAATACCGAGAGGGAGCCCACACAGACACAGGGAGAATGTGCAAACTTCACACAGTCACCCAAGGGTGGAGTTGAACCCAGGTCCCTGACACTGTGAGGCAGCAATGCTAGCCACTGAGCCACCATGCCACTCTCGTTTTGCTGACTTTTATTGCTGTAGGTGTTAAACGTGGTCAGGCTCCTGCTTGGCTTTGATTCCTCTATCTATCCATTCCCACACATCAAATATCCAGCCAATATTGTCAGTGGAAGTAAAACCTGATAGCTTCTTTTACCATTTTGTGAACCACCCTGGCTGAATTTCTTTTCTATCTCCACTGAGGCTTGTAACCTCAAAGAGCTACCATTGTGCCATCACAAGAGGTGGGTGAAAATTGATGGCAAAAAAAAACCCAATGGTATAAAATAATGGCTGTCAGTGTTGATCTGCATATTTTCTTCAGGTCACCAACTACATTATCTTAAACTCCAGGAAAAGGTCAATAAATTATAACTGCAGGGAGAAATGGCCCATTATAACCTGCAATTAAAAAGTAATTTCATGCAACCTTGGGAATGACAATGTCAACTCGTGGAGATGCTGCTGATGTTGAATTCTTTAAACACAAGCTGAAAAGTTAGGCCAAGATTATTATTATTATTATTATTATTATCATAATTATCTAAATGAGCTTGCACAGTTTAACATGGATAACATGCTTATAGTCACACATTGCAGAAGAGGACATTTAAAAGTGACAATTTAGAAACAATGGTTGTTTTTTTTAACCTTTCCCTCTCTTCTGAAGATACTGGCTTATTCTGGAGTGCAGTTTTCCCAGAATCAGATGCTCCTATACCTTGCCCAAATGATTGTTCTACGTAAGTGAACATGATAATATAGCAGTTATTCAGTCGTAAGAGGAACCACAGCAAATCCATTTCTCACCTCATCCAAAATGAAATTTGACCTGGAAATTACAATGAGCAATAATATAATACAGCACTTGACAAATTTCCTCTCGATTATTTTACTGGCTGTATTAACCTGTTTATTTTACATAATACCTCCACTACACATAATACACATGTTTTCTCAGCAAAATTCTCTGGCTAGCAATTAGGAGATGTATTCCCACTAATGCTTTACCTATGCAATTCAGCGACATCATCATTGTCACCGGGCTAAAATGAATTTACATTGTACAGACCAACAAGTGAACATGATTGCAAAATGTTTTGAATAACTAATTTCCACATTTAGCAGCACACTTATTTAGGGCAGCTCAGCAGAACATTTTCTTAAGTATTTTATCGCACAGATAAACATATTCAGGTTCCTCATCCAAAGAACTAGTTCTAAGTCTGAAATATCTTCATGACCTGTGAACATCTTGTGACTTTTTATTTCTTTAGCCTGGTTCTGTAGCTTCCCTCTGACAATTATCAGAGAAAATAAAATAATTAAAAATGAAGTCATTGTTGTTTTACAAGTGAAAAAGTAGAATTTGATAAATACGTATTGCAATAATATGTAAAGTTATTTATTAACTTGTGTAATATCTGCAAGATCTGTACTCACCGGTCCATATAAAGAGAATGTTAAGAGTAACCTGTATAATCTGAAGGATGACATTGACTGCAATCATATTTAAACACGTGAAAATGTTTTAAATGTTAAAATATAGATTACAATTTGTCATCTTTTGGAAGGAAATACTTAGCAGATTTCACACTTCTTGGTTCAATTAAACTTAAAAGGTTCTGGAATGGGATCTATTCTAAATCAGAAATGACTTTCTAAAAGTGCATTCGCCATAGGGGACCTTGGCTTTCTCAGCCACATATAGGGAAATTATAGACTACTTTTCTGCAAATATACAATCTTTAAAACTTAAAACAAAATGGAAATCCATAGGAATGCATTCATGATTTCCTAATATTCTTTCTATCAAATGGAAGCATTTAGAAACTTAGCAATGATAACTTTATAAGAATAACGCAATAGGTCTCTTTCTTCATTATACTGCTTGGAAATTAATTTGAGTGACATTATCATACACACATTTGACATACTTGTGTCAAATTTCACAATTTTATTGAAGGCATTAACCCATGTAAAACAAACAGGTTAACACTGCTAGTAAAATAATGGAGAGGAAATTTGTTAAGAGAACATTAAGTGCTGTATGATAATATTGCTCACTGTAATTTCTATGCTAATATATTCTACTCATTAAACTTTCCTAATGTTGGCAGCTCTGTGATGGTCACTCTCAGTGTCTTTTCATGTGAACATGGTGCCTCTTATTGGCAACATCAACCGCATATACCTCATCAAGAGCTCCATCCAATCATCTTGATTTAAAATTACAAATTTTTAATCTGAGTTATTGGGAATAACAACATTTAATAACTTATAAAATCTATAATAATTTACAACATTATCTAATGGTTTATATCTATATGCCAGAATGTATGCTTACAGTGTTATTTCAATCAAATATATCCCAGAACCACCATCCACTGTCCTTGCACTGACTCCCATTCCAGAACGTCATGTAACCAAATCACATAGACAATTGTTTCTCCTTGAACCAAATTCATGAACCAAGAGTCAGCCACATTTCAGACACAAATAACTAATGATAAATCAGATCTTAAAATAATACATTTCTTGCATTTTCTAATTAACTTTGTTATAAAAATTGGCTAATAATATCCTTCTGAAAATATCACTGCATAGAAGAAAATGGACCAGTTGCCATTTATCTTCATAAAGATAACTGTCTACCTGGTTCTGCTTCCCCATTCCTTTACATAGTTCTAGGTCCTATACCTCCACTCCCTACTCTAAAATCTGTTATCCACACTTCAGATCCCACTGCTTCACGCTAGCCATAGCTCAAAGTTACTAGTGTTTGATATTAGCTGCATTCCTAAAAACAAACCCCCATTTTCCTTCCAACTCTTGCTCCTAACCCTGAACAATGCAGCTGCAACCACCCAGTCTCAATCGGTCACTGTTCCCTTGTCAGCTGTAGACCATTTGTCAGTTTTGCATTTTAGTTGCAAACTGACTGTGTCTTCTTAAAGTGGTAATGCTGTCAAAGTCATAAATACACTTTTCTTCAAGAAACATTTCTTCTTCCTTCAAGATCAAATCAATTCTATGTCCCTACTGCTGATCACAATGTCATATTCTTAGATGCCACTGCAAACAGCATGATGTATTCTATGCTAAGTCTAGGTCCTGTCTTATTATCAATAGTAGAAGATAGGCCCCTGTGAGGTTAAATAGAAGAAGTACTTGTTGTATAAAACTGAGGTAGTTTATTGTCTGATAGCAATAAGTATAGTTTACATAAACTTGCCAGGTATAATTAGCGGGGTTCTCAGGAGCTGTGTC
The DNA here is from genome assembly GCF_020745735.1 of Hemiscyllium ocellatum. Taxonomy (NCBI): domain Eukaryota; kingdom Metazoa; phylum Chordata; class Chondrichthyes; order Orectolobiformes; family Hemiscylliidae; genus Hemiscyllium; species Hemiscyllium ocellatum. Next base: position 56,204,287 of record NC_083409.1, read on the forward strand.
AAATACATCTGCTCCTTTCGGGTATTTTCCATAACTGCACTATCTTCGCCCAAAGATATGTGAAATCATCAGATTGCGTGGAGCTCAATATAGCACAAACATTAACTCCTTCAGAACCATTACCTTACACTACAGATACAACCTTCAACACTGATGTTTTCCAATCACAGAGACCACCATCTTCAACCTTTGATGACAGTTCTTGCTTAGGAAAGCAAGTTACAAAGACATTTAGCCTCAATCAATATGAAGGCAATCTACAGTCCAATGTTTAGATCACCATAAAATAATTCCAGCCACAGATCTTTTAAGTCAAATCTTATTTATAATAATTACTAGGACCTGTAGGCAGCACAGTATATCACATGTATATTTTCTTATAAATGATTCTTGCACTTTATATTCATATGGAACAGACAGGGCTTCAAACCATGCCAGTATGGAAGGATTGAACAAAGGCTGACTGAGTTGGGATTCTACTCGCTGGAATTAAAAGAATGAGAAGTGATCTCATTGAAACATTTGTGATTCATAAGGGGCTTGACAGGATAAATGCTGAGAGGATGTTTCCCCTCTTAAGAGAGCCTAGGACCAGAAAACATGATCTCAGAATAACAGGGTGCCAATCTAAAACTGAAATGAAACTTCTTCTCTCAGAGGATTGAGAGTCTTCGGAACTCCTTGCCACAGACAGTGATGGAGGCAGAGTCTATGTGTATATTTAAGGCCAAGAAAGATAGATTCTTGAGCAGTAAGGAAATCAGAGGTTGTGGGGATAACACGGAAAAGTGGATGAGAGGAATATCAATCAGCCATATCTGGCTCGAGAGGCCAAATGGTCTACTTTTGTTCCTATTTCCTATGGTCTTATTACTACTTCCAAGTCCCATTATGTGAGCCACCATCAAGTAGTATTCCAGAATTCAGGGCCATAAATTTTATCATTTATGGTTTAGCTGGCTGAGGAGAAAATATTGGTTGACGTTAAAAGAATTCACATATATGACACTGTGACCACAACAACAACTTACATTCATTTAACAATTTGATGTAGTTAAAATGCTCCAAGACTTCACATCAGCATTAACAAACAAAATTTGACATCAAGTCCTATAAGATCAATTAGAATAGGTGATCAAATAATTGGTCCAAGTGGTAGCCAGCCCTTAAATAATCCTTTCAAGGGAAAAAAGGAACGTTGTAGGCAGGAATAATGGTTGCTGTGTTTAAGGCTTAGACAGCTAAAGACATGGTTACCAATGATGAATGCAAGTTGGAGAAATGCAATGGGCCAGATCTGCAGAAATCCAGAGATCTTGAAGGGATGTAGGTCCAAAGGAAATTACAGTTACAGGGAAAGAGAAGAACATGGATAGATTTGAAAATATGTACAAGGGTTTTAAAATAGAGAGACCAAGAAGCAATATAGGTCAGTGAGCACAGCAGTGACACATGTATGGGACTTAGCGCAAATAAGGATATAGATCACTGAACTTTGGATGAGTGCAATTGAATGATGGGCACATGATTGAAGACAGTCTAAGGGTGTACATTACTTACAAAGGTATGAATAAGCATTTCAGCAACAGATGAGCTAAGGCAGTGCAGTTTGGAAGAAAACTGGCATAAAGAGTTTATGGAATTAAAGCTCATCTCTGTGTCAAGTAGTTCATTGCAAATAGACTGGTTCCATCCTTGACATTGAGCAGGAAGAGACAATGGATCAGTGGCTAGGAATGAAGATTGTGACAGAGATGAAAGACATTGACGCTTGGCTTCCAAAATTTAATTGGAAGAAATTTCTGTTCATCCCTTATTAGAATTTCCGTACAGCAATGTTTAATATCAGAGACAGTGCAGTGATTGACAGAGATCAAGGTAAATTAAACCTGGGTGCCTTTTGGTGTATGTATGAAATTTGACATTTTGATTTTGAATTACATTAACAAGAGATAATATGAAAATGAGAAATAATGGGGGTGAAGGATAGTTTCTTCTAGTACTCCAGAAGTGACAATGTCAGATCTGGATGATATGATGTGGAGGTGCTGGTGTTGGACTGGGGTGGGCAAAGTTAAAAATCACACAATGCCAGGTAAGAGTCCAACAGGTTTACATGAAAGTACAAGCTTTTGGAGCACTGCTGGAAGAGAAAGTGATCATATGGTTCTGACTAAACAGAAAAGATTGAAATTAGATGATTGAAGCTAGATGACAAGGACAGGTGTCAGAGACAGTGTGAAGATTAACACTGGCAAAGGTTGCAGATAGGTCAAGAGGATCAGGAGGCATAATATACCATGGTCACAGTCACATAAAATGTATTTTGTAAATTTGATAATGTCCTTTTCAGTGCAATGGAAAGGGAGGGGGGAATCTGATTAAGGGGTTGCTTTTACATTCATTCTTGCATTCATTGCTTTTCCATAGATTCCTTTGAGAAGATGTTGCTGAGTTGCCTTCTTGACCTATTGCAGTCTTTGTAGTGTATGAACATAATGTTGTTAGGAAAGGAGTTCTAGGATTTTGTCCCAGCATCAGTGAAAGGGCCAAGGTATACTTGAAAGTCAGGATGTTGTGTGGCTTGGACAGAAACTTTAAACATGGAGATATAGGACAGAAGGAATTAATAGGCAATCCCAGAAAATCCTAGATCCTGGAATGGTTACAGCATAGGAAGAGGTCATTTCACTCTTCATGTCAATATTGCTCTCTCTAAATGCAACGCAGCTAGTTCTCCAAAAGATGGGCATCACTTATTTGTGGTTTTTACACTCCTGCACCTTCTAGTTTGGCTCACATTGCTACGATGTCATATACCATGTTGGCTAATACATATTCTCCATTCATTCCATAGATTACCCTATGCAATAACAAACCTCCATGATAAATAATCTTACTGCGTTATTTGTGTTCCATAGATATGAGAAAATCAGAGCATATGCACTTTTCACCCCAGCAGTGAGCAAAATTCGTCCCCCAACAAGAAACATTTCATTCAGTGACAACACCACAATGAACTTGAATTAAGAAATCCAGATGTTTCCACTTGCTCCTGTCATAGTTATGGCAGAAAGAACAATAGATTTTAGAATTGTACAGGTGGCCCATATGTTTGTTTAACAATTATATAATTGGAAGACAGATGCCTTGGGTGTAATATTGTCCAAACATTGATTTTATATCATACAATTTAGTATTGCCTCAGCTAATGCAGCATACCCTCAGATTTGCATTGGTGTCAAACTAAGTTTTCTGCTTAAATATAGCTGCAAGAGTTAATTATCTGCCTCTGCCAAGTCAATTGATTCAGTATGAATTGTATCCTTTGTCTAAGCCAAAGACTGGAAAATTTATCTTTGCAAAGGTTTGTCACGTTTATTCCCTTTCTGTATGTTGACACACAAGATGGTACTTGGCATTTCACATTTTTTTGTGAAATACTTATGTGTACGTAGTGACAAAAATCTATCATGCAACATACCAGCAGCTTTACTGATACATGTGATGTAGATGTTGCAGCAAAGACCAAACCTGACTGTCCTAGAGAAGATGGTGGTGAGTTGCCTTCTTGAAGTCAAGTTTAAAAGTCGCCAGAGAAAAGAGATAATTGAGGTAGCTGCAGTCCTCTGATGTCAAGTTTGGGTTTAAAATACCTGTAAACTACCGGGGCAAGAGGTTCAATGGAGAGAGGTTCAATGATTATCTGCTTGTTGCAAAAAAATGTGGCCCAGAAACTGTTTTGAAAATCCCTGAGTATCAATGAATGGGATCCATATCACGCGATTTTGCAATGCTATGTTATCTGTAACGGATCATTATTAATGGAATGTTATAAAACAGTATCATAATATATTTAAATCGGTTTTGGCTGCTTAAAAAGCAAACACCACGTGGTGTAAAAATCTACATTCTAGACAAAGCAAGTATAATACACCGTGGCTGCCTCAGTGAATCAGCTTCAATCTTTCGATGATTTTTGCCCTTTGTAAAGTAAGTTTCTCACAACTTGTTTGATTGATAGAAAAAACAAGTCGTGGGTCTAAGTTGGGCCTATCGGTTGGGCATTGAGGAGTGTCGGTCCTGAGTGCAAGTATGAACTTTGAAACTGTCTTGAAGATGGGTCCATGTACCTTTCAAATTATTGCTCAATGATAAAAGAACAAATGGGAGAGTAATCTTTTTTATTCCTGATGAAGGGCTTTTGCCTGAAACATCGATTTTCCTGCTCCTCGGATGCTGCCTGACCTGCTGTGCTTTTCCAGCACCACTCTGATCTAAACTCTGGTTTCCAGTATCTGCAGTCCTCATTTTTGCCTAATCTTTTTTGTAGGCCAATTCGAAAGTTGAAAACTTCACTGGCAAAAGAGAGTTGGCTTTCTCCGAGAAGCGAAGGTTGTAGTAAGCTTTTCGAAATCAGACCAGATCATTCTGTTTTTACTGGGGACAGAGCACCCGCTGATGACCTTGCCTTTGATTCCTGTTCTTTCGGACGGTCAGAAATACAGCAAAATGTATTACAGAGTCAAACAAAATGACACAAATGTTTCCTTCCAACATCCCTGTGAACGTGTCTTCAACTGCAACAAAAAGGGGGGAAAAGACATCAAACAAGACAATAAATCGGGAAAACACGTGGACAATGGTACATGGGACAGGACTGACATCGCGGAGATGCGGGGAACCCACTGAGTGTTGTCTTCTTTAATATTGGGAGCTGGATGGACACCTTCAACTCAGATCATCCGGATTCTCAATGAACCTGGCCTTGCCGGAAGCAGACAACGTTTCAGATATTTCCCCTTACTTGTTTCTAAACTGCACTTATAAGCTTTGTAAGAAACCCGTGTATTTGATACACTTAGAGGTGCAATTGTTGAATAACCTTCCAATAATAACCTTTGTTTTAAAAAAAAACAGGTAGAAAGGAGGGGATGCGGATACGGCCCGTGTTCTCCCCCATATCAGTCCATTTCCCGGAATGGAAGAAATTGTCTTTAGAAACCGTTAGCTTTCATCTAATCTATAAACGACCTTACTAGTGGAACCTGTTATTCCAAACTGGAGCAAACTGCTTTTCAAAGATAAGGATGAAGACTCAAAATTACGTTTCTGAAAATAAAATCAAAGCGCGGGGGCATTCCGCAGACTTGAACTTTCCGAGGATCCCTTGGTCCAGGGAGCAACTGAGAACTTGACACCCTGACCGTCACCTTGCAAAACAGGATCCAACATCGAAACTACTTCTCCGGTAGAAGAATGGCAGCCAATTTCTTAAAATGAGAGTATCTAAAGAACAAACGGTGTCACACAATCCCTGTTTCCTGCCTGCTAGTCCCCTGCTCGAACCTGTGTGCTCAGGGAGTTCTGCGTGACCCTGTGCTGGAGATCTGGTCACCTTCACTGAGCATCTTGTCACGACCTCGCTGACACATCCCGAGTTCATTCGGTGCCAGGTTCAACAACAAGTTTATATAGAAAAGATGACACGTTAGGAATCCGCGTAAAAGGGTTGTACAATTGCTAAGAGAGTCCAATGTTTATTTTAGACTGACAGTAAGAGACAGCGAAGTTAAAATCGCAGATGTTACAGGTAACGCTGATGCGATGGGGTGGGGGGAAGGGGGAGGAGGCAGCAACACGGGTTTTGATGTTATGACACCACACACCAAGCTATGTTGGTGCACAAAACTGATAGCAATGGCTGAATGCGTGAATACGGAGGGGGGTGGGGGTGGCAGGAATGGTATTTAGATTTTGTAATTATAGTTTGTTTTATCTTAGTCGATATTTCCTAATGATAGGTAGGCTGCTGCTAAAAAAAAGGAGTGCTGTCTGGATAATAAAATGTGCCCTGACGCTTTGTGAGCAATCCTTGAGAGCACACTGACAGTGCCATTGAATATCTCTTTTGTTCCAGACACTTCTTCTGCTTGTGAAACCGGGGCTGCCCGCGTCGTATTTGCAAAAAAATATCAACAGATAAAAATGAGCAACTTCATGTTGTTTGACAGAGAGTTACACATTGATGGAGTAGGTACCTAAAGGGGGTGATAATAGCGGGATCCAGCCCTTTTAGGAGCTGTAGCCTGCAGGCTGCATGTGACCAGACCGTACAAAACCAAATTAAACATTTCTTTCAATAAAAAGTCATTTTTTATATCTTTAAACAATAAACCCACATGATGTAAATTCTGACATCGCGGAATAAAAGAACAGTTTTCTGCAGAACGATGCATTTTGATTAAATCTGACATGCTGATAACTTCATGCTAATGTCAAATAATTAACATAATAACTATAATTAAGAGCACGCCAACAATGCCATTAATTCATCACCAATCTCACTCGTATTCTAAACGCTGTCCAAATGCTGGATCTGAATTCTTTGAACCTTTAATTAAACGAGTTGCCTTTTTATTAAGCACTGTTTGATTTGTATAAATTGGAGTTATCCTACTTACTTTTTCCTATCCATTATCACCGCAGGCTTTCCCCCCTCCTCTTTATTTCCTTAATTGCTTCAAGTTACAACATACAGAGAGATGACATCTTCTGTTTTGTCACTTTCCCTGTACTGCTGTGGTTAATCGGAGATTTAAATCAATATAAGCAATTTTTACCGCGTTCAGCAAGAGACTGACTCTGTTGCTAAAGACGGTGTTTGAAATTTCACTAAGTTATTCAAATCGATATTTTCAAATCTATGAAAACTACCGTGCAAACACCAGTGTTTGTTTTATAAGAAGATACATATGAAAGAAGCCGGGGCGGCAGTGTTCGCTCTCTTAACAGCGTCGACAAATAGTAGTGAAAGTGGCTGCAGCTTTCTTCTGTTACACACACACTGGAGATAGTCGGTAAAAAGGTTTCAGTTAGACAGCGAGTAAAGGGATTTTACAGGATGTGCGGGAAGTGTGAAGGAGTGAATCCGCAAGTACAAGGCTGCGGCTTGCCCGATGTTTGGGCAGTTAACATTATCGCCATTTCCAATAGGAGATTGCTCATGTCCCAAGAATGTAAAATACATTTTGCTGGTCGGTATCGTCTCGCCCAAGTTTGGGGTCAGCCCACACCTTGGTTCGGGGAAAGGATATTTCCCCACAAATCACTCCCCCTCTTGCTGTCTACACCCATCATGGAATTTCTCCTTCTGTAATCCAAGTTAAGGTCAGGATTTTACCTCATTCATCCGGCAGGCTCATAGGGTTTAAGGAGCGCAAATAGGAACTCTTTGATAGCATTCCCGTAAAGCGATTAAATTCTGGCAATTGCACTTTGTGAAGCCACAGCCTTAGGGTTGTGTGAGCCCGAGTGACATCTGACCGCAATCTCATCAGATGGGTCCAAATCTTAGCTACACTGACCTGGGAAATGAGTAAAGCCCAACTCGAGTATTCCCGTCTACTTGAAAATACTGTTCAGGTAACCAGACAATAAGGGAAATAACAGAAGCATTCTGGACATTTGGAGGACACTTCAGTGATGCCTATACCTATCCCTTTTTAGAAATTGGTTCCCCTGCCTTTTCACTCCATTTCATTCTAGCGATACAGATTTCCCTTCCCTTCATTTCACCTCCCTGCTTCTTCCTTCATCCATCCACAGGATCTTGCCTGGATTACATGCCGTTCCCTATGAGGCAAATTCGCTCCGGTTCCAGTGATTATTTTAAAAGGGATCTGTGACCGCCCAGCCCCACTCAGAGATTTGCTCCTTCTCATTAGCGGCCTGATATTAAATCAGATTATAGCCGCTCTGAGATACAAATCAGGCGGTTGTGTACTGCACGGGAGAATCGTGGCATCTTGTTTACTCTGCCTAACTTTTCTCGGGCGGCGGGGAGGGTGAGGAGGTGGGGGTGGGGGTGGGGAGGTGGTTGGTGAATAAACCCCTTTTGCCGCTGAAAGTTTTTAGGGTTTTGCCGCTGAGTTTCTCCAGCGAGGGTTCGCGTGGGCTATTTCAATTCTTCAAGTACGCTTGGGTCATCCTGAAATTCCGGTTGCTTCTTGTAATGACAACCTGGAATCGCACTGATAACCACGTCGTGATCTCACTGTAAACTTGCCTAATTAAGTTTTGCTAAATTGGTCTGGAAAGGTTTCCCATTGAAATAATTGTAGAACAGACAGTTCTCTGAGTCAACACGGGGATTAGTACAATACATCCCTAATCGAGGGGAAACAATCCTTTTCACGCTCAGGGTCATAATTAATGGTATGATTTAATTAATTTGACTTTTATTGTGTGTAAGAAATGCGCATCAAAGGGACTTGTGATCTGTGGTTGTTTTTTTTTAAATTCCCTGCCCAACTCCTCAGAGAGTTAAGAAGATCACCAGAAAGAAACAGGATGATGCTTCTGAACAAAGACGGCATTTTCTGCTTCTCTTAACGACGCTCTTTCCGAGCACCGAGCTGATCGCAGTTGAAAGCAACAGCCCAGATGGTCGCATATAGGAGTCTCTTTTTCTATAAATATCAAATCGTGTTCATAAATGAAACCACTCTCTCATGTTGCAGCTGCATCCCGGACTCTGGGTGCATCTATTTCGTCCTGCAATCACACAAAGCAACTCTCATTATTTTATCGGGGAACTTTTAGAACCCCAGATACTGTCAGGAAGACGCGATATGTAAAAATTAAAAAAAAGGTGGGGGGGGGGGGGGGGGGGGGAGAAGACTGTGAGACGAGCTGTCTTTGCCGATGGTGAGTTAGCCTACCAGTGTTGGTTGTTTGAAATGAAGAGGGAGTAGAGAAGCCGCTGTTACAGTAACCTCTCCTGCTCCCAAATTACTGTAACATCAGTATTTTGCTTAACAGTTAAAAACCCATCACTTTCAGCTGCAGAATGTGCTTGATTTTCGTCAGATGTGGCGCACGAGTAATTATAACGAATACAAACGAAAAAATGGCGAGACCACGCAGAGATAGGGGCGAATTTTTGGCCCGAAACAGGTTTTGTTAAGAATTTGGTAGAATAATTTTAAAGTTTTGTTCGCCCCCCAACCCCCACCCCCAATAAGTTTTGACTGGAGCAGTCGAACGGCGGTGGAGTTAACAAACGAGAAAACAAAGTGCTTTGTAAACTGAGATGTCCTTCCGTACTTACACAAATGGACACAGCAACTAACAAACACTCACTTATAACCAATTTACAATCACACAATACAAGATCACCACTCCCCCCATACGCCCCCACCCCCAATCCCCTCACTCCCCTCCAGGCTTGATTCAATTTTTCTTGTCCTCAATCATTGTTTAACATATCTTAATTCGCTTGCATTCAGTACTTGTTCAAAACACACTAGGCTATACATCTTAATTGTGCATTATTAATTGAAGTAAACAGTACCTAATTTCTGCAAAAAAAAGGTGAATGCGTTCACAAAATATTATTGTTTCGTTCGTATTTAAACGCCGTAAAATCAACAATTTAGAAATCCACTATAAATAAACCGAAATAAAATCCGTAACATTTAATTATAGCAGCACCAAGAAAAGAAGTTAAATTCTATTGTCGGTAAAAGAAACCCCTTTTTATAATAGGCAGGGGATGTGGGGATGAGCACGATACTCTGTGGGGAAATCGCTTACTGTTTTATAATATCATTTTGAATCACAGGGATGCCTTGTCAGGTTTAAATGGTTATTCATTCCTCCCATCGAAAACATGTCGTAAACCCATTCACATGGTTTTGTTAGTCTTAATAGGAGGGTGGAAAGAATAATTGATTCTTTTGTCACTTAAAGATATTCTGATTTGAGTAGGAGGAATTGGGAAACAAATCAATTCGATTTTAACCTCATTTCAAAACTACAAACAAAATCTAATAGTTACACACATGACTGCAGCATTACGAGAAAAAAAGAACAGGTTTTCATCAAAACGCTGCCTTTGGAAAGGAAATATTGCGTTGAAATAAGGTTTTTGTTTAAGGGATGGTGTCAGTTCCTGTTAAACTTATTTTGAGAAGTATAGTTTCCACGCTGCAGGTTCAAACCCTTCTTTCCTGAGAACAGGATTGAGATAAATGCTTACCTTCAGTGCTGTGAATGGCTCGTTCACATTCACCCACTCTCTCCCATTTCCTAGTTTTTCATATGCTAACACAGAGGGATGATTAGCTCGTTAACACCTCTGCACATCCTGGTTCAAAGTTCTTTATTTGTAGCTATCCTTTTGTTATCGGACATCTTTCCCCCACCCAGGTCGTTGTCTCTTTACTGTATCTAACAGATTCATCAATAAGCATGTTGCTGTATTTGCGGCAGCCGATGTAATACAGTTATAATTCGCCTTTACAATAAAAATAATATCATGTAGACTCTGAGGCCTGAGTGTAAGTCAATGCAAAGCGTAATAACAGAAACAGTAATAACCGATCACTGACTTTACATGAAAAGCCCAATCTGCACAACATTTGCTAAACCGAATAGTATTACATTCATTAATTTGGGTTTGATATCTAATCAAAATATTTGTCTTCACGCTTTTGATTAGAAGGGAGGAGATGCCCTGGAAATAAAGGAAAAATAATAAACAAACATTGTAACACAATTGTGCATTTGACCAAAAAAGTGCACTTGCAAAAAAAAATGCATCCAATTAAATAAGTTTGGAGTTCTCGTTCTTGCTTGGTTCTACTACCAACTTTATTGACAAAGAATGCTTTGCTGGTCTTGATAAAAAATGCTGCTGCTAGGAATGAGTGGTGCTCTTGTTGTCTTGGCCGGATCTATGTTGACGATTAGATGAAATAACTCGAGTTTTGCATGGCTTAACAGAGGGAAGTCTGACGTTAGTCCCTCACGTGACAATCCTGAGAGTATATCTTTAACTGAAACATTCTTCAGACAGTCTTTTTTTATATATAAAAAGGAGACATTAAAAGCTAAAGAGCTGCGAGGCTGAACGCGCCTTTGAAAACATTGCGAGAAAATACAGGGAAAGTTCATCAGTTGCAATGTGCAAGTTGAAATAGGCTGTCAAAAAAGTTGAAGGTAACTATTATTGACAGTCCCTTGACCTGCATTAAAAAAAAGCGTTGTCATCTGATCTGCAAGGGACTGCCAGCTGAGACAGTGTGCGTGAGAGAGAGAGAGAGAGAGAGAGAGGCGGGAGACAGGACAGGAACAGAGAGAGGCAAAAGAGAAGTTTCACCTGAAAGGAAGCCGAGTTCTTACCTTTATTTTTGCTGATTTGTAAAAGGGAAAGCGTGATGACCCTGTCAGGCAACGGCAGTGCGAGCGATATGTCAGGCCACACGATCCTCAGCGCCGAGGATGTCGATATTGATGTGGTGGGAGAAGGAGACGAGGGCATGGGAAAGGACAGCGAGTCAGACAGCCCCGCCACCCACCATCAGGGAGAAGAGCTGGAGGAGATCGGGGCAAGGGAAGTCGCCGAGAGTCCTCCCGCTATCTGCCAGGCTTCCTCGGAGGGAGAGCTAACCAAATCGGAAACTCAGGAAAGTGGCTCATCGAGCGGCAACACCGCCTCCAAGCCCAAGAACAGCCTGGTGAAACCACCTTACTCGTATATTGCTCTCATCACCATGTCTATTCTGCAAAGTCCCCAGAAAAAGTTAACCCTTAGTGGGATCTGTGAGTTCATCAGTAACCGCTTTCCTTACTACAGGGAGAAATTCCCCGCCTGGCAGAATTCCATCCGCCACAACTTGTCCCTCAATGACTGTTTTGTAAAGATTCCCAGGGAACCTGGGAATCCGGGGAAAGGGAACTACTGGACCCTGGATCCACAGTCTGAAGACATGTTTGACAACGGGAGCTTTCTTCGCAGGAGGAAAAGATTCAAAAGGCAGCCCGCGGACCATCTGAGGGAGCAGACTGCTCTCATGATGCAGAGTTTTGGAGCTTACAGCCTGAGCGGTCCATACGGGCGTCCGTATGCGCTGCACCCCGCCTCCTATGCTCATCCCTCGACTCTCCAGTATCCCTACATCCCTCCTGTGGGTCCCATGTTACCTCCAGTGGTCCCGCTCATCCCGTCCAGTGAACTCAACAGGAAAGCCTTTAATTCCCAGCTCAGTCCCAGCCTCCAGCTCCAGCTCAGCAGCCTGAGCTCCACGTCCATCGTGAAAACGGAGCCAACCAACAGACCTTCTTTCAGCATCGAGAACATCATCGGGGTGACAAGCACGTCAGGGAGCTCACAGACTTTCCCGCGGCCGCCAGTGACCGTCCAGTCTGCCCTGATCAGTCCACAGCCCTTGTCCTTAGCGAGAAGTACAGCTACAATAACTCCTATCCTCAGTGTCCCCACGAACATAATCTCCGGACAATTCCTACAGTCAGCAGCTTCGGCCGCCGCAGTGACCAAATGGCCATCTTAATAACTCCTCCACTTGCAAATGCTCACTCACCATGACCCCTTTTCTTCTCTTGTGGTAGTGGGCTGCACTGAACTTGACTGCGAATTATAGACTGTATACTCTTATATATATATATATAAAAGGAATGCTTTCTGTACAGGTAAATACGTTTGTAAATATTTATATACGGAACCTATCGGTTCATACTCATTGAGTTTTATTTTTTAATTAGACTGTTTCACAGTTGTAGTATAGAGCTTTCACACTTAATGTCTTTTTGAAAGGTTCATTGCCAGTAGTTTATTGACGAAAATGTATAGAAATTAAGAAAGACTGAGTCGAATCATTCTAAAGAATTAATCCAACAGGAGAAAAAATGTCAATATTGTATACGATTGCAAAAGCTTAAAGCCCTTTATATAAATTAAATATATGTATTCTATGTAGCGCTACCGTCGTGTTGTACAATGAGAATTAAGCAACTTTGTAAATAAATTTTACAAATTACAAACTTTTTCCATTCTTGTTCATTTCTTTAATAATAATGCTTTTGGCATTGTAGGTTTAGATTTTTTCCCGGTCATAATTGTATTAATGGTGAAGGGTTACAGATTGGGACATTAAAATATATTGTCAAAACGATAACCAACATGGCAGCTCGTCATATTATAAATAAAAATTCCGATTGAAATGACGGCATAGAGGTCATTGCCTGATTTTTAAAATTAAAAGCCATTTAATCAGTAAACATTGTGCTGAAGATATTAGCTGTGAAATTTGAGCTGACAGCAACTACTGTTTAACTTCATGGAAGAGAGATTCGCAAAAGCAAATTGAAAAGGGTTAGGCTGAAATCTGTTTCAATTTCAAACTAACAATGTAGCAAAATACGTGATGGAGAATCTTTTAACATAGCAACAGATTTTATAGCATAGTCATCTTATTAAAAAAGTGCTTTGTCATAACTTAAATATTTCATCTCTAAATCAATACCTTTACATTCGCCTTTCTATTTGGAATGACCTTATTATTTATATAAAACTCAGCAAATGGCTAAAGGCGAATATTTAAACTTTTTTTTCATTGGAGCTGATTTTGTTTCCCTGACTGGAGTTGTAAATTCAGAGGTTTTAAATGAAGTTGTATCGCCTACATAATGACTGAAATAATAACATGCTATTTAAAACAATTCGCAAGGGTACACCAGCAACCTGGCATCGATTACCCGCAGGTGACCTGAAATTGTTTAGTCCTAAGAATATGGGTGAAAACAGAGGTAACAGTGCATGCGGGTTAGAAAGAGCAAAAAGAATGAAAATTAAACACGAGCGATTACTGCTCCGTTACTGAAAAGAAGACTGTTGCTCTCCGGGAAATATCACCCTCCATGTACAACCTCGCTACTTCTGTCTATATTCCCGTTTGCAGATGTGTTTATCCGGCGTTTGAACGAATGTTAGCACTAATACCAAACAAATACTCTTGCAATAAATCGGATAATTGGAAATTATTAATTATCTGAAATTCTGGTGCGGACTGAGTACTTCGTTGTGGGGATTTTGAGAATACGTGGGGTGTAATTGTATAATCTGAATTTCAATAAATAAAATACGCCGTATTAATTCAACTTTTAGGTCTTGGAAACAGATGCGAATTCCTGGGAGGGATTTGAACTTGAAAAGCTTGGTTTCAAACATGATCGAGGGCGAAATCGAAAGCAGATCATTTTCAGAGACAGTTTAATACTTTGTAAATGATCTCGGGCATTGAGGATGATTTTAGACCGCCAGCCTTTCTCCCCTAACTGTTTATCTATGTGTCGCGGCTTCAAGTGTCGCTGGCGGTATTGAATATCCTTATTTACTTCACACTCTGCGCTTAAAGAGTGTTGCGAAATGTCTGGCCCTGTCCAGCTTGAACAACATTTGCGTCCTGGCTTGGACGTGAGTCCTTTCTGTAATCGTAAATATTATTTTACTGTGAGTAAACATTTATACCTCAGTGTATAAACACTGAATAAAGCCAGCCGCCTTGCTTGTCGGGGTGTGGTCTCAACACCAAGTTTATATAATTGATAATCGTTTGACACGAACGAAGAAATACCCACCTCCAACTTTACTTGAAGGGCGACTTCATAACACCAGACCCTGTCCCTAAATGGAATCACCCTCAGTAATCCTTTTACAAGGAAATTGAAACTGAGCTAAAAATGTTTTGTCTCTTGCTTCTATAAACGTAACAAGATGTTAGGCAGTTGTGATCCTGGTTATGAGTTACGTTTACACAAAACTAGCAAATGGCGGATGGTTAGAGTAACACGAGAATTAGTTCTATATTTAACTGATACCCCTGGGAAAGTCGAAGGCGACTCCGAAAGTCACTGTCCGCCTCAGGAACCTGCTGATATAACCATTCCGAAATGACGAGCCATAACAGGGGCTCATTCCAACACTGATCCTTTGTCGCTTGTAACTTTTACTGATTCGTATTTATCTGCAGTTGTAGCTCTCGAGTCACCCTGCGGTCAACTGTGAGGTTCAAGTGATTTATGCCTTTTCTTTAAAAAAAACTGCAAAACGAAACTGACACGAATAAAGAAGTTTGACAGAAACACAAATGAACGGCAAAAGTAAATGTTGCGCCATTTCACCATCTCACTGGCCGAAATTTCTTGAAAACATAAAAATATAGGAAATGTAACAAACTGTCTTTTTGCTCAAATCGTAAAGGCAACTGGACAACACATCAACCAGCGGGGTCGCGAATATGTGTGACCATCATTTTTGTCCTTGTTTTACTGACGGGCTAGATCTCAGTAAAGTGTTGATAACGATTAAAACAGACCATAATTCCGTTGTAACTTAACCAAATCTCGTTCCGTTTGAAAGACCAAGGTTGAATTTGAGAGGGGGCTTGTGATATGGAAGAACAGCACTAGATGGCGCATGAGGAATGTGACCAAATGTTTGAAATGTTCTCAACTGCCCGTTTGTTAATTACAGCACAACATCATATCAAAATGTATCGAGAAAGTTTAACCCATTGCCATCTAAATTTAACGAGAAATTGTATGTGTGCCCTTGTTAGAATCATGTGTCCAGTTTATTGTGGAGGTGTTCCGCTTTGCAGGAGGTTGCGATTTAGTTCATTTGATTTTGCGGAGAGTTTGCAGATTGAGTCGTGAGAAAGTGATGCCTCTTGTTCCTCGGGAGCCCAGCCACCATTGCATACGTCAATGAAATTATCAGTCACAGAAGACCTGCATCACTGCCTTTCAGTGTAACAGATTATTTCAAACTAAGACCATTCCGGATTCTTGACTCAGGAGATTGAAAAGGGAAACCTCAATAATCTCAATAACTGAACAGAAATAACCTATAAAATGTACCCAACCCACCAAACCCGCGCTGTGCTATGTGAATGTATTGGGCTATGGAGTTAAATCCCTTTCGGAATTTCGTCTTCAGTCATTATTATTTCAAGCCAATTCAGTAAAAAAAAGTATAATCTTTCAGAGGTAGAATCGCCCCACACAACTTGGTCAATAAGAAACGTAAAAGTAAAAGCTTCTTAAGATTAAATAATAAAACAATTTGGTTATTCAGGATTCTTGTGTTGCTAACTGTATCTAAGACTTATTACGTTTCACTCTTGCCAACTTACACCGACAGGTAATTCTCTTTAAATTAGACTGTTAAATTGGTGAGCATTATAAAACTGCGCCTGTTTCTTTCGTTTTATTTGCAATATTTGTAGTTTGAAGATTTTATTTACGAAATAAATAGCAGTCCAGAGAGCCCAAATGTGAATCATTAGGGGCACGGATAAGCTTCCATTGACTCATGGGTCGAGATCTGTTTTTGTTCATCTTTCTCGGATGTACAGTCACCAGAACGCCAACAGATTAAAAAAAAATCTTTTTGAAACGCGTTTTTAAGTTACCGTTTAGAAATATTTTTCAGCGTTGAATTTAAAGAATGTACTTAAAACGTTTGCATTTAGTGAAAGCAAGGCCTGAGTTAATCTACGTGAACAATTTTTGTTATGGCGAAACTGATATCATGAAAACCTCTTCAGAGACTTGCGTGGTCGAGTGTATTCTCTTACAATCTGTAAACTTTACATATTTATTATGTCTTGCATCTATATCATATCCCTCTATCAGAAGGACTACATTATACATGTTTAATATGGTTATTAGATACAGTATATGTAACTTTAATAATATACATACCGCTAATGACATAACAACTGACAACATTGCAATATATGCAGACTGTTTTTAACTCAGGAAAAATTAATTCAGGGAAAATATCTAGTAAATTTATTTCAAAAGTTACATTGCAATCAAAATTGAAGCAATCAAGGAGACATAACTTATTGAGTTGGAGATGCCGGTATTGGACTGGGGTGTACAAAGTTAGCACCACTATCACCTGATGAAGGAGCGTCGCTCCGAAAGCTAGTGTGCTTCCAATTAAACCTGTTGGACTACAACCTGCTGTTGTGTGATTTTTAACTTATTGAGGACTTGGTGAAACATCTCCATCCAACAAGGAATTCATTCATACACAACAGCTGCAACGTTGAACGCTTGATTTGAAATAATTACTTCAATTGTTTTAATAATTCACGAAAGTTCACAATTTTACTGATTTTGTTCCTTTGACCAATTCTTTACACGAGGAATGATCATAAACGCAAAAGCGAAAAGTAATCAGCCACCGAAGTCTCATCGGAATGAGCAAAACGAATTCAATTAAATCGCTTTACTTTTGCATTACAGCTAAGGAATCCAATTAAATGCCATTCTCAAACCTTGTCAATATTCAGTTCAACTTAAATATATTCGAGGTTATGTATGAGATATCTAATTAAATAAAACTAATTGCCTCAACTGGTTCCATTATAACGTATGATGACAAATGAGGCTAAAATAATGTTAATTTTGGCAGTAATACAAGGAAAGGAGCACAGCAGAAAGTTTGAAAACCGATGCTGTTGGCCCAGGTGAAACAAGCTCACATAGGTTCACCAGAACGCAAGGGTTGAGCCATTCGCTAGAGACGAGAGGCATATGAAGTTGCATGAAAATAAATTAATGATTCATAAACAAGAAAAAAAAACTGCGGATGCTGGAAATTTGAACCAAAAGCAGAATTTGCTGGAGAGACTCGGCCGCTCTGGCAGCATCTGTGGAGAGAAAGCAAAGCTAACGTATCGGAGCTAATGAATCCTGATGTTTTCATGACATGGTCTGATCTAATTCCTTCTTATCTATACATTGTGGCTTAATGTCCTTCACTACGAGAAACGAATGCGAACCCATACTTCAAGTCAATCTTCCTTCCTCCTTTCTATTAAGTAGGTTTCTGTCCCAATTGATTTCAGGAGGCCCGGGTTCCAGTTCCATCTGCTCCAGCCCTGTCTGTAATAACGTCTCTGAACAGGTTGATCAGGGAAATATCTGAACTAGGTCCCATTCCCGTCAGTTCCCTAATTTCTTTTCGTCATTTTCAATAATTATACCCTTTAACATGTCTATTCATGTAAATGAAGCTTTTAATAGGACAATACGAAAATCGGGAACGAAATGACAATTTAACTGAACTTTCTTTGTATCCATGAATTCCGTCCCTTAATTTAAACAGTCAACTTGAAAATAAACCCGGGCGGCATTTTAATAAACTTCGGTATATTATTGGAATGAGAAATGGATGCAGGTAACGACTGCCTTTTAGTTCAAATAAACTATTAGATAAAATGCACCCACCTATCCCACGGGGAATGTAGACAATTTTTAAAGTTTAGCACTGAAGATTGAGTGTATCCGGAAAACCTAAATGAAAGAGATGGTGATGAGCTAAGGTTAGGTGAAGTGTTCCCTTGGTAAAGAGCCAGAGAGAGATTGTTACATTGTCACAGTGTTCCAGGGAGTGGGGCGTGTGCGTCATCAGCAGGCGCCGGCGAGAGAGCGGCGCATGCGCAGGCTCGGTGAGTCGCTGGAGAAGGGGAGAGCGACCCGGGGATGACATGGAGCGATGGAGTCTCATCGGCATGGTACTGTCGGTCAGCCTGACAGTGCGCTGGGCAGTGTCTCTGAATCCTTACTCAGGTCAGTCCCTTTCAAACCCCCCCCCCGCGAGTTGTTGTTCCTCTCTCCTTCATTATTCATCCACGACACTCAATGACCCGGCTCTGCCGAAACAGCTGCTGAACTGAAGGCTGGCAGCAGCCTTTTACCTTCAGCCAGCGCCATGCAAAATACCAAGGGTTGTGTGGGTTTCCGTTGTCAACTTGTTACAGAGACGCGGTTCTTCCGATGATATTTGACGAACTCCTATTTCTTTGCGACGCGAATTGAAAACAAAATCACGCTGACGTTGCTTTTCCTGTGGTGGTCAACTTTGCAACAAAATACAATTATTGCATCTTCTTTTACGATTCAACTTCCAAATAAGTTCGCTAAGCATCTTTTTCAAATTTGAAAGCAGGTTCTGCTTTATTTATTTTCTTGCAGATTCTTAACCCATTGTTTTAAGCATTTGTGGAATGTGGATTTTGCTGGATGGGCCATCACTTATTATTCCATTGCTTGATGCCCTTCAGAAGCCTAATGCTTGATAATTTTTTTCATGTTTTATTTTTATTTATCCATGTTGCCTTTTTCTTGTGGTAATATTGTGTCTGCGGTTTTTATTATCTTAGAGTCATAGGGATCTACAGCATAAGATCTTTTGGCTCAATATGTCCACACCACTCAAAAACAACACCTAATCCAATTTCCCAGCACTTGGCCCACAGCCGTGTATGCCTGGGCATCACAAGTACACTGTTCATGAGGTTCTGCCTCTACCAGCCTTACAGGCAACGAGTTCCAGATTCCTGCCCTTTGGGGTTAAAAAAAAAGTTTTCCTTCACATCTCCATGAAACTTCCTACCTTTAAATCTATGCTCTTCATCACTGATCCTCCCGTCAAGGGGAAAAATTTCTTCCTGTATACCCTATCTATGCCCCTCATAATTTTATACTTCTCAATCATGTCCCTTCTGGAGTTCCTTTGCTCTAAGGAAAAAAAAATCCCAGTCTGTATAATCTCTCTCGTAACTGAAACTCTCCGATTCAGGCAACATCCTGGTAAATCTCCTCCATACACTCTTCAGTGCTATCGCATCCTTCCAATAATGAAGGTTCCAGAATTGCACAAACTGTTCTGGCTGTGGCTTAATCAGCATTTTATACACATTCATGATTAAGGGCTTTTGCCCGAAATGTCGATTTTTTTTTCTGCTTCTTGGGAGCGGCCTGACCTGCTGTGCTTTTCCAACGCTACTCTAACCTTGACTCTAAGCTCCAGCGTCTGCAGTACCCACTTTCACTCAGCATTTTATACAGTTCCAGCATAACTTTTCTGAGTCTTGATTAATAAAAACAAGTGTCCTATATGTCTCCTTAACCACTTTGTCCACCTAGGCAGAAGTGGGTACTCCAGATGCTCGAGATTAGAGTCCAGATTAGAGTGGTGCTGGAAAAGCACAGCAAATCAGGCAGCATCTGAGGAGCAGGAAAATTGACGTTTCGGGCAAAAACACTGATGAAGAATTTTGCCAAGACGTCGATTTGCCTGCTCCTCAGAAGTTGCCTGACCTGTTGTGCTTTTTCAGTACCACTGTAATCTTAACTTTTATCCACCTGTTCTGATACCTTAAATGACTGGTGCATATGCCAAGGTCGCTCTGATCCTGGGTGCTTCCCAGGATCTTATTGTTTATCATGTATTCTTTTACTTTGTTTTTCCTTCTCAAGTGCAACACCTCACATTTATCCATGTTGAATTTCATTTGCCACCATTCAGTCTGCCTATATCCCCTTGTAGTCTAAGGCCATCCTCCTTACATTTTAACACCATAACAATCTTTATATTATCTGCAAACTTAGTGACCCGAGTAAAAAATGAGGTCTGCAGATGCTGGAGATCACAGCTGCAAATGTGTTGCTGGTCAAAGCACAGCAGGCCAGGCAGCATCTCAGGAATAGAGAATTCTACGTTTCGAGCATAAGCCCTTCGTATTCCTGATGAAGGGCTTATGCTCGAAATGTCGAATTCAAACTTAGTGACCCTCCTACATTTAAGGCTGAATCATTTATAACTACAAACAGCAAAAGGTAATAATGCTGACCCCTGTGTGGCCATCTAGGCACAGAGTTCCATTCAGAAAGACACTCCTAAACCGTCAGTCTCTCCTTTGTGCCACCCAACCAATTGTGGATCCAATTTACCATATTTGCATGGATGCCACAACCTCATAACTTTGCCATCAGTCTCCATGTGGGATTTTATCAAAAGCCTTGCTGAAGTCCAAGTAAACTATATCAAAATCATCCAAACACCTGGCCACCTCCCCTTAACAAAACCACGCTGACTGTTCTTGATTAATCCCTGGATCTCCAAGTGGAGATTGGTTCTGTCCCTCAGAATTATTTCAAATGGTTGCCCAATTTCTGAGGTTAGACCAACTGGCCTGTGGTTTCCTGGTTTATCCCTTTCTGCCTTCTTGAATGACAGCACACGTCCTCCAGTCCTCTGACACCTCTCCTGTGGCTAGAGAGGTATTGAATATTTTTGTAAGTGCCCCTGCTATTTCCTCCCTTGCCTCGCTCAACATCTGGGATATGTCTTATCCGACCCTGCGGATTTACCTACGTTTAAGCGTGCTAGATACTCGGGGCCTCCTTTAATTTAAAAAAAGTTTCCTGTTCATTTATTCCTTTTTTCTTTTCCTCTTTCATTTCTATTTTGTTTAAAATGCTGTTTCTCTGAAAGAGCCATTTAGCCTGAGGAAGAGTTGAAATAATTACTTCTGTCTGTCTACCAATAATTCCTTTTCTGTTAAATATTTTCAACTTCCTCAATTTTTATTTTCAAATTACTGTCATATTTTGTTCTACAATCCAGATTTTCTAGCTTATTTTTCCCCCAAAAGTTCTACAATGTAGCTCCATAAATACAGCAGTTCATCACTTTCTTATTCACATGACCATTCTTTGTGTGTGCGCCAGATTAAATCCTTAGTCACCATCTATAACAACTCTTAAAATTGAGCTTGTTCCTTCATTTAAAATTCTTGAAAATTAAAAGCATGGCATTGAGATTACAGGATCATGTCTGATCCTCTAATGGAAGAGCAGGCTCAAAGGGCCATGTGGCTTACTACTACTCCTAGTTTCTATATTGTTGCTGATTTTGGAGAGTAAGCTTATCAAGGGTTAGGATTGTGTTTCACAAATAAGCACAATTCCATTGTCACTCAGCTGAGAGATGTTGACCCGCGGGACAGAGACTAGAACTAGAAAGCATAGTCTCAGAATTAATGGGTGCTAATTTCAGGTTTCGATGAGCAGGAATTTCTTCTATCTGAAGGTTGAAAATCTTTGAAACTTATCACACAGAACCGTGGGGGCTGAGGTCTTGTGTATGTTTATGGATGAGATAGAGAAATAGAGATTCTGGATCAGTTGAGGACTTGAGTTATGAAAAAAAGGCAGGAAAGTGGACATGAGAACTGTTGGATCAACTGTGATCCTGTTGAATGGCTGAGTAGGCTCAGGAGCTAAATTGCTTACTTCTGTTTCTATTTCTTATGGTCTTGTATCTCCACAGACTTTTCAGCAGGCCATGTAATAAGCAGTAGCCTAGAAACCATGGATCACGGGAGTGCATTCTTGTCCCTAGTACAATGATAGTACATCTGATCATTGCTTTGCTGTAGCAGCTGAAATTGTTAATTAACTCTGAGCAAGAACAGGAAGCTAGAGGCTAATCTGTTCTGTCTCACTGAATGTATATATGAAAAAAATGAAAATAAAGGAAGGCTAATGGCCCTCTTGTGATACAGAGGTAGTGTCCCTACCCCTAGAACAAGAGATCCAGTTCAAATCCCATCTGCTGTAGAGGAGTGTGATAATATCTCTGAACAGGTTGTTTAGCAAAATAGATTAATGACAAAAGACACTATCTGGGCTGTTCTTGTTCTGTTACTTTCCATGAATAACAATATAGTTAAACTCAAGTGTAGACTTTGCCATAGATTCTTTTAGTGAAAGTGTCTTTGTATGCTGTCTGTTTTAAATGTTTTTCACTACGTCCGCAGGTGCTGGGAAACCTCCTATGTTTGGAGATTATGAAGCTCAGCGGCACTGGCAGGAGATTGCCTTCAATCTACCTATCCGTCAATGGTTTGTAATCTCACTATTCAATTTATTCATCTCATGTACAGGGATCCTGAGGTGTGCTGCTCTGCAATTTCTTTAGATTATTTTTAATTTAAAGTGAGGAATTTCTGTCTTGCTCTGACTTTCCACCCCCTGCCCACCAAAAAAAATCACCATTGTGCTGCTGACTGTGCTGATGTTGGCTCTGACAAACTTCAAGTATTTCAGTGAAATATTCATTCTTTGCATGCAAACCGATACAGTAAAAGCCAAGGAATATTCCAAGCCTTGAAAGGGGCTGGACATCATAATTGAGTACTCTCCTCCTCTCACCTCACTTTCTAATAGGAGTCAACGCATGTCAGTTGTGAGTATGGCCCCTGATTTTCTTTCTCTTTCACCAGTCCATGGCACTGAAGTTAATTGTAGCATCCATATGACAGCCCTTTTGAAATGAGCTAACTCAGCAGAGATCTGGTTCAATATCGAGTGGTACAATTAGCTATAGAATAATTGAGAGAATGGTTGAAAATAAAAGCACGCTGTTGAAAGCTTTACCGTTGCACTTGTCAGGACAAATGCACAAACATCAAAGGGAGTAACAATATACTGCATGAGCAAAGGTTGCTATTAGTCAACAAGTCGACTGATCAGTTGAGGCATTTGCATGGAGAATGGAGCAGGAAACTAGCTTGTGATTGCAAATCTCAGAAAATAATGTCTA
Organism: Hemiscyllium ocellatum; assembly: GCF_020745735.1. Classification (NCBI taxonomy): domain Eukaryota; kingdom Metazoa; phylum Chordata; class Chondrichthyes; order Orectolobiformes; family Hemiscylliidae; genus Hemiscyllium; species Hemiscyllium ocellatum. The sequence continues at coordinate 56,227,559 of NC_083409.1, forward strand.
ATCTTGGATATGATTCAAGTATATGAACGTTATTGTATGTTTGGCATTCTTGCAACTGTCCTAATTAGTGCAAGACAAAAAAAACCTTGATATCCTGTCTCTTTTTTTTCAGTGATACATATTTTGTATATTACCGAATGACTAACAGAGTGTGTGTTGCCAAAATGGGAATTTCGTAAATTCACTGCTGTTCTTTATATCTGATACCAAGTTGAATTGTTTCTCTCTTCAGGTATTTCAATACAAGCAGCAATAATCTGAAGTACTGGGGCCTTGATTATCCACCTCTGACTGCTTATCACAGTCTAATTTGTGCATATGTGTAAGTTTGCTGTGCTGTCATTGATAATGCTATTCATTATTTAGAATTAGTGATAAGAAATCTTTTAATATGCAATGTAAAATCAGCTAAGGTTCTAGCCCCTGATCAGTGACTACCTTCTTCCTCCCATTACCACAGGAAAGTGCAGTAGTATGGCTGTTGGGTGAGATCAGGATCGTTCTTGGCTTTGATGCTGTTTGTGCTCATACTTACTGTCTCAGTTTGAAGAATAGCCACTGGTGGTATTGGAATTACACCCCAGCATAAATTACAGATTACAAATGTAAGTTTTAGATATTGCAATGACGCATTTGTCTGAGGGCTTGAGGGATTGTTCAGCTCACTTAAGCTAACTGCCAAAATGTTGCAGTATGAGACATGGAAAGAAAGCAGTTTGCATGAGTGCTCTGATCGATGAGGACAGGACTAGACTCAAGTTGCGCTCTCTAGAGTCAAGTCAAAAAGCCTTCAGCAATCACTGTTCAAGCTTCCACATTTTGGAATAGACATCTGGTAAGGTACCAAAGGCAGTCATTTCCTTTGGGAAGACAGGAAATTAGATAGAGATGAATAAATTAAATTTTCTGTCATTCACTATCTTCTATTGATTGTGTACATTTTACATAAAGTGAAATGCACTTTTATTCCAGAGATAAACTCTTATTATTTTTTCACTCCAGAGCTAAGTCAATAAATCCTGAATGGATTGCCCTTCATACATCTCGTGGTTTTGAAAGCCTTGGGCACAAGATATTCATGCGAGCAACAGGTAATTAAGAATGTTAAAAATATCTGTAACATTTAAAAAAAAAAGAAAAGGAAATGAATACCAGGTTGATGGTTATGGTTGTTAGTGACTGGTCAGTCCAGCACCAAATTCCTCAACAAAACATCCTTAGTTGTTGGAGGGAATCTTGAGGGACAGGATGTATATGTATTTGGAAAGGCAAGGACTGATAGGGATAGATCAACTAGGAGAAAGTGAGGACTACAGATGCTGGAGTACCAGAGTTGAAAAATGTGGTGCTGGAAAAACAGCAGGCCTGGCAGCATCCGAGGAGCAGGAGAATCGACGTTTCAGGCATTAAGTCCCTCTTCAGGATTCCTGAAGAAGGGCTTATGTCCGAAACGTCGATTCTCCTGCTCCTCGTATGTTGCCTGGCCTGCTGTGTTTTTCCAGCACCACATTTTTCAACACTGATAGGGATAGTCAACATGGCTTTATTCGTGGGAAATCATGTCTTACAAACTTGATTGAGTTTTTTGAAGAAGTAACAAAGAGGACTGGTAGGCCAGAGTGGTAGATGTGATCCATTTGGACATCAGTAAGGCACTCAACAAGGTTTCTCATGGGAGACTGGTGAGCAAGGTTAGATCTCACAGAGTACAAGGAGAACTCCCCATTTGGAAAAAGAACTGGCTCAAAGGTAGAAGACACAGGGTGTTGGTGGAGGGTTGTTTTTCAGATTAGAGATCTGGGACCAGTGGAGAGCCACAAGGATCAGTGCTGTGTCCACTACTTTTCATCATTTATATAAACTATTTGGATGTGAGCATAAGAGGTATAGTTATTACGTTTGCTCATGACACCAAAATTGAAGGTGTAGTGGACAATGAAGAAGGTTACCTCCGATTACAACGGACCCTTGATCAGATGGGCCAATGGGCTGAGGAGTGGCAGATGGAATTTAATTTAGATAAATATGAGGTGCTGCATTTTGGGAAAGCAAATCTTAGCAAAACTTATACACTTAATGGCAAGGTCCTAGGGAGTGTTGCTGAACAAAGAGACCTTGGAGTGCAGGTTCATAGCTCCTTGAAAGTGGAGTTGCAGGTAGATAGGATAGTGAAGAAGGCATTTGGTATGCTTTCCTTTATTGGTCAGAGTATTGAGTACAGGAGTTGGGAGGTCATGTTGCGGCTGTAAAGACATTGGTTAGGCCACTGTTGGAATATTGTGTGCAGTTCTGGTCTCCTTTCTATCATAAAGTTGTTGTGAAACTTGAAAAGGTTGAGAAAGAGTTACAAGGATGTTGCCAGGGTTGGAGGATTTGAGCTATAGGGAGAGGCTGAACAGGCTGGGGCTGTTTTCCCTGGAGTGTTGGAGGCTGAGTGGTGACCTTATAGAGGTTTACAAAATTATAAGGGTCATGGAAAGGATAAATAGACAAAGTCTTTTCCCTGGGGTGGGGGCATAGGTTTAGGGTGAGAGGTGAAAGATATAAGAGAGACCTAAGGGGCAACGTTTTCATACAGAGTGTGTGTGTGTGTGTGTGTGTGTGTGGACTGCCAGAGGAAGTGGTGGAGGCTGGTACAATTGCAACATTTAAAAGGCATCTGGATGGGTATAGGAATAGGAAGGGTTTGAAGGGATATTGGCCAGGTGCTGGCAGGTGGGACTAGATTGGGTTGGGATATCTGTTCGACATGGACGAGTTGGACCGAAGGGTCTGTTTCCATGCTGTACATCTCCATGACTCCATCTTCAAACATTTCATAAGTAACCTGCTTCCATCATCCTCATATCAGTTTTACAGATGGTTCTAAAGTATTCAGCTCTTTTTGTTGTGCTTTTATCGTGAAGTAATAAACCATGGCATTCAGGCTTGGAATATATAAATGCTTGGTAATCACATGAACAAAATTAAATCAGCAACCTCCTCAAGATGTTTATTCAACAGCTCCAATATCACGGAGTCTTCCAATATCAACTTTTGGTCATCATTCAGCAGATACTTAACTGAATCCGATGCATCAATACCATGACTGCAAGAACAGGGAGGAATGTTGATGTTTTGGTAAATGGGTCAACATTTGATCCCTGAAACCCTGTCTATCTTCCACAAGGTGTTGGTGTTTCTGTTACTTATGCTGTTTAGAGCCTCCGTCCTTCCCCCATTTTAGGCAATTAAGGTCGCAAGTCAAAATATTCTTTTCATTGTCAGTAATTAAACAGCATAACTTGTAATTGAAGTAGGCACTTCCAGCAGGTCATCAATACCAGAAATATGACATTTAAGCTATTTGAGGCAGCAAAATATCCAAGCATTTAAGGAACTGTGCAGAAGGGAAGTGAATGAATGGTTTGATGGAGTAAGTTGCATGAATGATGATGGCAAATATTACAACGTACTGTGATATTAAATAAATCACAAGATGAAGAGCATATTAAAAACTGTTAAGGATGATAAATTTAGCTTTGTGAAACAGCATCTAATTTAGTGTGTAAGAATGCACAGCATCCTGGCCAAGATTGAGATCCCTCAGTGTCATGTTTAACACTGGCCCTCAAGTCTGCTGTCCATCCTAACTTTTTGACCTGCCAACCACCGAGATTCAAAATCAGAAGGTTTTGTGCTATGATTGGTGTTGGATATTTTTTGAGGGATAGAAGATGTGTTAAAGTTGTTTTATATCCATTGATGACAAATATTGGCATTTGTGCAAACCTCAACCTTTCTTCCTTTTCTCCTATATATCTCTCTTTCTTTCTTTCTTTCTCTCTTTCTTTCTTTCTCTCTTTCTTTCTTTCTCTCTTTCTTTCTTTCTCTCTTTCTTTCTTTCTCTCTTTCTCTCTCTCTCTCTCTTTCTTTCTTTCTTTCTTTCTTTCTTTCTTTCTCTCTCTCTCTCTCTCTCTCTCTCTCTCTCTCTCTCTCTCACTAGTTCTGGGGTTTTGTGCAAAGTGTTACTGAAGAAATCTGCAGAATAGGTGGTGTAAATGCATTCAAAGGTCAAATCAAGGAATTGATGAATTTCTTGAAAGGTAGGGCAGGTAGGATTGATCTTTTAAAAATGGTTGCCATTTTAGATTTTAAGGCTTTTCCCTATTTCTAACAATGCTTATATTAACTAGTTCTGACATTTTGCCAATTTATTAGTGTTTGTTGCAGACCTTGCTGTATATATTCCTGCGATCCTCTGTTACATTCATCAATGTGAAGGACCAGAGAGGAAGAAGGTAGGCATTGTGGTAAATGTACCTATGCAGTAGTAAAACTGACAATGTCATATAAATGAAAGCAAGAGCCATGGACTGGAGACATCAACTCTCAGCCTGTAATGAAGCTTAGAAATGGAAAGTTGTTTCTGAAAGTTGTTCCAAGCATCATTGGTTTGGACCATTTCATATCCATTTATTCTCCCTGATATTTCTAATGCCATTTGCTAAGAAATATTGGTTAGTTTAGTTTCTAAAAAGTCAACCTGTTTCAACACAATGACTTTGCATTTATCTAGCACCTTTTACAAACTCGTGATATTTTTAACAGCCAAAGATTTAATTATGTTAGTTGTAGGCAAAGATAGCAAGCTATCTAAACAATCAGGTCCTACAATCCATATGAGCTATGTTACCAATTCTTCTGCTTTTCATGTTCTTTGGATACAAGCTAGCTAGGGATTTGGAAGGTTTCCTCGTTTCTTCTTTTGAACAATACCAGATAATCACTTCTAGCCACCTGAGCAAGATGCATATTTGCTTTAACATCTCATTGAAAAATGAAAAATTCCCTCAGCGCTACAGTACCTAGATTATGTGCTGCAGTCCTAGAGTTGGACTTGAACTTCCAAACCTGTGACTTAAAGGTGAGAACAATATTTTAATCAAAGCTGAAATACACTTGAAATGCTATAATTTCCCAAGACTACAAAGACACTGGGATGGGTGCAGAACTCAATCAAGATTGCCATCCATAATGCTATCCAGTAATTCTAGTTTTGGAAAGATACGCTTATGAGTGGAAGATGAATATAGAACCAAACTGATTTTCTCTATCGCCTACCATCAGTCAAGCAGCCTATCAACAATTGTTTGAAATTGTATTTAATGATTGGCTGACCTCTAGTATCTAACCAATGACAAGACTTGGAATTGCTCCTCGAGTTTTTCTGCTTTATGTGAGCAGAATATTTATCCAGAAGGCTATCAAATGAGCTTTTTATATTTTCTTTTAAAAAAGCTTCAGACAGGATCTCAGTTATATTATAGCAAATGTTTATTGCAACAAGTGAAATAAAGATAAGGCCTTTTAAAACAAAGCAATGAAAAAGGAAGAATAGGTGATATCAATAATTTGGAAAGTTTAACAGAGGTGCTCAAAATGGGGGATTTTCATAATTTGTAAAGGGAAAAATTATTTCCAATGGGAGAAAGATCAATAACCAGATGGCACTGATTTTGACAACAACAAGCTATTCCCCCATCAACTTTCTTATGGCCTTGTGATATGGTGAATAACTTTGTTTTCCTTCAATACCTATTTCTGTGCCCCACCTTCCCGAAAATGCTGCCTTTGGGTTTTGTTCCTGCTAATCTGAAAGCAACTGTCCAGAATTTAGTGTAGAAGATATGTGAATGAGGCATGCTGTTTTTGATGTTAAGTCATTAGAACATAGAAAAGTACAACACGGAATAGGCCCTTTGGCCCACGAAGTTGTGCCGAGGTTTAATCCTAATGTAAAATATAATAACCTACGCACCCCTCAACTCACTGCTATCCATGTACATGTCCAGCAGTTGTTTAAATGACTGTGCTTCCACCACCACAGCCGGCAACGCATTCCATGCATTCACAACTCTCTGCATAAAGAACCTAACTCTAACATCTCCTTTATACCTTCCTCCTAATATCTTCAAACTATGATTCCTTGGACCAGTCAATCCTGCCCTGGGGAAAAGTCTCTGGCTATTGACTCTCTCTATTCCATTCATTATCTCGTATACCTTGATCAGGTCTCCTCTCTTCCTCCTCTCCAGAGAGAAAAATCCGAGCTTATTCAACCTTCCTTCATAAGGTAAGCCCTCCAGTCTAGGCAGCATCCTGGTAAACTTTCTTTGCACCCTCTCCAAAGCCTCTGTATCTTTCCTATATTAGGGCAGCCAGAACTGGACACAATATTCCAAGTGTGGTCTCACCAGGTACTTGTAGAGCTGCGGTAAAACCTCGCAGCTCTTAAACTCGATCCCCCTGTTAATGAAAGTCAAAACATCATATGCTTTCTTAACAACCCTATCCATTTTGGTGGCAACTTTGAGGGATCTATGTACTTGCACACCCAGATCCCTCTGTTCCTCCACACTGCCAAGAATCCTGTCTTTAATCCTGTATTCAGCATTTGAGTTTGACCTTCCAAAATGCATCACTTCATATTTATCCAGGTTGAACTCCATCTGCCATTTCTCAGCCCAGCTCTGCATCCTGTTAGTGTTGCGCTACAGCCTACAGCAGCCCTCGATACTATCAACGGTACCTCCAATATTTGTGTCACCTGCAAATTTACTAACCCACCCATCAACCTCCTCATCCAAGTCATTTATAAAGCTACAAAGAGCAGAGCCCAAGAACAGAGCCCTGCGGGACCCCATTCAACACTGACCTCCAGGTAGACTACTTTCCATCTACATCCACACTCTGCCTTCTGTCAGCCAGCCAATTCTGAAGCCAGATAGCCAAATCTCCCTATGTCCCATACTTCCTGACTTTATGAATGAGCCTACCATGGGGAACCCTATCAAATGCCTTGCTGAAGTCCATATACACCACATTCACTGCTCAACCTTCGTCAACCTGACTTGTCGTCACCTCAAAGAACTCAATAAGATTTGTGAGGAATGACTTGCCCCTCACAAAGCCATGCTGACTGCCTTTAATCACACTGTGCTTTGCCAAATAGTCATAAATCCTATCCCTCAGAATCTTTCCAAAACTTTGCTGACCAGAGATGTAAGACTGCCTGGTCTGTAATTGTCAGGGATTTCCCTATTACCCTTCTTGAAAAGAGGAACAACATTTGCCTCCTTCCAATCCTCCGGTATGACTCCCGTGGAGCGTGAGGAGGCAAATATCCTCGCTAGTGGCTGAGCAACCTCCTTCCTCGCTTCCCGGAGCAGCCTAGGATAAATCTGGTCTGGCCCTGGGTACTTATTAATCTTAATGTTTTCCAAAATTTCAGTACATCAAATTTGACAAAGGAAGCTAATTCTATTAATTAACAGCATACTTGTCCTTATAACATATATGATGATGTGTTAGTAACTAATTAACTGTCTTACTCAAAAACAAACAACTAAATTGTGGAGTCCCATCCTTCAGGTTGTGAATTGTCAGAGAAGTAATAAAATCAGATTTGATACATTTTGCTTTTGCACCTTCCTGTCATTTTTCCCTCTCCCTTTTAATCCAATCTTTCTTTTCCTCTTTTTTTCATAAAGAAAATTCCTAAGTTCTTTCTCTTTAATTCTCAATTCTTAAATATCATGAGTTAAGGCAATTGTTTGTTCATTGTTCTCCAAGTTCCCAGATCCTGTTACATTCAGCTGTGCTGTTATTAGCTTGAACTTTCATAACATTGTGGGCAAAATTGTTTTGAGCTGATCTGTTCAGGAGATGGTAGAACTTATCAGATCCACAATGAATTTCCACACTTTAGCAAATTCTAGTCCATAAAAACTCTTCTGGTAATTCTTCCTTCAACATTGTCATATGAAGTGTACCCATGTCTACACCCTCAGGTCCACTCCTTTTTCATAACGCATGGAGCACCTTAATAACCAGTGACACCTAACTGTTGTCTCCTCACAGTCTGAAATTCTGTCCACAATGATGACTACTTTCTACCTGTCTTCATCTTTTTTAAATGTTTTATCTAAACCTGATTCTTCAACCATGTCTCCAATGTTCCTATATCCTTTCTCCCTTATTTTTCTGCATGGTGACCACTGCTGTATTTTTAATATAAATTGAAATATTTTGTTTTGTGAAAGGTGCTACTTGAATGTAAGCTGTTGGGCTTTTTTGTAGTTGACACGGACCTCATACACAATCTTACATTCCGGCCTTCAGTTAAATCCTTGGTAACCTTGGTCTGTTACATACTTAGTACCTGAAATTCAATACTGGTTAGATCAAGAGAAATATTGATAATATAATGAATTTCGTTGCCTGCTGTAGAAGCTAAGCAAGTCCCAGATTCACATCCCAGCCTGAACTGACTTGATTGTATCTGACTCTGTGAAGTGAATCTCTGTGAAGTGTTTAGTCTCTGTATTAGGGAGTGGAGAAATCAGTTTCATTTCCTGATTATTACTTGCCCATGCATGTATATGGATATTGAATTTTTCATGTATTTGCAGACACCTTTTGGTTGAGGGCAGGGTAAGATGTGGTGAATCATCTCCCTGTGCGGAAAACATCTACTTGTATGCCATATGTTAGGACACTTATAGAAGCATGCTGCAGGAAATCTTTGTGTCTTCAGGAACAAGCAAGTTGTTTTGGTGCAAACAGGAGGAATTGATGAGAAATAATTTTCATTGATCAGTGGAACTTCCTGTTTTTGATTGAATGGATGATTAATTTAATATGCTTTGACATTTTAGTGAAGGTGACTGAAAGGCTTAGGACATGAGTAGAGAGTTTCAGTTAAATCCTCTGGAACGTAGCCGTGGAACAAGTGAAGTCCATGCGATCATGCAGCAGTGGCTTGCTTGCATGACTTGAGGATAATGTTACTTGAAACTGCTCTGAGGTTTTAAATTCTGTCGCATTATAGAATCATCGTTAGATTTACTGGTATTTTTGTACACTGAAACAACAAGACGAAATCATTAACATGCTCTAAATACTGTTAAAAGTCAAGGTGAAGGCTTCCTTGATCTACGATGGGTGCTTTAAGATAATGCGTAAAATACATAAGCTATGAAACCAGATATGTTTGGCTGGTAAACAATTTTTGAAATAATTTCCCAAGAAGCATACTGGAAAGCTAGTTGTGGAAGGGGGGTGGGTGTGTGGAGATGACAGGGCAATCAACAGCTGAGAGGGAACAGTAAGAACACTTATTCACTGTTTGTTCCATGTAATTATCAGAGTACTTCATATAAAGATAACAGCTGCAATTGCGCATTAACTGCCCCATGTTTCTAGTTTTGCGCAATGAGTAAGTGTTCCTAAATTAGTACCTGCGCTACGTGACTAAAATCACATGGAGTGCGACGCATCTATGTCATAGGACAGAAATCCGTAGGAATCAAAATTAAGGGAAACAAACTTTTCTTCATCTCTGCATACTCTCATTGTACCATTTTCTACTGAAGGCACCAATCCTTGCTGAGCTGTAGTATCCCAATCATTCATCCCTTAAAAATCTAAACAGTAATATATTTGACTGTGGAGGGCATCGTGATCAAGCCTGATCCTGTCCTGTCCTGATACCAACAGTTCTCAGTTGCCAAAAATCACAAACTATTTTTATGCAGGTGCTCTAATTGTAAAACCGACGCTGTTGAGGTCTCATATCTGTGCACAGGCCAGAAATGGAACCTGGATCTTTCCAGTGTTTATTCTTCAGGCCAGGATGATCATTTAATCATTGCACAATGTTTTGTAGGGATTAAGTATTGTATTTTTACAAGCCATTTTTTTTACAATCAGCTGCACTCTGATGAAACATATATCATGTGATGTCATCTGGTGGATGTGGTTTGAAGGCAATGTTTACCTAACCAATTGTATTTGTTGAGCCCAAGAAAGATAACAGTTGTCCAGTTAAGTGTCTACTTTGCAATACATTTGATTCAGTTGGTAAAGAGACCATGGAATTTGGTACAGCGATGTACAGAGCAAAATGATTCTAGTTTCATGTATGGTCACATATGGAGAATGTGGAAGGATAAAATTCAGTGTTTCTGTAATAAAATTCATGGTTGGCCATTTAGAAGTGAAATTAGGAAGCATTTTTCAACATGAGTGGATATCAAGAAAATGAAAAATTCAAAATATATTATAGATTCTGGTTGATTGGAGTTTTCAGAACTCAAATCAATAGATTTTTGTTAGATCAGAAATTTAGATTGAGAAATTTAGTGGGGTGGAAGAAATACAGGTAAATGGAGCTCAGGTACAGATGTGTCATAATGGAACGGAAGGTTTAAACAGGCCTGATGGTCTGAATGGTCTACTTTTGTTCCATTGGTTCCACTGCTAATTACTTCCAAAGGAACCCTGATGGAGGGTCTGTGTATCTGATGAAATTTGGTGACAATAGGACTGAGTGCAGTTGTGGTACTTCTGGGGTCACTTCATTTGGTCAGGATTATTATTTTCTCCATGGTCAAACAGTCTACTCACAATCATCCTGTAGACTTGCATGGGAAAAATGGGCACTTTATGATGTTATTAGAAGACCCAGTGAGACCAATACAAATGAACAACTAAAAGAACAAAGGAATGGAAAAGATCACTCCTAATGTGTTTCGGAAAGACTGCTTTAGATCTCTGTTTTATTGACCTTTCCATTTGATAAACCAAAGAACAGAAATCTGATGGCTTTCTTATTCCTGATCAGTATCCCACTGACCTCTACTGAAAAAGTAGCTTTCTGGTAAGAATAGATGGACTCAGCTGTGATGGATAAACTGTCAGGTATTTGACTGAGTTACTGTGGGGGTCCAACTCATTCCCAGTCTCAGGGTGTGGTTAGCACCTTCAGCAGAGGGGAGAGAAGTTGCTTGGGGGAAATAACTTTGTATTCTTTGAAAGAAATGATTCTGAAAAAGTGTATTGAAGTTACTAACTCTACCTTTACTCTTTGCAGATATCATTGATGCTGTGTGCATTGCTGTACCCTGGACTCATTCTTATCGACCATGGCCATTTTCAATATCCTTATTAGGAATCATGCCCAATGGCTCAGTGTGTGACTGCACTTTGAGGCACTGAGTCATAAAGCATAGCATGATCCTAGGTTCGCTGCCTGACCTTTTATTGAATTAACTTTGAAAAGCATTAAATTGCATTCTGGGTATATCACTCATATCTTTTTTTAAAAAAAACTTATGATAAGAGATGTGACTTTTCTTCAAAATATGCATTAAAACTATTCCAGCACATTAAAATGATGTATCAGTGAGTCCCATCCAGACTCCACCTTTACCTAAATCCTATACACATAATGCATTCTGAAAATTCTGAATAATATTTTTCTTTTGGAAATGTTTTCATATGTGAAGTATGTAACCGTGTGCTGGTTCTGAGAAAGTAAAAGAGATAGTGAGAGTATAAATTTGAACACTGATGCTATCTGGGTGAATACTTGTGAACCATCCTTAACATGAAAACACATATAACTCTGTCAGTCTGGGTCTTGCTTTGTGGGGGTTATTGGGCCTATTATTTGACCACGTCCTGTTTGGCTCTGTGGCATTTTGTCTGGCTCTTAATTATAAGCAAATGGAACTTTACCATGCACTGCCTTTCTTCTGCTACCTCCTTGGAAACTGCTTAAAGAAAGGTCTCAAAGGTGAAGGGTGAGTAACTGAAACAATGAATTAAATAGACTCATGGTCCTTGTCATGTCATATGGATCAAGTGAGGTCTATTTTTAAGACTTGAGAATTGTTCTAGCCTGTCCTGCAATGTAAGCAGCTTAAAATAAACATGCAAGCTACATTTTAATTAAGAGGGAAATCTTTGCTAAATACTGAACTTGAAATTCTTCTCTACTTTCAAATATTTCTTCTAGCTAAGCATATATTTTTGTACATAACAGTTGTGATTTTGTGCTGTTGCATTGGAATTGTACAATGCCAATTTGCAAGCACTTCTAATGGTGAATATAGTGTTCTGTATGGGACAGAGTCTACGGTTCAGGAGATCCCAGTTTCTGCTTGGTTATGTCAGTTGGAACAGTGATGTAGTGATTTGTCTGTGTACCTGGAAAGGAAGGGATGAAAACAAATATCAACCTTCTGTTCTACATTGTTATCCATCAACTCTGATTTCAAGGAGCATGTGCGAACTGCGTGGGGTTAGAATTGGAGTTGCTGACATGAACCCCTAAATTGAGTTGCCTGCTAAAACTCCAGTCTAAGGATTCAGACGTGTAGAATGTTCAAACACACAAAGTATAGTGGTGTTCTCAGTTTGTAGAGACATATGCTGCTATGAGTCAGTGCACTTAGAGATAGAAAGAAAACTAGAAGTGGACTAATATATTTTGTTGATCAAGGGATAAATATTATCCAGGATGTTTAGGCCTCTTTGAAGAGGTAATGAGGAAGTTAGACGAAGGATAGCCAGTGAACATGATCTAATTGGATTTTCAGACGTCCTTTGACAAGCAGGAGGTTGCTAAATAAGAACCCATGGCGTCAAGAGCAAGGTACTAGCATGGATAGAAAATTGGCTGACTGCAGATGGCAGAGAGTGAGGGATAAAGGGGCCTTTTTCAGGATGGCAGTCAGTGACTAGTGGAGTTCTGCAGGGGTCAGTTTTGGGGTCACAACAATTCATGTTATGCATTAATGACCTGGATGAAGGAACTGAGGGCATTGTTTCTACGTTTGTGCATTACACAAAGATAGGTGGAGGGACAGGTAATGCTGAAGAAGTGCATATCTCAGGAGAGATATATTGGCCTAGGAGTCTGTTCGGTGGAGGTTTACGAGAATGGTCCCAGGAATGAAAAGCTTAACATATGAGGAATGTTTGAGGACTCTGGGTTTATACTCAATGGAGTTTAGAAGGACGGGGGGGGGAGGCGGGAGTAGATGTTGGGCAGATGTTTCAATTGGTACGAGAGACTAGGATCCAAGGGCATCGCCTTCGAGTAAAGGGAAGACCTTTTAGAATTGAGATAAGGAGGAACTTCTTAAGTCAGAGAGTGGTGAATTTATGGAATTCATTGCCAGAGAAGGCTGTGAAGGCCAGGTCATTGAATATATTTAAAACTGAGATTGATACTCAAGAAGCTATCTAAGGGATCGAGGTTATGGGGGGAAAGCGAGAGAATGGGGGTTGAGAAACGTATCGTCCATGGTTGAATGGTGGAGCAGACTTGCTGGGTTAAATGGTCTAATTTCAGCTCCTATGTCTTATGGTTTAAAGACTTGGACAGGTTAGGAGAGTGGGCAAAGAAGTGGAATACAGTGTGGGAAAACAACAAATTATGCATTTTTGATAGGAAGAAAAAAGGCTTAGATTATCTTCTAAATGGGGAAAAGCTTTGAAAATCTGAAGGACTTGGGAGTCCTAGTTCAGGATTCTTTGGAGGCGAATATGCAGGTTCATTTGGCAGTTAGGAAGGCAAATGCAATTAATTTCAACAGGGCTTGAATACAAGACCAGGAATGTACTGCTGAGGCTGTACAAGGCTCAGGTCAGACCATATTTGAAATATTATGAGCAACTTTGGTGCCCGTATCTAAGGAAAGGTGTGCTGGCATTGGAAGGGGTTCAGAGGAGATTTACAAGAATAATCCCATGGTTGAAGAGTTTATCCAATGAGGAATGTTTGAGGACTCTGGGTCTGTACACATTTCTTGTTGAAACGTACAAAATACTGAGAGGCCTGGATAGAGAGGAGGTGGAGAAGACGTTCCCACTAGAAGGTGAGACTAGAACCTGAGGGCACAGCTTCAGAGTGAAAGGATAATCCTTTAGAATTGAGATGAGGAGGAATTTCCTCAGCCAGCGGGAGGTTAATCTGTGGAACTCATGGCTGCAGAAGGCTGTGAAGGCCAAATCATTGAGCATACTTAAGATGAGGTAGATAGGCTCTTAATTAGTAAGAGGCTCAGAGGTTACGGGGTAAAGGCAGGAGAGTGGGGTTGCAAAACATTTTAACTATGGAGCAGACCTAATGGGCAAATTGGCCTACTTCTGTTCCTATGTCTTATGGGCACATCCCTGCTCTTCAGAAGCATCTGGTCAAGTCGATTGGGCTTCAATATAACATTTCACCCAAATGACAGCACCAGATTCAAGTCAGCATCTTCTCAGTATCTAACTGGAGTTCGTGTCATGGTAGTGTTCTTATCTCTTATCTCTGAGCCAGGAGCCTAGGTTCAAGTCCCACCTGTTACACAGGCATGTAATAACATCATTGAACAGGTTGATTTGAAAATTTGTACATTACTGGAATGTCAAACTAAATATAGATACATAAGTGCATGAATAGTTTTGACTTAAAACCTTTTAATTCAAATGAGAATGCGACCAATCAGTTAAGGACTATGGAAACGTGTCTACACCAGCTGTAAGGTAATTTACTTGACACTGCATCTAACATTCTATGTTGCATGTGGAGCACCTGCTGACTGGTACTTTTGTTTTTAGACATCTTTTGAATTAACATAAAATGGTATTCATTCATTAAAACTTGTACGTATGCAACCATTTATTATAGGGATAGCAATGTTATTGGCAATCTATTGTGAACAACCATTATTTTGACTTACCATGGAGTGTTGCTTTCAGTCCATAATTGTCATGGGGATGAAGACATAACTCTACAGATCTTATTCTGTATCCATGCTGTACTCTTGGAACCAAGAACAATTTTAACAGATTATATCTTTTTCTGGTCCAGTTATGTAGCATTCTTTTAAAAATGTGCATGTGGAAGCTTTTAGATTTCTAAGCTTATTCTTGAGCCTGTGTCATTAGCAGGCTGATATTTATTGTCTACCCCTAACTGCCTTGAGAAGATTCTGCTGATCCATCTTCTTGAACTGCTGCAGACCATGTGCTGTCCCAATAACAGTGAAGAAACGGCAATATTTTGAAGATTTAGAGAGAAGTTTGTAGATGGCTATGTCTCATGTGCCTACTGGACGGTCCGAGATGGTAGAAGTCATGGGTATGGAAGATGCCTTCAAAGGAGGCATGGCAAGTTCCTGCATTGTAGTTGCACAAACGCTGAAGCCATTTTCCACAGAAAATGGAAAGTGTTGGAATTTGAGTTGATGAAGACAATCTGACTCCGCTTATCGCCTCATGACTCAAATGGGAAAATTGCCTTCAGTTTGATATAGAATCACAGACTGAGTGAGGCTAGTCATTAGTCCCTGCTAAATTAATACTAATTAGGGAAACAATTGAAATACTTTTGATTTTATTTAAGGTGATGATAAAGGAGGGACAAGTAGCCAGAGCTCTTCTGTATGATTGCTACCAAATTTCCACTACTACAAAGTCGATTGCTGAGTAATCCACTGACTTTCAGAACTGCTATATGGTTGAAGATTCTGGCATTGTGAGATTTCCCTGCATAGCAAGTGTGAGAAATATGGTGCTATGTAATGCTCTCTGCAATGGTTTTTCTTTTTGCTATGGATGTTAAAGCTAAAGGCAAAAAGTGAACTTTACTTTTTAAGATAACAAATCTCTTCTGTTCTGTTACAGATTGATACAGTTGATCAAAATTGCCCTAGTTGTGATGATTTCATTTGCCTTTTGCTGGCTACCCTTCCTCACCAGTCTCCAGCAGTCCCTCCAGGTGCTTCAAAGGCTTTTTCCATTTGACAGAGGCTTGTTTGAGGTATGCTAATAATGAACTTCAGGTGATAATGCTACCTAAATTTATTTACTCAGAAATATTTGGAAACAGTGATCACAACTCCTTATGTTTTAAGATAACTATGAATAAGGATAAGACAGGTACTAAATTGTGGGAGGGAAAATTACATCAGTATTAGGCAGAAGCTAGAGAGTGTTAACTGGGAGGAACTGTGATCGGCAAGTCCACATTTGACATGTGGCAGTTGTTTAATGACTTGCTGATCAGAGTTCAGGATCAGCATGTTCCAGTCAGGAACAAGGACAAGGATGGCAAGGTAAGGGACTCTTGGACTCATGGGCGGTTGTGAATTTAGTCAAAAGTGAAAAAAGAAGCATTTTAAGGTTTAGGAAGCTAAAATTGGATAAGGTCCATGAGGAATATAAAGAAACCAGGAAAGAACTCCCTCAAGAAATTCAGAGAGCAGGAAGGGGCCATGAAATGACCTTGGCAAACAGGGTTAAAGAGAATCCCAAGGCATTCTATACATATTTAAAAAATAAGAGGATGACTGGGAGGACCATTCAATGATAAAGGAAGGAACTGTGCTTGGAGGCAGAGGTTGTAGTTGAGATCCTAAATGAATATTTTGCGTTGGTATTCACCCAGGAGAAGGACATAGTGGATAGTGAGATTTGTGTGGAGTATGCTAACATGAGATCAAGAAAGAAGTGGTGTTGGATCTCTTGAAGGGCATTCAGGTGGATAAGTCTCCAGAACCCGATGGTATCTACCCCAGGTTATTGAGAGAGACAAGAGAGGAGATTGCTAAGGCCTTGATTGCTGAGATCTTTGTATCATCATTAGCCACTGGAGAGGTCCTAAAGGACTGGCGAGTAGCTATTGTTGTTCCTAATTTCGAGAAGGGAAATGGGCATAATCCAGGAAGCTAGTAGAAAGTGAGGACTGCTGTTGCTGGAGATCAGAGTTGAGAATGTGGTGCTGGAAAAGCACGGCAGGTCAGGCAGCATCCAAGGAGCAGACAAATCTATGTTTCCAGCAGAAGCCCTTCATCAGGAATGAGCATTCCTGATTAGTCTCACATTGGTAGCTGGGAAGCTGTTGGAGAGAATTCTTGGGAATAGGATTGTGCGGGGCAGGTCATGTCTTACTAATTTGATTGAATTTTTTGAGAGGTTGACAAAGGTGACTGTTAAGAGTAGAGCACTGGCTGTTGTCTACATGGATTTCAGTAAAGCTTTTGACAAGGTCCTTCATGGTAGGCTCATCCAGAAGATTAAGATACTGTGTATTCAGAATTGCCTTGCCCATAGAAGGCAGAGGGTAGTGATGGAAGGGTGCTTTTCAGGCTGGAGGTCCATGAGTAGTGGTGTTCTGTAGAGATCCGTACTGGGACTGCTGATGTTAGTTATATATAAATGACTTGGACAAAAATGTAGATGGGTGGGTTAGTAAGTTTGCAGATGATACAAAGATCAGTGGAATTGTGGATGGTGTAGAAGGTTGTCAGAAGTGACAATGGGAGATAGATCAGTTGCAAATATGGGCAGAAAAATGGCAGTTTAATCCGGGTAACTGTGAGGTGCTGTGCTTTGGGAGATTAAATGTTAAGGGAAAGTGTACAGGTAATGGCAGGACCCTGAACAGCATTGATTTACAGAGGGATCTTGGGATCCATAGCTCCCTGAAATTAGTCACTCAAGTGGATAGAGTGGTAAAGAAGGCATTTAGCATGCTTGCCTTTAATGGTCAGAGAATTGAGTATAAGATTGTTGCTTAATAAGACTTTGATTAGGCCGACTTAGAGTACTGCATTCAGTTCTGGTTGCCACATTACAGGAAGGATGTGGAGGCTTTGGAAAGGGTGCAGATGAGCTTTACAAGGATGTTGCCTTGATTAGAGGGTATGAACTATAAGTATCGGCTAGAAAAACTGCTTGTTTCTCTGGAGCAGTTTAGGCTGACGCAAGACTTGATAGAAGACTATAATATTATGAGATTCATCGATAGGGTTGACAGTCAGAATCTTTTTCCAGAGTTGAAATGCCTAATACAAGGGAGCATGCTTTTAAGGTGAGAGTGGGAAGTTCAAAGGAGTTGTGAGGTGCAAGTTCTTTTTACACAGAGTGATAGGAGTCTGGAATTTGCTGCCAGGGGTGATGGTGGTGGAGGCAGATATGATGGGGCCGATTAAGGAATTTTTAGGTAAGCACATGAATATGCAAGAAATGGAGGGGTAGGCAGAAGGCATTAGTTTAATTGGCACAACATCGTGGGCTGAAGGGCCTGTTCCTGTGCTGTACTATTCTATGTTCTATTTTCTTTTAAAAATTGGGTTGTAGCTTTGAAATATACTTGACTTCTTCCATATTGTCAGTGTTTGTGTGGTAGGAAGATACTTTCGTGTGAGTTTGGCTGAATTACGAAAACTTTGGGCAAAAGATATTTTAAGAATTGGGCCAAAGTTGGGAATCCGGTTGTACAACCACATTTAAGCGACAGAACTCTGTGTCCTCACCTGACATTTCACTGATAATATTAGCTCAGCATCAGTTTAAGAGTCTGCAGGGGATGACTTATTTGGAAGTGGGTGAGGATTAACTTGAGAAATTGTTAGCGTAAGCACTCTACAACTGACGTGTGACGTGTTGACCATCTCCAATTGCTGTTGAAAAAAAAACGCTGATAAGTGTAAATTACATGATGAGCTATAAAATTGATAGCTTGTTCAGTTTGTTTGTAGAATGTGTCAAGTGTTAACCTTCTAACCTTTCTCTGTGTCCTCATCAAATTCAGGGCAGATATTCTATACATGTCATGTACAAGAGAAATGATTCTGTTGTAGTGGGGTGTGGTGGATTTGCCTGTGAAGTTATGTCCTCTCTAGTTGTGACATTGACAACTGTCTCTGCTGTTTCTATTTCCTGTTCTGAACAGAGGTATCAAATATTGCATTCTTGATACTGATATCACAGCTATCCACAGATAGCCCATTTATAGAATCAATCTACCCCAAACATAACCCTTGAAAGTGGTGGGGCAAATACATTATAAACACCAGTCTTGCTGCCACTGACACGGTTGTGCATATTAAAGACTCACATCAGACTCTGTCTTTAGTGTTTGATTCACTGTAAACAGCCGCTTTGCTGAAATCAAAGTACTGGCAGTTTTAAAAATACTATGACTCATGGCCTAAGTGATTGCAACTCACTTGTTCTGGTCCAAACAGGTAACTTCAGTTTTCAGCACCATTTGCCTGTTCAATTCTGCTACAACAGGAGAAATTATTGGAGCAGGAAGCAAGGTTTCAAATGTTTTCTGAAGCATTGAAATAAAAGGGAGCTATTTTTCTTTTGCAAATTTGTTTTAAAATTGTATTTAGATGATGTATTTTATGTGCTTGAACAAAGCCGAAACCCTTACCACACTACCAGTACAGGACAGATTGGAAATACTTCCATCAGTTGGTGAGCTCCATAAATTTGTGCCATCTTTCCTACTTCTCTTATCTGTTTAAAAATTGTTTGTAGAACAATTCTCTTTTATTCTTTGGATGTTGGCATCACTGGAAAGGCCTTCATCCAAAAAATGCTGAGGACAAGAAGATATTGATTTAGGGAGAATTTGAATTTAACCCATGTGCAAGATAGCTTTTCCTTTTAAAAAAAAAATGTCAAGTACATAACACTTAATCATTGTTCACTTTAAAAGCATGTCATGTGAAATAATTTTCAAAATTCTATTCGTTTTGAAATGGTGGTTTATAAATGTAACCCCACTGTTTAAGAAAGAAAAGATAAAAATTGGGAATTGTTAACCTGTTAGCTTGATATCAATAGTAGGGAAAATACTAATATCGATTATAAAGGATGTAATTATTGAATATTTTGACAATTATCTGATTGAACAGAATCAGCATGAATTTATGGAGAAGAAAATATGTTTTACAAATCTAAGTTGTTTTTTTGAGGATATACTGACAGTTGATGTGAGCGATCCAGTGGATGAGGTGTATTTGAATTTTCAGAAGGCTTTTGATAGAGTTCTACAAGAGGTCAGTATGGAAAGTTAAAGCACATGTAATTGCGAGTAACACAATAGCCTTGATTGATAATTGGTTAACAGGCTGAAAACACTGTCTGAATAAATTGGCCATTCTTAGGTTGGCAGGCTTTGAACAGTGAGGTACCACAGGGTCAGTGGCTAGGCCCCAGTTGCTCACAACAAGTATCAATAGTTGGATGTGGCAGGCCAGTTGTAATATTTCCATTGCAAAACTTCTGGGAATCTTAAGTAATGAGGAGAATGAAAAGAGGCTTCACATGGATTTAAACAGGCTGCATGAGTGGATGACAGTGTGGCAAATAGAATATAATGTGGGCAACTGCCAGGTTGTTAACTTGTGTAGGTGGAGAGTGTTTCTTAAGTGAGAGATTGTAAAAGTGTTAATGCCTAAAGGGACTCTGGTGTCCTTGTTCATAAGTCACTGAAAGTTAACAACTAGGAGGTCATGTTGTGGCTGTACAGGACGTTGGAATATTGCATGCAATTGTGGTCTCCTTTCTATCAGAAAGATGTCGTGAAACTTGAAAGGGTTCAGAAAAGATTTACAAGGATGTTGAAGGGAGAGGTTGCATAGGCTGGGGCTATTTTCCCAGGAGCGTCGGAGGCTGAGAAGTGACCTTATAGAGGTTTATAAAATCATGAGGGGCATGGACAGGATAAATAGACAAAGTGTTTTCCTTGAGGTGGGGGAGTCCAGAACTAGAGGCCACAGATTTAGGGTGAGAGAGGAAAGATATAAAAGAGACCGAAGAGGCAACTTTTTCACTCGGGGTGGTTTGTGTATGGAATGTGTTGTCGAGGAAGTGGTGGAGGCTATTACAATTGCAACATTTAAAAGGCATCTGGTTGGGTATATGAATAGGAAGGGTTTGGAGGGATATGGGTCAGGTGCTGGCAGGTGGGACTGGATTGGGTTGGGATATCTAGTTGGCACACATGAGTTGGACTGAAAGGTCTGTTTCTGTCCTGTACATCTCTATGACTCTAATTCATAGAGGTGTGTTAGTCTTTATTGCAATAAGATTTGAGGACAGAAGCAAAGCAGTCTTGCTTTTAGTTATATAGAACACAGGTGAGACTGCAGGCACAATCTGTTTCTATTTTAATGATGTTTGTTTTCACCTGAATTTCTGCATTGAAACCTCCAGGAATGTTGTTTACAAGCTTTACTTCCTTTTGACCTCACCATGTTAAAGTAAAAATGCACTACACACTAAACTCATTTTCTAATATGTTCTTTTCTCTTTTAAAACTGAAGCTTGATTTCATCTGATCAATGCCATTTGATTTATCGTGTTTCCTTTCTTATCCTTCAGTCCTTGTACTTGCAAAATACACTGGGTGATTCTATCCTTGTTTATGATC
Source organism: Hemiscyllium ocellatum (assembly GCF_020745735.1). Classification (NCBI taxonomy): domain Eukaryota; kingdom Metazoa; phylum Chordata; class Chondrichthyes; order Orectolobiformes; family Hemiscylliidae; genus Hemiscyllium; species Hemiscyllium ocellatum. Next base: position 56,248,611 of record NC_083409.1, read on the forward strand.
TATTTTGAGATTTCAGTTATGATAGTAAAGTGGATATATTTTCTGTGAATGGCCACTAGTCTGTGCTATTGCATAATTTATTTGTAACCTTGGGCAGAAAATTAAGATGTTAACTTTTTTCTATTTGCATAGTTCCCTACTCGTGCTGTTGCCAAACAGTAGCAAGGAAAGTACTGTTTTTCATTGCCTTGGTGTTTCAGTAGTTGAGGGATTAGAGTTGTTTTCTTGAGCCTGAATTCCGTTTCCAATGTTTTCAGCTTTCACTGACCTCTGTACTTCAATGTTATTGTGCACTTGCCTGCAATGAGTCAGAACACCCTCTGAGAAGCAGGGAAAACTGCAGTGCACCATAGCCCCCGACCTGATGAAGACTCATCCCAACCCATTGCTTGTTTCAGTGATTGGGTAATGTGTGGAGACAGGAAAACACAGAGGTAGAAATAAAAATTAGAATTGGCTGAACTCGAACTTTCCTGGTCCAGCTATGTTGTTCAATAATGTAGAAAGAAAATAATAGTGAGCAATTTATGGAAAGGTAGTCAGAATTAAAATCATTTACATTAAAGAAAAATAGGAAGGGACATGATCCTGTCATCTGTTGAGCCATGGGTTTATAAGTTGTATTATGAAATAATAATGTTTATAATACGTAACGCCTGTTGATGTCTTGTTTTGACTTGCGGATGTTTAGGTACTCTCTCTTGACACAGTGGTGAGGTCACATTACATCTTTATGACAGCAATGTATCAAGATGAACATGTTTAGACATTAATGGAAGAATAAAGTCATAGAGATGTACAGCATAGAAACTCAGTCCAACTCGGCCATGCTGTTTAGATATCCCAACTCAATCTAGTGCCCCTTGCTAGCACCCGGCCCATATCCCTCCAAATCCTTCCTATTCACATACCCATCCAAATGCCTTTTAAGTGTTGCAATTGTCTAACCTCCACCACTTCCTCTGGCAGCCCATTCCACACATGCACCACCGTCTGCATGAAAAAGTTGCCCCTTAGGTCTCTTTTATATCTTTCCCCTCTCATCCTAAACCCAGGCCTCTAATTCTCCCTCACCCCAGGGAAAAGGCCTTGTCTATTTAGCCTATCCATGCCCCTCATGATTTTATAAACTTCAATAAGGTCACCCTTCAGCCTCCGATGCTCCAGGGGAAAGAACCCTAGCCTATTCAACCTCTTCCTATAGCTCAAATCCTCCAACCGTGGCAGCATTCTTCTAAATCTTTTCTGAACCCTTTCAAGTTTCACAACACCCTTCCAATAGGAAGGAGATGGTACAAAAGGATGCCTTTAGGCCCATCGAGTATACTAGCTTTCTGGACCACAATCTAGTCAATTTTGTTTTTATATGTGATCCTGGTCATTCTGCAAATTTGTTTTCCTTGATTGCCAACTCAGTTTCCTTTTGAAATTACCATCCTCTTGGCAAAACATATCTGGTCATCACTGTGTTGGGGTGAAATAACCTCTTCCTCACAACTCTACTGTATCTCTGATCCAAAATTTTGCAATCTGTTTCCCACAAACATTTTGTTATTAGTAAGCTTGGATCTTTGTTAGGTTTTGCAGCAGAATCACCAGGTATTAGTATATATTTGAAAAAAAACACTGGAAATTACTGAAACATTAATTGGAATAAGATAATGCCATATAGCCTATCAAGCTGGAGGAGAAGAACATGCTGAAGTCTCTGAGAAAAGACCCCAAACTACCAGTGTGAAAATGCAACCATGTTAGCTAGCCCTGCCTGATTAGATCAGATTAGATTAGATTACTTACAGTGTGGAAACAGGCCCTTCGGCCCAACAAGTCCACACCGACCCGCCGAAGCGCAACCCACCCATACCCCTACATATACCCCCCACCTAACACTACGGGCAATTTAGCATGACCAATTCACCTGACCCGCACATCTTTGGACTGTGGGAGGAAACCGGAGCACCCGGAGGAAACCCACGCAGACACGGGGAGAACGTGCAAACTCCACACAGTCAGTCACCTGAGGCGGGAATTGAACCCAGGTCCCTGGCGCTGTGAGGCAGCAGTGCTAACCACTGTGCCACCGTGCCATAGTTTTATACAAGGAAACTAATCACAGTAATTTAGGAACTATTGTATTTAATATTTTGTTAATTCTATGATCTACATAACTTGTTATAATTCACAATTCTCCTCTTAACCAGAATGTATCCAACTTCTTTAAATAAGTTATTCTGCTTTTGCTGGATATCTGCTCTGGATGCTCTCAGTTCTATTAGCAAGAAAACAAAATACCTAAATGTTTTTTTTTGCAGAACACTTGTTTCTCCAGTGAATCACTGCGAGATTAAAACCATTATATTGTTTATCTTAGGTTTTTATTCATCATGTAGAATAGATTCAGCAAAAAACTGATTAAGCTGAATAAATTAATTCTGCCACAAAGGATCCAGGTAAATGTCTGGTTTGGAACAGAGTGTCGTATCACAATGATTTGTGTCCTGCTGACAACAGTAATGGGAAAAAACTATTGTCTGCGGATAACAACAGAATGGATAAATGTTCCAGAAATTTTATGCTGTAAATTGTTAAATGGGAGAAATGCAATCCAGAGAATAGAAATTTGATAGATTACACATATTGTGTGGAAAGAGTGTGCTTGATGAATTTGATGGCCTTTTTTTCATTCCCTGCTTTCTGATCTCATTTGTCTGACAATGAGAACAATTCTACTTCTTTGTACTTGTTTCAATTTCCAAGTATTTCATGTCCCAAAATTGTCTTTGTTATACTTCTGTAAAACGTCTCTGCATCTTTGAGAAGACCTTGTCTCATTATTCATATTTCAAATGTGTATTTGCTGGTCAAAGTCCACCGCATGTCATCATGTGCATGGTTCATTGTTAGTATGAGTCAACATGATACTGGACAGAGAAGCAAGGGAGTAAATGGCTGCCATGTAGGCTCTGGTGTGATGAAGCTGTGGAACGAGTAATCTAAAAATTGGAATTGCAAATGTTTTTGACTGTTAACATTTTCCAAGGCCAGTGGTATTCAGTGAAACAATTTGCATGTTATCTCTCATTATTTACATGTGTTTTCAAAATAGGATAAAGTCGGAAATGTGTGGTGCAGTTTATCTGTGCTATTGAAGGTGAAGAAGGTTTTAGCTCCTGCAACCCAGGTTTGGCTCAGGTAATGCTTTGACCTTGTCAATATTTCATAGTTTGCCTTTCATCACCAATACCCCCATTGATGATGTGTTTTGTTTTAAGGTAATTGTGATTAACGAACAAATACATTCTGAGATTTTAAATTAATAGGTCTCAATTTTCTCCCCACCTTTACTAAAGATAGTAACTTGTATTGGAAAGTGGTTCAGTAGTGGTTCAGCTATTCTCAAATATCATGCTCAAATAGCCATTTAGATAAGGCTGGAATATTTATACCATCTTCAACCAGATGATGCATGTCCCTTCATTCTGAAGGCCCCAGCATCACAGATACCAATCTTGGCCATTTTAATTCATTACCAGTGATATAAAGAAATAGCTGTGTAGACTGCATGCAACAAAAGCTAGGAGCCTTGAGAACATCCTGTTTGCAATGCTGAAGACTGGTGCTACTGCCAAGCTGTTCCAGTACACTAACTACCTTGCATCTACCTAATAAAGTGCAAAATTGCCAGGTATGTCCTGTCCACCAAAACTGGACCAAGTCTTAACTCACCAATTAATATTCCATCAATCTTCTTTCAGCCATCAGTAAATTGATCAAAGTGTCATAATTGAGTCATTGATATCTACGTCACAGAAAAAGATCCTTCAGCCTTTCAGCTTTGCACTGGTTAAAAACAACCCCCAACTATTCTAGTCCCATTTCCCAGTAGTTGTCCCATAGCATTGAATGCCTTGGCATCATTACTGCACATGTAAATACCACATAAATGTTTCTGCCTCTACTACCCTGTCAAGCAGTGAGTTCCAGATTCCCACCACCCTCTGGATGCAAACATTTTCCTGATATTCCCTTTAAACCTGCTTGTTAATTTACGTCTGTACCTCTGGTAATTGATCCTGCCAGCTAAGGTCAAAGCTTCTTCTTGTCTACCTAATCTGTGACTTCCACCAGTTTGTACACCTCAAAACTGTGTCCGTTCAGTCACCTGTGCTCCAAGGAAAACAAACCCAGTCTGCCCAATCTCCCTTCTGTTGTGGACTCAACTGTGGGTGAGGCTATTTTGGATTTGGTTGTGTGTAATGGTCTCAGTAAAATATTCTTTTGGAAACTGACCATAAGATGGTAGAATCTAGTATTCAGTAGGTGAGTGATAAACTTGAGTTGGAAATAACCTGAGTAATTACAAAGGAATGAGGGGAGAGTTGGTTCAAGTGGACTGGGAAAGGGGTTTAGCAGAAAAAATAGTTGTTGAACAATGCCAAACAGTAGTTTATGGTTCACAACAAAGATATACCCCAGGGAGGAAGAGGATTCTCAGAACGGGATAAAATGACCAAGGTTAACCACAGAAATTAAGGATAGTATCAAATTGTAAAAATGTGTAATAGTGGTAAGTTAATGGATTGGAAAGTTTTAAAATTCTACAAAAGGTGACCAAATAAATAAGAAAGGTGGAAAAAAAACATTGAGGGTAAACTATCAATAATATAAAATAAATCATATGAAGAGCTTCTTTTAAATATATAAAAAGAAAGAAGTAGTGCTATTGAATGGCATTTACTCACTAGTAACCTGCTCAGTTTGGTTTTGCTAGGACGTTTTGCTCCAGACCTTTGGTCCTAACATAAATACGAGCTGAATTCCAGAGGTACATTGAGAGTGATTGCATTGATATTCAGGCAGCACCAGCAGTCAGTGGGACACCAAGGAGGTTGGTAAAATTAAAACCAGCGAGAATGAGGGGAGAGGTCTTTGTTGGCAGTAGTCAGGCCTAGCAGAAATTAAGTTGGTTGTGGGAGTCCAATCATTTCAACCCTAGGATATCACTGCAAGATTTAGTCCTGTTTAGTCACAAACTGGTGTCCTCCTTCGACTCAAATCCTAGGTACACGTATCTGCTTCCTCGATGACATTTCCTGTTTGGTCAGATATCTGTGTCCAGGTGCAACAAGCCCAGGACAACATTCAGGTTCGGGCTGATGATTAGCAACAAACTAGAGGGCATAGGTTTAGGGTGAGAGGGGAAAGACTTTAAAGGGACCTAAGGGGTGACTTTTTCATGCAGAAGGTGATGTGTATATGGAATGAGCTACCAGAGGAAGTGGTGAAGGCTGGTACGATTACAACATTTAAAAGGCATTTGGATGGGTATACGAATAGGAAGGGTTTAGAGGAATATGGGCCAAGTGCTGGCAAATGGGACTAGATTAATTTAGGATATCTGGTTGATATGGACGAGTTGGACCGAAGGGTCTGTTTTGGTGCTGTACATTCCTATGACTCTATGACACACAAATGCCAAGCAACGACAACCACTAACCAGAGAAAATCTAATCACCTCACTGTGATATTCAGTGACATTACCATTGCTGAATCCTCCACCATAAACATCCTAGGGGTTACAATTTAGCCAAAACTTAACTGGGGTAAATACCATTACAAGAGCAGATCAGAAAGTATGTTCAATACCAGGAAACTCATTTCCTGATGACCTACTCCTATCCCCCATTTACTAGGCACAAGTTAGGAGTGTGTTGGAATACTTGATTCTCTGCATGAGTGCTGCTTGAACAACATATGAAGCACACCATCCTCCAGGACAAAGCCTATTTAATTGAAACCCTATTCACCATTTTAAGCATTAATCCTCTCCATAACAGCAGCAGCAGTATATCCAGTCACCAGATAGACAGCAGTAACTCACCAAGGCGTCTTCAACAAGTGCATGAGAATACCAGCATCTGCACATTTCTGTCCAAGTTCACTCCATCCTGACATGGATCTATATTTTCATTCCCTCTTGGTTGGTGGGTCAGAATTCTGGAACTCTTAAGTAGCGATTTTTGAAAAAGTTTGTAGCTCAGATTGAGGTCGAGATGTAAGTTTGCTCGCTGAGCTGCAAGGTTTGTTTTCAGATGTATTGTCATCATACTAGGTATTATCAGTAAGCTTCCAGTGAAGCACTGGTGATATGTCCTGCTTTCTATTTGTTTTTAGGTTTCTTTGGGTGAGTGATATCATTTCTGGTTCTTTTTCTCAGAGAATGACAGATGAGGTCCAAATCGATATGTTTAGAATCATAGAGTCATAGAGATCTGCAGCATGGAAACAGACCCTTCGGTCCAACCTGTTCACGCTGACCAGATATTCCAACCCAATCTAGTCCCACCTGCCAGCACCCGGCCCATATCTCTCCAAACCCTTCCTATTCATATACCTATCCAAATGCCTCTTAAATGTTGCAATTGTACCAGCCTCCACCACATTCTCTTGCAGCTCATTCCATGCACCCTCTGTGTGAAAAAGTTGCCACTGAGGTCTCTTTTATATCTTTCCCCTCTCACCCTAAACCTATGCCCTCTAGTTCTGGACTCCACGACCCCAGGGAAAAGACTTTGCCTATTTATCCTATCCATGACCCTCATAATTTTGTAAACCTCTATAAGGTCACCCCTCAGCCTCCGACACTCCAGGGAAAACAGCCCCAGCCTGTTCAGCCTCTCCCTATAGCTCAGATCCTCCAACCCTGGCAACATCCTTGTAACTCTTTTTTGAACCCTTTCAAGTTTCACGTCTTTCCAATAGGAAGCAGACCAGAATTGCACGCAATATTCCAACAGTGGCCTAACCAATGTCCTGTACAGCCGCAACATAACCTCCCAACTCCTATACTCAATACTCTGACCAATAAAGGAAAGCATACCAAATGCCTTCTTCACTATCCTATCTACCTGTGACTCCACTTTCAAGGAGCTATGAACCTGCAGTCCAAGGTCTCTTTGTTCAGCAACACTCCCTAGCACCTTACCATTAAGTGTATAATTCCTGCTAAGATTTGCTTTCCCAAAATGCAGCACTTCGCATTTATCTGAATTAAACTCCATCTGCCACTTCTCAACCCATTGGCCCAGATCTGGTCCAGATCCTGTTGTAATCTGAGGTTACCCTCTTCACTGTTCACTACACCTCCAATTTTGGTATCATCTGCGAACTTACTAATTGTACCTCTTATGCTCGCATCCAAATCATTTATGTAAATGATAAAAAATATAGGGCCCAGCACCGATCCTTGTGGTACTCCACTGGTCTCAGGCCTCCAGTCTGAAAAACAACCCTCCACCACCACCCTCTATCTTCTACCTTTGAGCCAGTTCTGTATCCAAATGGCTATTTCTCCCTGTATTCCATGATATCTAATCTTGCTAATCAGTCTCCCATGGGGAACCTTGTTGAACGCTTACTGAAGTCCATGTAGATCACATCTACTGCCCTGCCCTCATCAATCTTCTTTGTTACTTCTTCAAAAATCTCAGTCAAGGTTGTGAGACATGATTTCGCACACACAAAGCCATGTTGACTGTCCCGAATCAGTCCTTGTCTTTCCAAATACATGTACATCCTGTCCCTCAGGATTCCCTCCAGCATCTTGCCCACCACCGAGGTCAGGCTCACCGGTCTATAGTTCCCTGACTTGTCTTTACCGCCCTTCTTAAACAGTGGCACCACGTTTGCCAACCTCCAGTCTTCCGGCACCTCACCTGTGACTATCGATGATACAAATATCTCAGCAAGAGGCCCAGCAATCACTTCTCTAGCTTCTCAGAGTTCAAGGGTACACCTGATCAGGTCCTGGGGATTTATCCAACTTTAACCGTTTCAAGACATCTAGCACTTCCTCCTCTGTAATCTGGACTGGGCATTTTGCAAGATGTCACCATCTATTTCCCTACAGTCTATATCTTCCATATCCTTTTCCCCAGTAAATACTGATGCAAAATATTCATTTAGTGTCTCCCCCATTTTCTGTCGCTCCACACAAAGGCCGCCTTGTTGATCTTTGAGGGGCCCTATTCTCTCCCTAGTTACCCTGTTGTCCTTATATATTTGTAAAAACCCTTTGGATTCTCCTTAATTCTGCTTGTCAAAGCTATCTCATGTCCCCATTTTGCCCTCCTGATTTCCCTCTTAAGTATACTCCTACTTTCTTTATACTCTTCTAAGGATTCACTCGATCTATCCTGTCTATACCTGACATATGCTTCCTTCCTTTTCTTCATCAAACCCTCAATTTCTTTAGTCATCCAGCATTCCCTATACCTACCAGCCTTCCCTTTTACTCTGACAGGAGTATACTTTCTTTGGATTCTTGTTATCTCATTTCTGAAGGCTTCCCATTTTCCAGCCGTCCCTTTACCTGCGAACATCTGCCTCCAATCAGCTTTCGAAAGTTCTTGCCTAATACTGTCAAAATTGGCCTTTCTCCAATTTAGAACTTCAACTTTTAGGTCTGACCTATCCTTTTCCATCACTATTTTAAAACTAATAGAATTATGGTCGCTGGCCCCAAAGTGCTCCCCCACTGACACTTCAGTCACCTGCCCTACCTTATTTCCCAAGAGTAGGTCAAGTTTTGCACCTTCTCTAGTAGGTACATCCACATACTGAATCAGAAAATTGTCTTGTACACACTTGACAAATTCCTCTCCATCTAAACCTTTAACACCATGGCAGTCCCAGTCGATGTTTGGAAAGTTAAAATTATTGATAGAGTTCAGGTTGGAATGCCATGATTCAAGAAATTCTCGTGCGTGTCTCTGTTTGGCTCATCCTAGGATAGATGTGGTGTCCCAGTCAAACTGGTGTCCTTCTTTGTCTATATGTCATGATACTAATGATAGTGGATCATGTCTTTTTGAAGCTAGTTGATGTTCATATATCCTGGTGGCCAGCATACAGACAAAGAAGTACACCACTTTGACTGGGACAATGCATCCTATCCAAGACAAGCCAAGCAGAGAGACACATGAGAATTCTTTGAAGCATACCATTCCAAACGGAACTCTATCAATAAACACATCAATTTGGACCCCATCTACCATCCTCCAGAGAAAGCAACTGGAAATGATATCACCCATCCAAAGAAACTTAAACATATAAATCGAAAGCAGGACACGCCACCAGCGCTTCACCGGAGGCTCACTGATGATGTTACCCAGTATGGTGATGAAACGTCTGAAAACAAACCTTCCAGCTCAGCGAGCAAACTTACATTTTAAGTGGTTTATATGTTTACCTCAGATGCGTTCAAGGTGGTGTAATGGTAATCTGACTGCACTAGTCATCCATGAGGCCAGGCAAATCTCTGGGGCATGGATTTGAATCTCACCATTGTATTTGGTAAAATTTGAACTCAATTACTAAATCCAGAATTAAACACTAGACTAATAGTGACCAGGAAACCATTGTTAATTGTAATTAAAAGCTGCCTGGTTCACTAATGGCCTTTAGAAAAGGAAAGTCATCAGCAACATATTTGATTCTTAAATGCCCTCAAGTAGCCATACAAGCCACTTCATTCTATCTAACCCCTAAAATGTCTGATAAAAGGAATGTAACTGGACAGACCATGTGTCTTGCTTAATTCCATTAAGAACTGACAACAGAGCACTGTCGACAGTGCAAAGTCTTTGTTATTAATCTCTTAGTGGGGAGGGGGTGGGGGGCTTTTGTTAAAACTGAGAGAACTATTGCACAGACTGGTCAAGATTTGAGCAGACCTAGCAACTCAATACTGGACATCTGTGATATGCTTCGGGCAATCCGTGGCAGTAGAACTGCATTGCACAACAATCTAAGCTGTTCACCCCACATATCCACTACCCTAACATTGCCATCAAGTCAGGAGATCAACCCGCTTTTAATCAAGACTACAGGAGGACATGCCAGGACCAGCTCTAAGCACACCTGAAGGAGGTGTGAAACTAAAGAAGCTGCACAGAACTATCAGTATGCCTAATAGAACAAACAGCGTGCAGTAGACAGATCAAAGTAATCCCACAATCAACCAATCTCATCTGATAAAAGCAAAATACTGCAGATACTGGAAACGAATGAGTGTGATGGAATATTCTCCACTTGCCTTAACAAGTGAAGTCTCCAACCAAACTGAAGAAGCTTGACACCTTCCAGGTCACAGCAGCCTAATTAATTGGTACTCATCTGACACCTTCAACATTCACTCCTTCCACCACTGGGATACAATAACAACATCGACAAGATACACTGCAAAAACTCTCTCTGGCTTCGTAGGCAACATCTTCCAAATCCGCATCCAGTAGCATCTAACAGCATGAGGGCAGCAGATCCACAGGGAAACCCTGCAAGTTCTCCTCCAAGTCTCATACCATCCTGACTTGGAATTATACCATCATTCCTTTGCTGTCATCCCGTTACTCCCTCCCTAACAACACTGTAGGTGTACCTAAACCACATGGACTACTAAGGTTCAACACAGCAAATCACCATCACCCTTTCAAGTAATTGGGAATGGAAAAAACTTGTATCTTAGCCTGTGACACTGACATCTTGTAAATGAATAATATAAATGGATAAGAGGTTGAAACATAGTTTATTCTAATTCTCCTCCATCCCCAAATTGGTTTCAGGATGAGGTTCCAGACAGGCTGGCTGAGAAAGAAAAACCAAAAGAAATAATAATTTATAGCAAGTATGTATTTATTAGAGGGATAAAATATCTGAACGCTGTTATTTTTCTCACAACTAAGCCAGGACTACAGTACACATTAAACATAACATTTTCCACAACCTACTCATTTGTCTTGTATGCACATTTAATATTCACAATAATCTATAAATTCTTCTACTTTATATGCACAGTAGACTTAATGACTTGGATGGCAAATTTGTGTAGTGTATGTTCCATCTAAAAGTGCGGTTCACTGCAAGTGGTTCTAAATTTAGTCATTTGAAGAGCTTGCAGTAACTCAGCAGGTGAATATGCTGCCTCCTGTAGTGCTGAGACATTTGGACTAAGAAGCTGTGACCCTTGACGTGTTTAAGTTAGCTGATCACAGCTGTTGTGACTTTGGGGACATTGCAATTGACCTCAATGCCTTTTTCAACTGAGGAGATTATTTAACTATTGACTTCTGGTGAAAAGTGCAGACTTGTCGATGGTAGGTGGAGACAGATTGCACTTGATACACACTCAACACAAAGAATGGCAGCTTGGAGGTACATAATGCATTGTCAGTACTTGAGATCTAGAAGCTTCACAAGAGTTTTTTTAAAAATGCTGTAATAAGCTAAATTTTATCTTTTGTTTGTTGAGTATTTCATCTTGTATGTATTTTCTCTTATGGACTAGAGAATTAAATTCTACCAAAAAGGATATGTGTTTTTCTACTTGAAAGAAGGTTACTGTGGAGCGGCGTTATTGTTTCTACTGGATGTAGGTTTACAGCATTAAATTGCCCATAATTCAAGATAAATTACAACTAAACTAGTAATCTCTCACTACCATAAGATAGTAAATTGTTACAGTGGTGCTTAATGCTGTTTTCTGGGGTTAGAGTTAAGGCAGACTGTTATAGAACATTTAATCTGCATCAATCCAGTTTACACCTGACACTAAAATACTTTGTACTGATCTGACAAAAGATAATGCCCCAACTCTCCTCAGGTGGGTTGGCAATGTGATTGAGTAAGGACATACACGCTGATCTCCAAATCCTCTGAACACATCAAAGCTAGGCAGGTTTGGAGGCAGTGTCCTTGTTCAAAACTCAGTTTAAGCCCATAAATACCCACTTAAAGGTATTAATCCAGTACTGCTGGTCTTCAACCAGCACTAGGCAGTGGCTCATAATTGGCAAGACTGCCCAGCAAACCATCCTGAGTTTTTCAGCAGCCTGTTTGGTGAGGGGGATGATGTTCATTCATTCATGGATTCTCTGCTCAATCGAAGGTCCCAGCCAGGTAGCATTTCCCTACCTTACTTCGGACCAAACTCTTCCCGCCCCCACATTACAACCTCTGTTCCCTATCTTGCTGGTGCACTTACCTCTGTTTGGGGGTTCCACCAGCAATCCTTGTGGTAGGCCCCATTGTAAGACAGATGGGGGTGACCGCCCCCAGTCATACCACCACCTTGTGATTGACCAGATCCCGGACATGGTTTCCACCCAGCAGTTGGGTGGCCCAACACTGTTTGGGTAAGCATCCAATTACCTGAAATAGTGTTTGGGCCACCTGGAGAAAGGCTCCAACCGGTTATCTCATTGCCAGGCAAGGGCCCCATTGCCAACTTTAAATTCTGGCCAGTATGACATGTCTATCTTACAAAGCTACCAAGTTTGCAGGTGATCTGAAAGGTTTTAAAAAATCAAGAGTAAAAACAAGAGGTGGGTTTTTAAGGGACATTTGCATTTAAAGGTGGAGAGGTGGTGAGTTCTGTGATGAATAAAGGGAAATAAACAGGAATGTAAAATTAAATTCCAGGTTACAAAACACAGCATGTGATGTATTTGGGGACATTGGTGTTTATATCATTAACACCAATATCACAAAGTGCCAGAATGGGAAAGATAGGCCAATGGATCTTGATATAGCCAGAAAGATTAAGTACATCCCAAGAACCTGTACAAGTCACAACTACAATGATACCTGGAATAGTATGTGCATTTCTGGTCGCAATGAAGATATCCAGATTTTGGTATTTGAGAAGAAGGCAACCAAACTGATACTCGATGCAGGCATTTCCGTTACAAGGAGAGGTTGGAGTGGTGAGGCTCAATCTGGAGATTTTGGAAAATTATTATTCAAGATACTTATGTGGCTGGATAAATGGCCATTAAATCTGGAACTGAAGAACATCGTACAAAGCTTATGAGAAGAGTGGTGCACAGATAGTTTAGAATCTGCCGAGAACATAAACCAGGAGTAGGAGTAGTTAGTTCAGCCCTTTAAGATTACTTTGCTGTTCAACATGATCGTGGCACACCTCTGCATCAGTTCCACTTGCCTGCCTGCCTACCCCCAAAACCCTTTCACCCATTACTAAGTTAAAAATATATCCATCTCCTTCTCAAATTTTTTTCAGTGTCCAGACGACCACTGCACTCTGGGACAGTGAATTCCACAGATTCATGACCATTTGACAGAAATAATTCCTCCTCAGACCGAGGTCATTGAGCCTTCAATAAGATCATGTCTGATCAGATTGTAACCTCAAATCTGCATTCCCACATACTGCAATAACCTTTCACCCCTTGGCTTTGACGAATTTATCTATCTCTTCTTTCAAAATATTTAAGGGCTCTAAATTGATCATCTTTGCCCTCCGAGTTCCAAAGATATGCATTCCTCTCTCTACTCTGTGTTCTAAATGGAGGGGGGAGGTGGGATTTTTAAAAAGTTCCATGGACCAGAGCTTTGCTACATTCTTATTCCCCAAACTGTCATTCCAAATCTTTTGAAGTTCAAACATTGAGAAAAAAAACATTCTATTTTAACTCTAATCAGTTGCTTAATTGAAGTGCATGGACATTATTAATATTTCCAAGGGATTTTGTTCAGAATGATTTCTAGTGTGGTGTCGTGCTGTAGCTCCCTCACTATGGATTCTCTCACTTTTAAAATAGTTGAATGTAGGTGGGTTAGCATTCAATGTCGCAGAGATAACCAATTGATGATTCTCCTGAACTGATTTCCTAGTCTTTGGCAATGTATCAAGAAGAGACAGTGTTCTGACGTGGGGGCCTTTCTCAAAAGGAAAAGGATGTTTTGAGATAAGCGAGTACTTCATACTTTAATGAATTCTAAAGTGAATGATGAAGTTTCATTGCTTTATTTTGTATTTCACGTGTACAGTTTTACACGTATATTGTTTAACAACATTGTTTTCTTTCATCAGTTTTGCTGCCACTCTTTTGACATTGTTGCCTTCGTGCATAAAGCTGACAATTAACCCCTCGCTAAAGGGATTCAAACTTGCACTGGTAGGTCTTTAATTCATTTTGTTTAGCATACATTGATGTTTATTGCATGTAATTATTTTCTTTTTTTTAGAAGGAGCTTTCGTGCAGCTCAGTTTTTTTAGTGCACCTGAACTAGATTAATGACGAACATCCCTTGAATCAATGTACTGTGGTCACTACTGAGCAATAGTAGAGACAAAATAACCTGAATTTACTTAACACCATTGTTTGTAGGGATATGGGGCTGGGTGCTGGCAGGTGGGACTAGAGTGGTTTGGGATATCTGGTTGGCATGGACAGCTTGGACTGAAGGGTCTGTTTCCATGCTGTACATCTCTATGACTCTATGGTCTCCCTGCTGTAGGAAAGATGTTTAATTTGAGAGGCGTCAGAAAAGATTTACAAGGATATTGCCAGGGTTGGAGGGTTTAAGCTATAGAGAGAAGCTGAATATGCTGAGGCTATTTTCCCTGGAGTTCAGAGACTGAGGAGTGACATTATAGAGGTTTATAAAATCAAGAGGGGGCACAGATAGGATAAATAGCCAAGTCTTTTTCCCAGGGTAGGGGAGTCCAAAACTAGAGGGCATAGATTTGAGGTGGGAGGGGAAAGATTTAAAAGGGACCTCAGGGACAACCAATTTCTGTAGCACGCATCTTTCCAACCTTGAAGGAGACTCACTTATACCTACTCTCTGCTTCTTGTTAGCCAGTCAATCTTCTCTCCATGCCAATATGTTGCCTCTTACATTATGAACTTACATTTTCTGCAATAACCTTTGATGTGGAAAATTATCAAATGCCTTCTGAAAATCTAAGTACAGTATATCCATAAGTTCTCAAAGTTTGGGAGAAGATTTTGTAGCTCGGGTGCTCGTTGTTGTGGTTCTGTTCGCCAAGCTGAGAGTTTTTGTTGCAAACGTTTCGTCCTCTTTCTAGGTGACATCCTCAGTGCTTGGGAGCCTCCTGTGAAGCGCTTCTGTCATGTTTCCTTCGGCATTTATAGTGGCTTGTCTCTGCCGCTTCCGGTTGTCAGTTGCTGTCCGCTGCACTGGCTGGTACATTGGGTCCAGGTCGATGTGTTTGTTGATAGAATCAGTGGATGAGTGCCAGGCCTCTAGGAATTCCCTGGCTGTTCTCTGTTTGGCTTGCGCTATAATAGTAGTGTTGTCCCAGTTGAATTCATGTTGTTTGTCGTCTGTGTGTGTGGCTACTAGGGATAGCTGGTCATGTCATTTCATGGCTAGTTGGTGTTTGTGGATGTGGGTTGTTAGCTGTCTTCCTATTTGTCCTATGTAGTGTTTTGTGCAGTCCTTGCATGGGATTTTGTACGCTACGTTGGTTTTGCTCATGCTGAGGAAGAAAAGGACAACCAGCTCCCATTCCTAGACATGATGGTACAAAGAACACCGAACGGAGAATTCACCACGAAGGTATACAGAAAAGCCACACACACAGACCAAGTCCTGAACTATGAAAGCAACCACCCCAACACACACAAACGAAGTTGCATCAGGACACTATTCAAAAGGGCCACAACACACTGCAGTACACCAGAACTGCAAAAAGAAGAAGAACACTTATACAAGGTATTCACCAAAAACGGATACCCACGTAATTTAATCAACAGATGCCTAAGGGAAAGACAACGGAACGAGGACATGCCGCAACCCAAAGAACTAGCCACACTACCATACATCAGGAGCATTTCCAAACTGACAGCCAGACTGCTGCGACCACTAGGACTCGTAACAGCACACAAACCAACAGCCACTCTCAGACAGCAACTCACCAGGACAAAGGACCCGATACCCAGCATGAGCAAAACCAATGTTTAGATTAGACTTACAGTGTGGAAACAGGCCCTTCGGCCCAACAAGTCCACACCGACCCGCCGAAGCGCAACCCACCCATACCGCTACATTTACCCCTTACGGGCAATTTAGCATGGCCAATTCACCTGACCCGCACATCTTTGTGACTGTGGGAGGAAACCGGAGCACCTGGAGGAAACTCACGCAGACACGGGGAGAACATGCAAACTCCACACAGTCAGTCGCCTGAGTCGGGAATTGAACCCGGGTCTACAGGCGCTGTGAGGCAGCAGTGCTAACCACTGTGCCACCGTGCCGCCCAATGTAGTGTACAAAATCCCATGCAAGGACTGCACAAAACACTACATAGGACAAACAGGAAGACAGCTAACAACCCGCATCCACAAACACCAACTAGCCACGAAATGACACGACCAGCTATCCCTAGTAGCCACACACACAGACGACAAACAACATGAATTCGACTGGGACAACACTACTATTATAGCGCAAGTCAAACAGAGAACAGCCAGGGAATTCCTAGAGGCATGGCACTCATCCACTGATTCTATCAACAAACACATCGAACTGGACCCAATATACCGGCCACTGCAGTGGACAGCAACTGACAACCAGAAGCGGCAGAGACAAGCCACTATAAATGCCGAAGGAAACATGACAGAAGCGTTTCACAGGAGGCTCCTAAGCACTGAGGATGTCCCCTAGAAAGGGACGAAACGTTTGCAACAAAAACTCCCAGCTCAGCGAACAGAACCACAACATCCATAAGTTCCTCTTTAACCACAGTATATATAACCACTTCAAAGAATTCCAATGGATTGGTGAAACATGATTTTTCTTTCACTAAACCATGTTGATGCTCCCTGATCACCTTGAATTTATCCCAAGTACCTTGCTATAATTCTTCTAACAATGGTTTCTAGCATTTTCAATATGACAGGTGTTAAGCAAATTAGCCAGTCATTTCCTGCTTTCTGACTCCCTCCCTTTTTGAATAAAAGCATTCCATTCACTACCTTTCAATCGAATGGGACTGCCCTTGAATCAAGGGAACCTTTTAAATTAAAACCATTTTGACAACTGTCTCACTAGCCACTCCTTTTAAGACCCTACATAAGCTATATCTCGCCTCTAGTCTAGCCAATGCTACATTTCTCAAGAGTATACTATTTGCATTTACTTGCTTTTCAGTAAACATCACTAGACAGTGATCAGCAATGAAAATGCTGCCTCAATCTTTCCCTTTACTCATCCAAGGAAAGCTGACACATCCATTGTGGCTCTGGATTAGTTAATTTATCGCTAAGTTCTTCTTGCTCTGTGTTACTGCTTCATGCAGTGCATTTATACATCCTGCTATCAAGAGTTTCAGACTGAATTTTTATTGTCTGCAAATATTTAAACAGAATTTGTTGGGCGGTGAGAGAATTTTTAGTAAAGGCTACAAACAAGGAAGTTTAATTTTCACCTTTAGATTTTGACCTTCTAAGTAAGTCTGGCACTTACTCAGGGAATGTAACTCAGTATATGAGGATTGAAAGTGAAGACAGATAATGACAGGATTCCATCATGTTATAAGATCCCTTGGCGGCTGGTAGGGAACATGTGTTGTGGAATGTGAGCTGCACTCTGCAGACACAGTTTAAAACAAAACGTCAACACTATTCTTGATGACTTGGCATCTGAAGGCACTGCTAAGTGTAATACTAAGTCATACAGATGGGATGATTCCAGGTTCTTGTGTTCATCTGCTAAGTTAGCTAATCTTTGCTGGGACAATAGTTGGGATTGTATAATTGGCTTTATTGCCTTTCAGCAGGAGGAAAATTCAGCTCGTGTTTCCATTCCAGATTGCTGTCTGCTGACTGTTATTGAATATGTGCTTCTTAGATGCGGACAACCTCGGGCTCAGTGGTGATGCTGTCCATATTGGTTTCTCCACTGACACACATTTTAGCCAAAAATGACTGCTTTGTTGAGACTCCAGAGAGCAGCCACCAGCTCTAAAGTACAACATAAATTCAATACAGGAAGGACAGCAAGAAGAAGTTGGGGAGAAAACAAATAAAAATTGAAGAAATTACTTGACAGCACAATTTCCACTTCAACTAATTTGTTTTAATGTGCTTGTAACTTGGAATTTAAAGTATTTGCTTTTTAAAATTTTTAACAATGAATTTATAAATTGATTGGTCACGAGTAAGGTTTCAAAATACAGCAATAATTAACTTGAACTCTACACGTCTCGTGAGTCATTACAATTCTAAAAGTGCTGACAGTCTTGGGAGAATCAGAAATGCAGATAAATGCTTGAAATACTGAACACGTAGTGAAGCTTTAGCTATTTCTGAACAATCTTGAGCCAATTCAAATCATTTACTTCAGACAATGTTACTATTCTATCCTAAAGTCTTGTTTAAAATCTATATTTATGAAATGACGAACTATAGTATCATGGTTTTGAGAAATCTGAAGGATTAATTATGGTAATACATTAAAGTCTACAACAGTGAGCTATATAATGCAAGTCTTTAATTTTTCTTTGATTTCGATTATGCCACTGAGGGAATTATTGTCAAGTGGTTTGCTACAGGAAAAAGAACAAAAGTAGACTGTTTTATTTGAACCCTTTGACACTGGGATGGGTGTTGAGATAGACTGGCCTCCAAACAAAATATTGATACACCCTTTTGTTAAAAGCAAAAAAAAAGAGCAAGACACATGTTTGGTCAATATCCCATAGACAGTCCATGAGCAGAGAATTGAAATCATGAGGTGAGGTCTGTCTACTGAAGCTTCCGGTGAATGGTAGCCAGACCATAATTTGACCACTACTATTCTAGCATTTTAGATATCTTAAAAGCTCCTTTTTTTGTACAATGATGTAGCATTAAGATACTTGCCAACAAGTCTTGCTTCAACCTTAATCTAAGAGGTAGCAGATTGTAGCGAATGTGGTAATACATTTGACCTTCCTTATTGCTATAATAAGTATGAGTTGCTGCAGGGAATTATGGAATTTCTTACTGACAGTGCCCAAGCCAGTGGATCTCATAATACAGTCTCACATCATTTGCAGCCCACCTTCCCTCAACTATGTTTCCTAGACTAGATTTTTCTTCTGTTGCTCAGACATCTTTCATTAGCTGCTTGACTGCTGTAGTTTGCATTCTAGCTGTTCAGGATGGATTGCTCACCACTGCCATAAGTGAATGTAAGTTACCTCAATTGGGAGGCAGTGTAAAGCCAACTTTCCTGCATTAAATGAGAGTACACAATTTAAAATTGTGTTAGCCTTTTCCAGATTTCACTTGGCAACTGCTCTCAGTTGTATTTCTGATATTAGCAGCCATGTTTAAAGGGAATCACAACAGAACAGATCCCATCTGTGGAATGATACATTTCCAGGGGTCGTTTGTCAACTAGGTATTGACCAGGAATTAGCACTGGCCTGAGCTCACTCAGAAATATCAGGGGTTGCTGGCAGTTGTGAAGCTGAAACAAAGCAAAGTGCTTGAAATACTCAGCAGGTTTGGTCTCATCTGTAAAGACAGGAGCATTTAATGCTTTAAGTCAATTTTGAATAGAAGAAATATAAGTGAATGCCTTTGAAAAGGTAAAAGTTGGGCTGGTAGGAGAAATTAGGTGACGATTTCTTGCAATTTTTAACAGACACAAATTGAAATATAATTTTTTTTTCAATTTCTAGGTGAATTGTTCCTTGTCATTCTTCCTGTTTTCTTTCCAAGTTCATGAGAAGTCTATACTTCTGGCCGCTCTGTAAGTTTGGAAAATCTATAATTTTAATGTCCTGGGATAGAAATTCATTAATCATCTGATGAACAGCAGATTAAATAAGGACAATTCATATCTTCCTGCTGTAATTTTATTAGGACATGTTAAGGATAAATTTGTTAATACTGTGAAAGATTTGAAACCAACATTTTAAGTCTCTTGCCTTAATTTTTCTTTTTTCTGTTGAAGTGTTGACACTCGTGCTATATGATTTCCTCAATGCTGACAGATTTTGAAAGTCTCACTTACTGGCTGTTCTTGATGAGTTTTCACAGTGAACACAGATGAATGGTTGAACTCTCGGTTGAGGGAGGGGTGGGCATTGCCACGAGCTTGCAACCCCCTTAGTTCAGTATGCACTTTCCATCAGGAATACGCAGGATGTTGGCTCAAATGACAATCATTGTTGTTTAAAACTTTCATCCATTTATGATTGTGGCTCATTGTATCTCTATAACTGTTATTTCAGTCAAAGCACAGCTGAGAGACTGAACCTGAGATCTTCCTTGTTTGTTAGCTACTACCGCAGCATGCGGTTGTATCTTCTAATCTTAGTGCAGTAGTGTAATAATTAGTTTCTAAAACAAAAAGGTCTTTTCTCCCCTTGTTTTTTGTTTGTCTCTGCGTTCCATCTGGCCATCCCTCATTTTACTCAGTCATACAGCATGGAAACGGACCCTTTGGTCCACCTAGTCCACCCCGACCATGTTCCCAAACTAAACTAGTCCCACTTGCCTGCCTTTGGCCCAGATCTTTCCAAACCTTTCCTATCCGTGTATTTACCCAAATGTCTTTTAAATATAACTGAACCTGCATCCACAACTTTCTCTGGTAGTTCATTCCACATATGAACCAGTCTGTAAAAATAAAAAGTTGCTCCTCATGTGCTTTTTAAAACTTTCTCTTCTCACCTTTAAAAATATACACCCTAGTTTTGAACTCCCCCTGCCCTAGGGGGAGAAAATCCTTACTGTTCACCTTATCTATGCTCCTCATGAATTTATAAACCTTTATAAAGTCTCCCCTCAACCACCACCTCCTCATCATTATTTTCCTGCAGCATGAATATAAAATTTAGAAGTTTGTTCATTCATGAAATCTTGTCTGCCATAAAATGTGAGTTACACAAAATGTCTAGTCCCAGTATGTATCTAAACCATCATCTCAACATAGCAATGAGCATGTCAATAACTCCTATTATAGCATTGGCTCAGTGAGTGAGCTTTCTCTTATAAGTTCATTGAGGCCGTTGTATTGTTAAAATACACAGGGATTTGAAACCTTCAGCATATCATGTGTTTTGGGTTAGCGTTTAAAATTGGTTTGCTGTGATCTTTCAATTACGCGGAATCAGAGACTTGAGGCAGTCAGCTGCCTTGGAAAGAACATGCTGTACTTTAATTATGTGGCACTTAGTTTGCAACATCTATAAGCTAACATAATACGAAAAGCAACATGATGCTATATAATGAGAGAGAGAGAGAGAGATTTGCACAACTTAATAAATTGCTTAGAAATGTTTAATTAAAGGTGAGCTTTACTGTTACTTGGTGTACCTCTTTTATTCTTTGTTCCTGTGGTTTGTTTCCAAAACAATTGGGAAAACTCATTGGTTAAATGAGTAAATGTGCAGCCTGCTGTAGTATAGAGATATAAAGGAGTGGAAGTTTCCATGATTTTTGCTGTTAATGGCCTTGGTTAACGCAATAATTTTCCAGATGAGAGAGTGATAAAGTCAAGTAGAAACAAAGTAAATCACTTCGCTCCACTTTCTAATGGGAAGGGCGTTTGACTGGCAAGAACAGCTTTGGCTTTGGGTTTGGGGTACTGCAGACCATAGTTGTAACGTTCAATAACACTTTCTCACACATATAGAACTGGCTGAGAATCTATGGCTTCGCTAGAGGTGCTGCGATCAAGACTAAATGTGAGGCATTGTTGGTTAGCAGTGGGATGGGGGTGGGGGTGGGGGTGTGCAGAATTTAAAGTTATTCATGATAGACCTGTCTTGTAGAAATGTAATATTGCAGATATTCCTTCATACACCAAGTGCTGCCATTCTTCAGTTTTGAAAGAGAGGTAGGCATGTGTTTCTTTACAGAGAAGATTCTCATCCTACTTTCACATTCTTCATGAAATTGCAATGTTTCAGGTAAAATCACAGACATTAAAGATACGGGAATTTCCTTCAGAGACAAATCCACCACTTCTTGAAATACCAAACATATCTATCCATTTTCTTACACTATCTCTCAGTCCTTGCTATCTTCAGAAATAAACCTCTTTATACTACATAATGGTCTTATTCCATAGATTTAAACCAATTTACCTCACTTTCTAGCCATAACTGACTATACAAAATTTATCCCTCAGCATTTGAATTTCTCGATGAACAAATAATTTAACTGGATCAATTTTGTCAGTTCCAATATTGATCTTAGAAACTTAATTAGACACTCATCACAAAGTCTGTTTTACCAAAAAAACTAGACTTTTTTCTTGTAATTGGAAAATGTATTACATAATACATGATGAACTCAACTACCTATGCTTTGTGAACGTCTATTTTGTGATGCTGCAGTTGCCAGGAATGTCAAGATGTGAACTACAAACACATGACTGATAAAGATCATTTAGCGTTAAATATCTTTGAAACAGGGTTATGTCTTTTCTGTAATTGTATACATTTCATGTTCTATTGTCTTGCTATTGCAAATTCGGTACATGATGAGACATTAGACATTAGATTGTCTAAGGGATTGCTTTTGTAAATTTGTGATCAGAAACCTTTTCAGTTATGTTGTAATAAATACTACATTGATAAATGTTTAGATAATTTGTATTCTATGCACAATGCAATCTGTGTTCAGTTCCTAGAATAAGGCTTGGACTCAACTTCTGAACCAGCAGTGTTACTAACTGAGCTAAATTGATGTTTTAAGCTAATGAATAGATGATTTGTCCCAATGTTAGATAATTGTCCACATAATGAATTTTAACTGACTAGCTGTGAAAGCACAGTGAGTAAATGCACTGTGTATTGAGATATTAGACTATTAAAAATTAAGAAGGTTCTCAGTTTTATCTCTGACCTTTGTTCAGTTATTCACCAGAGCATTGGTGTGGTGCTATAGTTCGGTAACTTGGAAAAATTAGGCTGGAACCTAGCTTTGGAAAAAAATGACTATTCTGTGATGTTTCCCACCTCCTAACAGATTTTGTCATATCCTAATATACGGTCTTATTTAGTGTCTGCCTAACCTGAAGAATGCAAACACAAAATAAGAGCATAAGTAAACTTTTCAGCCTTTCAAGCCTGCTCCATCATTGAATAAAATCAAACTGATTAATTTAAGTTTCAAATTCCACATACTTTTTACCACTAATAATCCTGGCTTCTCTTGCCTAACAAGAAGCTATATTTAATCACTCTAACTCCACAGTATTTCAAAGGTGCATAACTCTCTGGAAGAAAATTTTTCATCTCTGCTAAAAGGGTGACCCCCTAAATTTAGAAGTGTCGCCTATTTCTGGACTGAGAGGAAACACCCATTCCACACCTTGTCAAGACCATTCGGGATCCCATATACTTCAATCAAGTCACCTCTCATTCTTCTAAATTCCAGTAGAAACAAGTGCAGCCTGTCTAGCCTATCCTTGTAAGCGAACCCACTCATTCTAGGAATCAATCTAGTTAGCAAAAACAGAAATTGCTGCCAGACCTGCTGAGTTTTGCCATTATCAGAATGCAGAGTTAACACTTCAAGGCCAGTGATTTTTCTTCAAACCCAGACTGGTACACACCAGCAGAAATAAGCCTCAGTCCCACTAGAACACTCCAGTACAATTGAAACTTTATAAAAAACCCTGTCCATATACATTCTCCAAAGGGAAAAACACAATGTGTTGGCAATTTGGGATATTATTCAGAGGGTAGTTAGCTATTGAACAGGGTGTTTATCAGCCCCCTTATTTTCTCAGCAAACGAGGTCACAATCCAGTCTGTTTTAATTTGCCTGTTTCCTCCTTTGAAATGTTGTTTGAAGTTCCTCTTAGCATTTTTGGGTGTGACATTCTCTAGGTGGTACTCTCCAGGAAGGCATTTAATTTACATCTGCAGACATTTGGCTGTATCAGCCTTCTTTTAAAACACAGATTTTGGAATTGCAAGTTAAAATGTCTTCGAGGTTCTGATCCATGGTAATGACATACTAGAACACCTAAATCTCTTTGTACCCTGGGATTGAGCTGTCATTTTCTATATAATCCTTTTTTTTATCATTATTCCTGCCAAAGTACAGCTTCCCACATTATACTTCATCTGCCAGTATTTTTGCCCACTCAGTTAGCCTATCTATGCAAACTTAACACCTGAAACCTGTTTATGCCGTACTACCAACATACTTGCCTATATATTTTGATCTCTTCTGCAAATTTAGCTACCATGCCTTCGCTCTCTTCATCAAAGTCATAGAGATATATAGCATGGAAACAGATGTAAATTGTAAAAGTTTTAGGCCCAGCACAAACTACTGTGGGAAGAAGATATGAATGAGCTATAGGCAGTTGAGTATGAATTATCCAAAAGTCTGAAAAAATTTTTTTTAACAATTAATTTAATGTCTGCTCATTTTATAAAAAGAGAATTGGGCAGAATGTGTTAAGCCACGCTGCATAGAGTAGCTAAAAATGAATGGAGCATTTATTTATAAAGTTTATATTACTTATCTGACTGAATATAACTAGAGATTCTATATTTACTGACTAATCTGATCACTGATATTCCTGCCAGTTGACATATCAACCTGTCAGTTTGTTCAAACAGGCGTCTGCTCTATCTCATTCCAACCTTGAGGCAGTCAAAAGACAATTTGGCTGCCATAAAATTAACGGAGCAGCCTTCTGCCCAAAGCACAGTTACTGGCAATAATTTATCAAACCTGGCTACAGATTTGCTTCCTTGGCTTAATTTCTTATTCTAAAATTATTCACATTTTTTATTCTAATGCTCTTGCACCCTACCTGAATGCACTGTCTTTTTCTAGGATATGATTCTATAGAGATCAGCTGCGCACTGATGTTTTACTTAAGTGGCCGTTTATTATGGATGAGCTTAGTTTGATTGTACACAATGTGTTGAACTGATGTCTGTATTGCACTCAAGGCTTCTCTGCTTGTCTTGACTGTTCATATTTGAGTCTGCTGCATCTCCGTGTTTGCCTTATTCTGACCCTGCGTGGATCCTGTAGATTATTTATTTACATTCTAATGTACAGAATACTGATTACAACTCTTCAAAATAATTTGTCCATTCCTCTCTTTAACTCTTGATAGCATGTGATGTTGATGTCCGAGTTACATCACCAAGTACATTATCATTAACATACAATTTCATTCTACTGCAACTTTACATACATTGGGTTATTTAAATATCACGTGCCTTTCATGTAGCCAAATGTAGTATTTTGTATATTAGATGATGAATAACTGATGATTTTGGGTCAGTGGTGGGCTAGGGTGTCTGTTGAACTCTTTCTTCTTTAAGTAATGCCATTGGATTGTTAACATGCACATTAGAAGAACAGCAGCACATTTCAATGTTTATTTGAAGGATAGTTTCTCTGGAGCATTCTCTTATTAAATAATATTCTCAAATTTTGGAGTGGATTTGAACCCACAAGCTTTTGACTGAAGCAACAGTGCTACCAACTGAATGAGGCTAATGCTCAGCAGTGTTGCAATTGGCCCCAATTCTTTTCCATACACTTTCTAGCCTTCCTGAGATTTTTCCTCAGCAGTAAGGTTTGTGCCACATTGCTGCCATTAGTGCAGAGGGACAAGAGTTGGAGGGGCAGAGGGCCACAAAATTAGCAGAAAACTGCATATTTCCTGTTTCTTTCCTGAGAGCACTAACTGGTGCTAAGATACACTGAAGTGATGTCTTTCAGGAAGAGGTTGGCATTGTTCTTGTTCGGAAAGACAGTGTAAGAGAAGACTGGCAGCTAAGAAAAATGGGAAGCCATTAGTGGTCAGTAAGCATATAAGAAGTAAAATGAAAATCTGAGAAACATTGGGTGTGATTTAGGGATCTAAAAGTAGCTATATCAGGGAAGTAGAAGACATAGCTAAGATAGTAGATAAGTACTTGCATCTCACTTTAGTAAAGAAAATGAACATAGAACACAGAAAAATACAGCGCAGTACAGGCCCTTCGGCCCTCAATGTTGCGCCGATCCAAGCCCACCTAACCTACACTAGCCCACTTTCCTCCATATGCCTATCCAATGCCCATTTAAATGCCCATAAAGAGGGAGAGTCCACCACTGTTACTGGCAGGGCATTCCATGAGCTAACGACTCGCTGAGTAAAGAATCTACCCCTAACATCAGTCCTATACCTACCACCCCTTAATTTAAAGCTATGCCCCCTCGTAATAGCTGACTCCATACGTGGAAAAAGGTTCTCATGGTCAATCCTATCTAAACCCCTAATCATCTTGTACACCTCTATCAAGTCACCCCTAAACCACCTTTTCTCCAATGAAAACAGCCCCAAGTGCCTCAGCCTTTCCTCATACGATCTTCCTACCATACCAGGCAACATCCTGGTAAACCCGTTCCAGTGCCTCCACATCCTTCCTATAGTATGGCGACCAAAACTGCACACAATACTCCAGATGCGGCCGTACCAGAGTCTTATACAACTGCAACATGTCCTCAGGACTCCGGAACTCAATTCCTCTACCAATAAAAGCTAGTACGCCATATGCCTTCTTCACAGCACTATTTACCTGGGTGGCAACTGAGATCTGTGTACATGGACACCAAGATCCCTCTGCTCATCCACACTACCAAGTATCCGACCATTAGCCCAGTACTCCATCTTCTTGTTACTCTTACCAAAGTGAATCACTTCACACTTAGCTACATTGAACTCCATTTGCCACCTTTCAGCCCAGCTCTGCAGCTTAACTATATCCCGCTGTAACCTGCCACATCCTTCCTCACTGTCAACAACTCCACCAACTTTCGTATCATCCGCAAACTTGCTCACCCAACCTTCTAGCCCCTCCTCCAGGTCATTTATAAAAATGACAAACAGCAATGGTCCCAAAACAGATCCTTGCGGAACACCGCTGGTAACTGCACTCCAAGATGAACCTTTACCATCAACTACTACCCTCTGTCTTCTTCCAGCCAGCCAATTCCTAATCCAAATCTCCAACTCACCCTCAATGCCATACCTCTGTATTTTTTGCAGTAGCCTACCATGGGGAACCTTATCAAACGCCTTACTAAAATCCATATACACCACATCTACCGCTTTACCCTAGTCCACCTCCTTAGTCACCTTCTCAAGGATTTCAGTAAGGTTTGTGAGGCACAACCTGCCCTTCACAAAACCATGCTGACTATCCTTGATCACATCATTCCTATCCAGATGTTCATAAATCCTTTCCCTTACAATTCTCTCTAAGACTTTGCCCACAACAGAGGTAAGACTCACTGGCCGATAGTTACTAGGGTTATCCCTACTCCCCTTCTTGAACAAGGGAACCACATTTGCTATCCTCCAGTCTTCTGGCACTATTCCTGCAGACAACGAGGACATAAAAATCAAGGCCAATGGCTCTGCAATCTCTTCCCTTGCTTCCCAGAGAATCCTAGGATAAATGCCATCAGGCCCAGGGGACTTATTTAGTGAAAGTGGATGTAATTGAGATACTAGATGAGTCAAGAATTGATGGTAAAGAACATATTGGAACGATTGGCTGTACTTAAAACCAACAGGATCAGATGCATTATATTCAGAGATGCTATTGGAAGTAAGGGACAAATCTGTGACAGTACTGGACATAATTTTCCAAACCTTAATACAAGGGTGAGGCCAGAGAACTGAAGAACTGCAAATATATACTCTTGACCAAAAAAAGGTATGTTGGTAACAACAGATTAATCAGTTTAACTCTATGATGGAGAAAACCTTTTGAAAACAATCCAGGATAAAACTAACAGTCACTTGGCCAAATATGGCTAAATTGAGGAAAGCCAGCATGGACTTGCAAAAGATAAATCATTTTTGATGTTCAGGATCAGTATTAGAACCACTGTTTTATTTGATCTACATCAATAATCCAAATTTGGGTGTATAGGTTGCAATTTCAGAAACTGCAGATGACATAATACCTGAAAGTATTATCAACTGAGAGGATTTTACTGATAAATCGAGAGAGAGAAAGAGAGAGAGACATATTGGTGGAATAGGAGGGCATGTGGTAGGTAAATCTTAATGTAGATAAATGGAAAGTTTCGTATTTTTGATAAGAGGAACAAGGAGAGGCAATTTACACATTTTAGTTTAGTTTAATGGGTGCAAGAACAAATCTGTCTGTTTGTGTGCACAAATCATTAAACGTGGTAGGGCAGGTTAAGATGGTGGTTAGAAAGAATGAGAGATATCTGGCTTTATAAATAGAAGCTTGGAGAACAAAAGCAAAGTTTCGATGATGTTCATGAAGCACTGGATTGAGCTGTACTGGAATATTATGTCCAATTATCAGGTGGATGTGAAGACTTCAGAGGTGGTGCAAATAACTTTTGAGAATAGCTTTGGGGTAAAGAATTTCAGCTTCATAATTAGATTAGAGAAGCTGGGGTTGCTCTTGTTACAAAAGAGAAAATTGAGAGATTTAATCAAGGTATCCAAAATCATGAGGGCTCTAGATGTTCCCATTAGTAGTGGAGAGAAGAACCAAAGGATACTGACAGAGAGGTAAGTGGCAAAAAAAATCAATGGCGATATATGGAAAAGCAGATTTATTTATCAAGTGGTTATGACCTAGAATGCACTCCTTGAGAGCATGTTACAAGCAGATTCAATTGTGCCTTTTCAAAAGGAAATCAATAATAATCTGAAGTCAAGAAGTTTGCTGGATAACTGGGAAAAGTCATTAAGTGGAAAGTATTGCATTGTATTTGCAGAGACTTAATAGGTTAAACTGTCATCTCCAAGGCCAACATACATAGGTGATGTGGAGATGCCAGTGTTGAACTGAGGTGGATAAAATCAGAAGTCACAACGGCATCAGGTGATAGCCCTTTGACAGGTAATGAAGGAGCAGCGCTTCGAAAGTTTGTGATTTCAAATAAACCTATTGGACTATAACATACATACAAACATGGAGCAGGCCATTCGACCCCTCCAATTAGTACGGTTATGGCTGATCTAACTAACAGTGTGCTCTGCAATTCAAGTGTGAGCAGGTTGTTCATTATATTGAGTATTTATGGTTATTTGTCAGATAGCACATCTTAATATTTAATTGTAATGGTATTGCTATGCTGACAAAAATATTGAGACCATTTATAATACCCCTAATATTATCCTGGTTGAGATCAGCTAATGAAGTACAGACTGGGACTGAACCATTGATCGTCTTGGTCTGTGTGGATCAGTACTACACAAGGCATTGTGTTTTCCTGTATGTTCCTTGCCATATTTCAGTACGGCTCTGTGCAAATTTTTAAAATCATATGTCTTTATTCAATTTGTTTTCAGACCTGTATTATTGCTTCTACATGAAATCCCTTTCATGGCAACTTGGTTTTTGCTTGTGTCAACTTTTAGGTGAGGTCATTTCTATTTTCAAATCTCTAAATGGAAACTAATTAATAGTTTTAAATGACTAAATTCTGTGGAAATGCCTTGATCTTACTGCAGATGATTGTCCATTTCCTCTCCTGTTTAATGTACAACAAATTTAAGATGTCAAAAATCTTCCTTGTAAGTCTTCTCACTTGCATATGATTTTGATAAACATCAAGCATCTGTTGGTTTTTAAACTTTCTAAATATTTGGGTCACTGTTTCCAGAGTTTGTGCTGTTACCATTCTGTTAGAAGCCACTGGTAAGAATTGCATATGGTGTCATGTTTAAAGAGTTCTACTGTTCTAATAAATATGAAATGAACATCAACTGAAAGTTATTTAGTGGGTTTAATTAGCCCACTAAGCTACAGAATAGGCGGTTCCCCACTAACCAGTGAACACAATAATAAACCAAAACCCTTGTGCCACATCTCTACTCCACAGCACACACTCAGCAGGATAGGTATTCTTGTAGCTAAAGCTCCAAATTTTTCGTGGCCATCAAAAGATTCTCTTCTCTCTATTATATCCAGGGTAAGTTTTCCATGTCTTTTTAAATGCCATTTCTGAGCATAATCAAATTAACTTCCAGCAACAATGCACCAACCTTGGTCTCTGAAGTCTATTTTTGTATCTTTTTATTTTACTTTATTTCTGAATGTGGTCTGCATTAGGAGAAGGACAGTTTTAAACAAAGGGCTGAGAAAGGAATTGCTGTACTTTTTAAAAGTAATTTACTGAAATTCATTGTGGGTCATTTTTGACAGTTGTTTTGCATGCAATGGGAGATGATTAATAGGAGACATCATGGCCACTGAGTGTCTACATTCAGAGATTTGGCCAGTAACAGGTTGTTGATTTTGGTTTGTGGAACTGAATTCATTTCTAGGTCATCAGCATGATGACAACTCCACGATTGGCTCTTGGGTTACTAAACATCTTGTAGGGGTGAATGTTAGTGAGAAGCCTTTGGATTCTGGAAGGGGCGGTGGTGTGTGTAATCAAACACCTGAAGCTACAGAAAGCCAGTTATTATAAGCTATTGCTTTTAACCAGTAAGTCAAGACTTTATTATTTGCAAACCAATCACTCTCTGCCTCCTATGAAGAAGTGAAATAAATGTGAAAAGCTTTTATGGTTATTTGTCAGATAGCACATCTTAATATTTAATTGTAATGGTATTGCTATGCTGACAAAAATATTGAGACCATTTATAATACCCCTAATATTATCCTGGCTGAGATCAGCTAATGAAGTACAGACTGGGACTGAACCATTGATCATCTTGGTCTGTGTGGATCAGTACTACACAAGGCATTGTGTTTACCCATATGTTCCTTGCCATATTTCAGTAAAAGCTTAGAGTGCTAAAGGACTTTGAGAACCATCTATTAATTCCTGTGGACAGGTGCCATTGAATTGTTTCCTCAGTATATTTTCCCCTCCATCAGTAACACAATTTTTCTATTCTTTATCTGTCTCTGTGTAGGAGTGTTAGAGTTTTAATTAGTAGGGTTACATGTTCAAACTCATGTTTGTTTATGGTTAGAACATTACTTATTTGTAGTAAATAGTAATTAAATACAGAAAACTGATCCATGTTTTCTGTTAATCCAAGTCTTTCAGGGAGGTAAATTGCAGACCTTGCATACTTGCACAAAAGTTAAAGCTTGTATCACAATTTCAGGAATCTCAGGAAGTGATTTCCAGTCTGCTACCCAGTGAGGCATAGAAAGAACAGAGCATCAGTACTACTCTGAGGAAGAACCACTGGAACTCAAACAATAACAATGCTTTCTTCCCAAGGATGCTGCCAGACCTGCTGAGTTTCTATAGTGATTTCTGTTTTTATTTCTGATATTCTTTGGGGCTAGTTATAAAAACTGGTGTTTGAATTTCTATGATGTTATAACCTTGGGTCTCTGACCTAATGGGGCACATCAGTTGTGTCTGTTCACAGGCACAGTTCACCATGCTCCATTCCAGGACATTTTGCTTTACCCTAAATTTAAAGAGAATGTTTAAACCTAACTATCTTACAAAGGCCCATATTCATAACACTGGTGAAAGTCATTTATATTTTCGGCCTTTGACACCATCCAGATTTTCTTTTTAGGAGATATCTAACAAGTCTTTCCCTAATTCAGAGATCAGTCCAACTTATTGTATAGTTTTAGTTTAATGAATGCTATGTTTCTTGTATTTCTGAGTAAGAATGAAAATTCTTTATTTTGTTGCACCCACAGCATGTTGCCCCTATTGCTGAAGGATGGACTGCTCCTTCCTTACACTGTTACCTCTTTGGCCTTCCTCCTCATCACAACAACATTTCTGTCAGCCTTTGAAAAAGTATCATTGGAGGATCTGCAACTCGAACAATTTTCTCAGGGAGTGAGGAGGTGCATTCCACACTTTATAATTCCACCGTGTCTTGCAAAACTTGCAGTGAGTAATGATTCAGAGGTGCTGGTGTTGGACTGGGGTGGACAAAGTTTAAAAAAAAAATTACACAACACCAGGTTATAGTCCAACAGGTTTATTTGGAATCACTAGCTTTTGGAGAACTGCTTCTTCAACCACCTGATGAAAAAGCAGCGCTTCAAAAGCTAGTGATTCCAAATAAACCTGTTGGACTATAACCTGGTGTTGTGTGATTTTTGTTAACTTTGCAGTAAGTAAATTACTTTTTGAAAATCATTTGGTTTAAATTAGTTTTGAAATGAGCACTGGAATCACACCTTTACCTATTACATATCAGGCCTTGATTCAAAACCAGTTTAGATAAATTCAATAATTGAATGTTAAGTAGTGGTAAAATGGCCGTGAGGATGGCTGGCGTAGGAAATAGAAAACATCACAGCACGGTGAAATTTGATGTTATGCTGCTGAAGCAGTGGAGCATGAGCTTTACTTTGACTATAATTCATAGTAATTAATGTGGAAGTGTTTAACATTAACAGTGTCAAAAATGGGGTCAGATATTTAATTTCCTTTTTATATATATTAATATATATATATATATCTTTATGAATTATAAATAGGTCTCCACAGGAGATTAATCTTCAGATGTTTTAGTCCAGTTATGTTATTTCAGAATCACAACACAAACTGACCATATATTTGGTATAAACCAGCTCTACATTAGCTCAAAGCCAAAATACTATAGCTGTTGGAAAATGAAATTAAAACCACGTCCTGGAGAAGTTAACTAGGTAAAAACAATGACTGCAGATTCTGGATCAGAGTGGTGCTGGAAAAGCACAGCCGTTCAGACAGCATCCGAGGAGCAGGAAAATCGATGTTTCGGGCAAAAGCCCTTCATCAGGAATACAGGAGAAATTAAGCAAGTCGGTCAGCGTCTATGACGAGAGATACAGAGTTAATTTTTCAAGTCCAATGTGACGACTTCAGAAATATTACTCAAAAGATGCATAAGTGGCTGTAGTGGAGGAGGGAATATTAGGAGAAAATTTAAAAAAGGAAAGTTCTTTTTAAATTGCATGTTTCAATATCTTAGGATGCCTCACAGTTCTTTTTTTCATTTCTAAGTACATACTTTAACTTCTTAAATGGGGGAATTGCAGCACCCAATTTGCACAGAGCAAGATCCTGCAAAGAGCAATGAAGTAATGATTAGTCCATCTGTGTTTTAAAACCAATTGGTTGAAGAATCAATATTGGTCAGCACATCAAGGAGAACGCTCCTGAAAATTTTCAAAATAGTACCGCAGGACCTTTTACAACTACCTGACAGAGCAGACAAGACCTTCCATTTAATGTTTCATCTGAAAAATGACAACGCTGCACTCCCTCAGTGCTGTGCATACCCACATACAAATATGAGAGAAGTAGACCCTTTAGTACCTTGAGCCTGCTCTTCTATTCAGATCAGCACTGATTTGTTTCTTTGTGAATTACATATTCCCATCCATCCTAATACCATTGATTCCCTTGCCTAACCAGAATCTGTCTACCTCTGCCTTAAAAATATTCAGTGACCTTACTTCTGTCTTTGAGGTGGAGTTCTCTGAGAAAGGGAAAGCAAACCTCATCTCTGTCCTTAAAGGATGACGCCTAACTTTAAAACAATACCTGCTACTTTTGGACTAACCCATACGGAAATATCTTTCAGACAACTAGCTTGTCAAGACCATTCAGGATCACATACACTTAGTCAAACCACTTTCATTTTTCTAAATTCCAGTCGAAACAAGCCCAACCTATCTTCGTAAGACAACGCATTCATTCGAGGCATCAATCTAATGAACTGCTTCTAATGCCTTTATATTCTTCTTTAATATCCAAAATGATGCACAGTATGAGTCGTATGCTGGCAGGTGGGACTAGATTGGGTTGGGATATCTGATCGGCATGGACGGGTTGGACTGAAGAGTCTGTTTCCATGCTGTACATCTCTATGACTCTTTGATGCACAGTATTTCAAATGTGGTGTCACCAATGCTTTGTATAACTGAAGTGGAATACATTATTTTTATATTCAGATCCTCACATCATAAAGGATTTTAGCTTATATTAGCTTACATGTTGTTCTTGCATACTAACGTTTTGAGTCTCAAGCAGTCTTTCTCCATGCAACTGGAATGTTAGCTGAGATATTTAAGCTAAAGTCTTGGCACCAAAACATCTGAACATCAAATGAATGGCATTTAAAGAATAAATTGTTTTTTTTTTCCATAAGAAACCTAGTTGAGAGGTTGACATCAATGAACAGGACATCACCACCAAGGTGGAAAAGAGGGCAAAGAAGGCAACAAGCATCAAAAACACTAATGCTTTAGTAAAAATGAACATTGATTTTAAAAGAATCTGTGTGTTATAGAAGGAAATGTGAACGCTCAAACAGTTCCATTGTATTGACATTTTAAGAAACATTGAGACAAAATAGAAGATGGTTAATGAGCATTATACCAAAGTAAGGATGCAGGGAGAATGAAGGTCATACAGGGAATTATACTGATTTGCAGATCTTCTAATATTTATATTTCCAACATTGGAAGCCAGAACAAGTATTGAAAAATGTGACTTAATGTATATGAAACAAAAACATTTTCTTTTTTATTCCTACAGTTCCTTCTATCTGTAATTGCCATGGTTGTACTGAGTTTGATAAGTGCAACACAAGATCCTCCCCCACAACTGCCAGACTTATTCCCTGTCCTGGTGTCTCTATTTTCCTGCATCCACTTTTTGATCTTTCTGCTGTATTTCAACATTCTGCATCTATCGGAACCGATCTACAAGAAGCCTCAGCAGAAGGTGATATGAAGAACAAGTCACTGCAAACCTAGGAATTAATTATATTGTCTGTAAAGGACAGAGAATAAAAACTGTTTTGAATCCTAATGCCACAACATTTTTTTTAAATTGCATACAGTAGTTGCCTTAAGAGATCACGTGAAAAATTTGCCATGTGGTATGAAGCAGTCTCCCATGTTCAAATGCAACAAGGCATGCACAGCATTCAGGCTTGGAATGATAAGAGGCAAGCAATAATCATGCTACATTAGAAAGAAGTCCTGTTCAAGGACAAAATTAGTGAAGAGACACATTGCTAGTTCAATGTGTGGAATGTTAAGCAACTTGTATTTGCTCCAAGGTTCCCACACACTGCTGAACTGTCAATCTTTGTGCTTGGAACTTTAAAGAGATATGACTGGTTACTTTCCAACTGCCAGGCAATAATCATCTCCAACATGACAGGATCTAACCATCTCTCCTTAACTTTGCCAGTACCAACATCCTGGGACATACCATTTAACAAATAAATCAGCATATAAATACTGTGGCTACAAGTGCAAGTCAGAAACTGGGAATTGACCAGTAATAACTTGCCTCCTTTCTGCCAATCTACATGCAGTAGTCAGGAATGTGGTGGGTACTCTTCACTTGCCTAGAAAAAGCTCCAACAACACTTAAAAATAATCTAATAAAAGATCGACACTATCTGAAACAAAGCCTGCATGATTGGTATCCCATATGCCAACATTAATATTCATTCCCCTCACTCAGTACAATGACAGCAGTGTGTACCATATGGAAGATGCACTGCAATAACTTGCAAAATGCCTTTGACAGCATTTTCCAAATGTCTCCCACCTAGGACAAGGGGATCAGATGTGGGCAAACCACAACCTGCAAGATTCTGCCCAATCCACACTCCATCCTGAGGTGGAACCATGCCATCATGATTGTTGTTCGGTTAAAATCCTGGGACTCTGATAGTATTGTAGGACGATGTTTCTTCAACCTCTGATCTCGGAGGTACTGCTGTGCATAGACCTATCAATTGGTGTGCACAGAGCCTCGCAGCGGCTACACAACTTAGAGGGAACATTGTCATGGAAGTAGCTACACATTAGAGACTGCAACATTTCAAGAGGCAATTCAACATCACTTTCAAAGTGTTTGGGGATAAGCAACAAATGCCATCCTTGTTGCAATGCTCATATACCTGGAAGCATAAAAATGTGGTTTGGTTTGAGATTCTGGTTCTATACTGACCCCGTTAATTGTAGCCAAGCCAGCAATGGTGTTGCTGTTACTTATTGGTTTAAGATGATCAGAAATCATCCAGGATTCCTTGATTACTATCCGATGATCTCTGGCAATGTTTGCGCATCTGATGAGTGGATTTGAGTTTGCATGTGATGCCGTCTCTGATTAGTATTCTGTTACCTTTTATTGTTCATACTTGCATAAAATAATCAAGGCCAAATTACAGCTAGTGTAAGTTATACCCTGGCATCATCCAGTACATTTGAGGAAAGAGGTGAAGAACCAAAAAGAAGGCAAATGGAGAAAATGGGTTATGCTTCCTTTCTGCAAGAAAGCATGATGGTTTGGAAATAAGCTGCCCTGTTTCATGACCTGGTGAAACAAAGAAAAGTGAAGAAAATTGATGCTAAAGTGGCATGATCTAATTTGAGAAGTTGAACATACCTGTAATATGGATTATAATATGCAACTATAGTTTAAAATTAGTGAAGAAAAAATCTCCCTATAGAAAGAGTTTGGGGAGAGTTCCCATCTTATTGATGATTATGTCTGCAGGAAATGTCTTTAGTTGCAAATCCTTTCAGTTGCATGGATCGGTTGGAGTGGCAGTTAGAGGCAATGAGGAATTTACAAGAGCTAGGTGGTGTGATGGATGGCAGTTATAGAAAGGGAGAAAGGCTGCAGATACAGTCAGGTACATGAGTTAACTCCAAGAAAGGTAAGAGGGGTAGGCAGGTAGTGGAGCTTTTTTTATGCTTTATGTTGGTCAGAGGATTGAGTGTAGGAGTTGGGAGGTCATGTTGCGGCTGTACAGGACATTGGTTAGGACACTTTTGGAATATTACGAGCAATTCTGGTCTTCCTACTGCAAGGATGTCATGAAACTTGAAAAGGTTCAGAAAAGATTTACAAGATGTTGCCAGTGTTGGAGGGTTTGAGCTACAGGAAGAGGCTGAACAGGCTGGGACTTTTTTTTTCCTGGAGGCTTGAGGAGTGACCTTATAGAGGTTTATGAAATCATCAGAGGCATAGATAGGATAAATAGACCAGGTCTTTTCCTTGGGGTGGGGGTGTCCAGAACAAGAGGGCATAGGTTCAGGGTGAGAGGGGCAAGATATAAGAGAGACCTAAGGGGCAACTTTTTCACACAGAGGATGGTGCGTGTGTGGAATGAGCTGCCAGAGGAAGTGGTGGAGACTGGTACAATGACAACATTTAAAAAACATCTGAATGGGTATATGAATAGGAAGAGTTTGGAGAGATATGGGCCAACTGCTGGTAAATGGAACTAGATTAGGTTAGGATATTTGTTTGACATGGATGAGTTGAACTGTTTCCATGCTGCACATCTCTATGACTCTATAACTTGAATTACATAATTTTTAAAAATACATTGTGGATAGTGATTATGTAATACATATATGTAACACAAAACAAATTGTTGTCAATAACAAGCGTCCTTGAATATAGAGTTTCTTGTAATATGTCCTATGCATAATGCAATAAATACAAAATGCAATATTAACAGTGACCGCACAAATCTATTAACAAATGTTTCAATAAAATGAAGATGTCAAGTTTCTAAAGGCCAAACATTCCCACCTGCTTTCCCACTTCAGCTCATCAGTTTATTTGTGTTTAAGTAGATTTTGGAATTTAAAGACAGCACAACCATGAGGTGGGCAAGATTCTTTGCTTCCCCCAGCTGTACTGGAAACTGGCATTCATGACATTCTGAATGAATTACATACTCATTACATTGAACGAGACACCTCGAGGGCAATGCAATGAAAATCTCTTCTTAATCACGTGTTTGAAAAGGGTCACAGTTACCAAGCAGCTCAAAAGAAATGGTCGTGATCCCGAGTGCCAGTGGCCTGTTGTCTGTCACATTTGTGCTGTTTGTTAATTCCAAGTTGTTGCTGCAGTGATAAAACATTAGTTTTAAGTTTTGGTATGTTTCCACTTTCAGTTGACCTCTGTGACAAAGTGAGAGTTACAGGAGCCACCTGGTGCACAACTGGAAACTGAGTCTCGGAAGTAAAAGTTGTCAAACTGTTGGCAATCCTACTGCAAAAACAGCAATTATTTATGATATTATGGATCTCTAGTACTATATGTTATGAAAAGTAAAAGAAAATAAGATGGAGAGGGAAAATAGTGGTGTTCTCTGATACCTATCTGAAAATATAGTACTTTTATAGAGAATTTTAGTTTAGAACTTGTTTTCTCTAATAAATCATTCTGGAAAAAAATGAAAACAAAGTCACTCTGAGAGGCAAATTATATTATTCTATTAGCTTTGCCATGGCTGGTTTCCACACTCAAATTTGCTGGAAATATATAAAGAGCAACAAATATCTTTCCAGTTACATCTAACACTCAGCCAAAGGAAACACGCAATTTCTTACAAATTTAGTTTTATGCAACAACCGATTGATCCCATGTGGCATTGTGCAGTTAAAGCTCTTTGTTTCCATGTTTTTAACTCTTCAAGCAGCCTTTTGTTCCTTCCCCTCCCTCACCCTCCTTTCAATATAACTTCACCTCCCTTACTTTTCTTTTGTTCTTCTGTTGTCTGTATTTCCATTTGAACAAAGAACAAAAAAAAGATTTTGAAGTATAATAACATTTACCTTAGTGACTAAGAGAAGATTTCTCAGAATGATGATAATTTGTCTATTAAGCTGCATTACACTTTGAGTCATAATGTCTTAATGATGATAGAGGGCACTGCAAGAAAAGGAAACAAATCCTGCAACTCAATTCCTACCTCAGAACATTCTGCTCCCATTTGCCCAAAGACCTGGGGGTTGAAAATCAATCCTGATTAAACTTCATTCTCGAGGTAAGAGGCAGTTGTTGTCATTTTTGTGTGGCCAGGAATTGACACAAGTTAGGACATGGGAAGCAGGTTTTTTTAATGACCTCACGTTTATGAAAGGTTGAGTGAAGCCAAGAGTCTATTGGAAAAAGCAAGTCTCGAGGTTGTAATGCCATAAATGAGGATTTCCCCAGTAGTTGAGTTGAGATGGGGTGGAATTGAGCAATGTTAGAGGTGCATGCAGGCAATCTTTATTCTGGTATGGATATGTGGACAGGAGCTCACCTCAGAGTCAGATATCACAGCAAGGCTGAGAACTGTTTCAGG
Organism: Hemiscyllium ocellatum; assembly: GCF_020745735.1. Lineage (NCBI taxonomy): Eukaryota > Metazoa > Chordata > Chondrichthyes > Orectolobiformes > Hemiscylliidae > Hemiscyllium > Hemiscyllium ocellatum. The sequence continues at coordinate 56,287,509 of NC_083409.1, forward strand.
CAGAGACTACGAGCAGGGAAAGGAATGGAAGCAGTGGCTACAGAACAGTGATTGTGGTGGAAACTAAGTCAGTGATTTCAGTTTTTCTAATGTTCTGTGGGAAAAAAATTCTGCTGTGTTTAATACTGGATGTTAGATAAGCTCTTTGATCATTTAGGGACGTGAGGGGTCTAATGGGTCGAAACTAATGATGTCACTGGTGCTGCACCTGAATGTGAAATGTGAGATTCAATAAAAATAGTTTTTTGTTAAGGAATTCTGGAAAGGATGGGTACAGATTCTTTAGCATGTTTAGGGAGATTGGAGCAGTAGTTTGCAACAACAAAGGAGTCAAGAATTAGTATTTGAATGATAACAGTAAATTTGAAGGACAGGGAACATTATCTGAGGACAGAGAATCATTAACCCCTATTATACAAATATCAGAGCTAGGAGGAGAATAAACCAGACAGCATCCCTCGAGAAAGAAACATTAGATTAGATTAGATTAGATTACTTACAGTGTGGAAACAGGCCCTTCGGCCCAACAAGTCCACACCGACCCGCCGAAGCGACAACCCACCCATACCCCTACATATACCCCTTACCTAACACTACGGGCAATTTAGCATGGCCAATTTACCTAACCCGCACATCTTTGGACTGTGGGAGGAAACCGGAGCACCCGGAGGAAACCCACGCGGACACGGGGAGAACGTGCAAACTCCACACAGTCAGTCGCCTGAGGCGGGAATTGAACCCAGGTCCCTGGCGCTGTGAGGCAGCAGTGCTAACCACTGTGCCACCGTGCCGCCCCTAATAATATCTTTCTGTTAACAATAGTTATTTTCTATCCTTCTGCCTTCACAGTTGCTGCCTGTTCTGTTAAGTGTGTATTTTTAGAATTCTGTTTTTGTTTCAGATTTCAGATTGTATCTGCAGTACTTTGCAACTGTGGTGTTGGCTGGTCAATTTAGTAAGAAAAGCATCTCTTGACCTATGAATTCAAATTCCTAGAGGATTGAGATAGAAGGTGCATTGGAATACACCCATCTCCACATTCTTTCCAAGTCATATATCATCTTGATTTGGAAATATTTCACTCTTCCTTAGTCATTGGGCAAAAATCCTGCAACACTGTACCTAAGAGCAGTATGACAATACTGTTGTCACATGGATTGCATGTAATTTGAATGTGGTTCGTTGTGCCTTCTCAAGGTAATTAGGGATAGGAAATCATTGTTGATTCTGCTTCAATATGTTTTGAATGTTTTTTTAAGAAATTGTCAACATTTTACATTATGCTTTGCAAAGTATGGTTATAGGTTTGTGAATATTTCTTCTTGTTAACCTTATAACTTGATATATAGATTGGTGAAAATCTTAGTAAAAATAACATGACGGTACAAGTTAAAAATCTAAACTTGGGAAGCTTTTCAGTCATCAAAACAGCAGTAAATACATTTATTGTGTATGCATAACAAGGAGCAGAAAATTACTCTCCAATTGTGTGTTAATCTCCAGCAAGGTGGTGACTTTAATTAATCTTGGGCCAGGAACAGAAAAACATCAGACAGGTTAACAATTGGTCTCATCATTGTTACCATGAAGTTCAATATATGCAAGATACTATTTTGTTTAAACAGCACAGGATACCCAAACTGAGCCTTAGCAGTGAGCCACTGAAATGTAGACATCATCGATTTTTTTCTTTTACAATTATTTGATTTCTATGTGCATGGACATTTGAAAAAAACTGTCCTTGTGAAGTGACTGTAACTTGAGACCTCTAAATCAGTGGAAATGTAGAATCATATGATAACACAACAAGGGTGAGGCTACTTGATCCATCATGCTTGTGCTGGCCCTTGGTAGGCCTCTGACACCCCTATGCTTTACCTGTACCCCTGCTAATTAATCTTAGGGTGACCCAGATTAGGCTCTTGTATGTTCATGAAGGAAATAATAAGCAGTGTAAGGAATGAGAATATGCTTTTAATTTTGTAATTTCACTACTATTTTCACTCAAACCACACCTCACAGTACTCTTCCACTCAAACGTGTTTATGTGAGAAAGTCCTGTGTTTTAAAAAAAAGCAACATTTCATCAAGCACTTTTGTACTGAGCGTCTCCTTGAAACCAGGAGAGGGAATCTCTATTGATACCTACGTCAATAGAATGGGCTTATAGTTGATCATTATAAATCTATACTACTGCCTATCACAGAGGATTCAATTTCTCCTGCTCTTTGCAGTATTTGCAGAATGTGCAAAGACCTCTTCCAGCATATTTAGTCTGCTAAAACTGCAGATCATCATTTCTGACATTTCTTTGGAAATTTAAAAAAGTATTATTATTGGAGCAATCAGAGAAAATTAAGTCTTGTACGCAATCATTATAGAAAAACTAACACAACGTGATGACCCCTTTCATTCTAAGGGAGGAGGCCCCAATCTCTGAGCCAGAAGGTTCAGGTTCAAGTCCCACCTGAGGACTTGATGGCTGTGGAAGGTGGAATCATTATCCAGCCAGACAACTGGAGTACCAACATGTAAATCATTACAATATACTCCACTATCTGGCAGTAAAACCCAGACAGATTCCTGGTCAACCATGTGATGGGTGCTGTCTACCATCGATATAGATTCAGACTACATTACGCATGCAAAGATGTATGTTGCCATAGCAACTTGAACTGAAAACTTGTATTCCAGAACTAATCCCCACTCAAGCTTAGAATACAGCTACAACACTGGCAATTACTCAACAATGTGGAAAATTGTCCTCGCCACAAAAATCAGGTAAAATTTGACCTGGTCCGTTATCCCCGATCAGGAGAAAGTGAGGACTGCAGATGCTGAAGATCAAAGTCGAGAGTGTGATGCATGTCAGACAGCATCCAAGGAGCAGGGGAATCGACATTTCAAGCAAAAGCCCTTCATCAATTAGCCACTATCAGTCTATTCTGCATCATCAGCAAACAAATGGAAGGGTCGACAACAGTACTATCATGAGGCACTTAAAAAAGAGTAACTTGATGTTCCGTTTAAATTCTGCCTGGGCTAATCAGCTTCTGACCTCTTCCAACCTTTGTATAACACAGACAAAAATGATGAACTCCCGAGGTGAGTTAAGAGTGACATCAAGGCAGCATTTTACCAAGTATGGCATCAAGGAGCCCTAGAAAAAGACTGAGACAATGGGAATTAGGGGGATAATTCTCCGCTGTTTGGAGTCATACAATGCATATAGGAAAAAAATTGTGTTTATTAGAAGTCAATCATATCAGCCCCAGGCATCTCTGCAAGTGTTCCTCCGGATAATGTTCCAAGTGCAACCATCTTCAGTTGTTCATCTATGACCTTCCTTCCATCATAAGGTGAGAAGTGGAGGGATGTTCACTAATGATTGCACAGTGTTCAGCACCATTCAGAGCTCCTCAGATACTGGACAGTCTCTAACCAAATTAAGCAAGACCCAGAAAGCATCCAGGTTCAGGCTGATAAGTGGCAAGTGATGTTCATGCCATACAAGGGCCAGGCAATGAACATCTACACATGCAAGAATCTAACCATTACCCATTGACATCAGTGGCATTACCATCACTGAATCCTCCACTATCAACATCCTGGGGAAGGTGAACTGATCGACATACTATGAAGCAGACATACTATGGCTACAAGAGCATGTCAGAGGCTAAGCATCCTGCAGCGAATCTCCTGACTTCCCAAACCCTGTAAACTACCTGCAAGGAACAACTCAGAAGTGTGATGTGATGTGATTCAGAATTAAAGTTCATGCTTCTGTTCTTAATGGTAGGTGCCTGTGATGTTGTGCATAAATGTAAAATAAGTCTTGGAGAACTCTGACCCAGTTATCCTCCTATTAAAACCTGTGATCCCCTTGTATTCAGTAAGAGTAAGAAGATGTAGATGTCAGGTAAGAACAGGATTGGGCTTCATAGAGTATAGCTTTTACATGACAAAGAGGAACATGTGTATTATGCAACTGGCTCATTGTGCCAGGTTTCATCTCATAGAAAAACGCACTGAGGAAAGGGTGTTTAGCCCAATCCTTAGCTCTGTCTTTTTGTTTAGTTTCAGTGGCAGTATTGTGTGCAATTCTGCAATTTGGAAGGATGCTTTGAAACTTGATTTATAAGGATGTTGCCAGGGTAGGAAGGTTTGATCTATAAGGAGAGGTTGAATAGGCTGTTTTCCCTGGAGTGTCAAAGGCTGAAGGGTGACCTTGTAGAAGTTTATAAAATCATGAGGGGCATGGATAGGATAAATAGACAAAGTCTTTTCCCTGGAGGGCTGGGGGTCAAATAGACAAAGTCTTTTCCCTGGAGGTCATACGTTTAGGGTGAGAGGGCAAAGATTTAAAAAGGGACCTTAGGGACAACGTTTTCATGCAGAGGGTAGTGCATGAATGGAATGAGCTGCTAGAAGCAGTGGTGGAGGCTGGTACAATTACAACATTTAAAAGGCATCTGGGTGGGTACATGATTAGGAAGGATTTGGAGGGAAATGGGCCCAAGTGCTGGCAAATGGGCTTACATTAATTTAGGATACCTGGTGGGTATTGACCAGTTGGAGCGAAAGATCTGTTTCCATGTTGTACATCTTTTTGACTCTGACAGCTGTTAAGAAAGTTAACACAATTCATTTGGAGCTCAGGAGGCCATTGTCTATGTGACCCTTAATGTTAGTTCAGTGTTAATTTTACTCCAACATACACCTCAGCTCAGTCAATCACTCAGTTGTAAACCCACCCAGTTGCCTCCCCCCACCCCCCCACCCACTACCCAAAACAAGAACGCAAAACTTTGGAGAAAGTGAGGACTGCAGATGCTGGAGTACCAGAGTTGAAAAATGTGGTGCTGGAAAAACACAGCAGGCCAGGCAGCATCCGAGAAGCAGGAGAATCGACGTTTCGGGCATAGGCCCTTCTTCAGGAATGACTTTGGAAACAGGTAGTCAGACTATTAACCTATGCCTCACTGAATTTCATTGTTTTATAACAATGCCACATTTTTAAAATCTAGTCTGTTAAATTGTGTCAGATTGTATCTAGCTGTATAACTTCCATTTCAGATATTATAGTAAAACTAACTAGCATTAGGGTATGCACATGGAAGTTGATGGGATGGGGATTGATGCTTGGCTCCAGTGCCTTGTTTTGTGTGGCTTGTACTAACCTTCCTAATAGCTATCACTAAAACTGAACATGAAGTACCTGGTATTGCACAGTTGGCTGCACTCAGCAAACATCAAGCAATAGTGATGTGTTTTGTAGAGCCTCTGGTGCTGGGGTATCATCACTAATCTGTGCTAAGTTAATTGATTTCAGTCACTGGAGAGCACAGAGATTAGCGTTGGCCTTTGGTCAGGGAAAGAAAAAAAACAATGTTTCCACTCCCGATTGCTATCCAGTGACCTATGCTAGGAAGTATATGTGTGGAGGTCAGATGAAGATAACATTTGGCATGTAATTCCTCTCACGTTTGAGAAACCTGTCAATGTTCAAGCATGGAAATCGGTCATTTGATAAATTGCCATAGGGCATTAGATATCAGGGCAATGTGCCAGAAAAAGTTAGTAGAAAAGGAACAATAATGGAGGGAAATAAAATACCCCAGTGCAGTACCCACTAACAGTTTATGACGGCCATAATGATGGCTTTTTGATGAAAGTCATCATTGGAACACAAATGTACACAGAACTACTGTAATTAATGCATATATCCTGTGCATGCATTGTATAAATACTTCCCAAACCACAAAAAGTAGCTAGATGAATTCTGAGCAAAGCCAAAATTCTCAATATTTCATACCTCGTAAAAACACCTTTGTTAATTAGACACTGTCAATAAACATTGTTGTTTGTACTGAATGTTCGTATGTAATGGACAATGATCTTATTTTCCACTCCTGATAGCAAGCAAAATTATGTATTGATGCTGGAATAATAGTCCATTGACCAAAGAAGGTTGTGTGTACTGCTGTTTATGTAAAGGTTATTTTTTTGAAAGTGCATGTAGTATATAATGAACCATATGACGACAATGTGACTCCTCATCTGTAAGGCAACACAAAGCAGTCTTAGTTCCACTACTATCAACAAATACTACTTCTACTGAAGATGATGATCATATCTGAAGAGCCGTGAAAATGAAACACAATCTTTCGGAGTCAGTGATCAGTTGCACAATGAAGGGATTATGTGGTTGAGTCACAAGACCATATCTCAGCAGAAGTAATAGGAATGTTTGTTTAGCATTTCATAATTTCAGCAGACATGTAATATTAACAGTCACAAAAAATTCTAATGTTTTTAAATTCACAAGGTTTATGTAAGTTTTTAAATTCACTTACTTGCCAAGAGTGTCCACATTGCTGCAACAACAAAGACATCTTATTTTTTTGGTGAAGTGCCAATTTTGTCACGCCTTGTGGATGGTTTCTGTCCACAAAGCTGAGTGAGATTTCTTGCTGTATCTTACCAAACTCACCTCATGAATTGCACAAACACCATTGCTGGGATATCCCAGAATAGATCAGCATCCCTTTTGTGGCACTGTCTTTAAAAGGCTTTTGTTGAGCTGACCAAGTATCCTTAGAGCAGTGTTGCCTCACACAGACCTGGTATTTGCCCCAGACATGGCAGAGAAGTAAAACTGAAGCCTTGCTTTGTGGAACAGAATCCCTCCTTCTACCAAGATTCATGTTCTACCATTTTCAGTATTGCCTGCGATGTTTCTTTCACTTGCTATCACTGATTGCAATCCACAACCCCATTAACTCCTCATGCCCTCTGCACTGTCTGTTCATTCACTGGAGACCACCTCAACACCCACATGTAAATTAATAGCTGTTCCACCCAATTTCATCACCATTAATACTTGCCAATCTCTCATCCCAGGAGGAAAACAGTCTCCAATAAAACAGAAAGGGTCAAGTTAGATGATGGGCTGATTGATGTTGGGTTCCTTATCCCTTATATTGAGAGTATCTTGACTGACCACCCTGAGTGGCTGACTGACAATCTACAAGGCCCTGGACTGGTATCAAAGGCTCCTCTTAACTTATAGTGGCGGGACCCTCTGACCAAAGGAAAACTCCCTTGATTGACTGAGGACTGTTATTGAGCTTCATGTGCTGTGATTCTAGTATCTCTGACTGAAGATGATGGTGCAAAACTGCAAGACTTAGCAAGTATACTGTCAGCATTCAGGTAGGCTCAAAGTGAGTAGGTGCTAATAGACCAAGAGCCTGGAGATACAGCCTAGTCTAGACCATGAGCTGGATGTATGTCCTTGAGTGCAAAGTGTCCTTGCTGCTACACTGTTTTATGGCATTTGAGCATCGCTGGTTAGGCTAACATTTATTGCCCACCCCAAGTTGCCCCTGAGAAGACGGTGATCCTATCAGTCGACATGCAATGCTATTAAGAAGATAATTCCAGGATTTTGACCCAATCACATTGGAACAACTCATGATATTAGCGGGTTTTGAGAAGATTTGTAGCTCAGGCTGAGGTTCTAGATGTAGGTTTGCTTGCTGAGCTGGAAGGTTCATTTTCAAATGTTTTGTCACCATACTAGGTAACATCATCAGTGAGCCTCCGGATGAAGCACTGGTGGTATGGCCTGCTTTCTATTTATGTGTTTAGATTTCCTTGGGTTGGTGACATAATTTCCCGTGGTGACGTTATTTTGTAAATGATATTAGTTTTTTTGTCAAGCACAACAAGCAAAACTAATGTGATTTACAAAATACCGTGCAAAAACTGTAACAAACACGACATTGGACAAGCAGGTAAAAAACTAGCCACCAGCATACATGAACATCAACTAGCCACAAAAAGAGATGACTCACTCTTACTAGTATCCATATATGCAGATGAGGAAGGACACCACTTCGATTGGGACAACACATCTATCCTAGGACAAGCCAAACAAAGATTCACATAAAAATTCCTAGAAGCATGGCATTCCAATCGGAACACTATCAACAAACACATTGACTTGGATCCCATTTATCACCCCAGAGAAAAAAACAGGAAGTGGCATCACCACTGGAAATGACGTCACCCCAGGACTTCACCAACCAAAGGAAACCCAAACACATAAATACAAAGCAGGCCATGCCACCAGTGCTTTATCTGGAGGCCCAGTGATGATGTTACCTAGTATGGTGATGAAACATCTGAAAACGAACCTTCCAGCTCAGCGAGAAAACCTACATCCAATGGCACTATATTTCTAAGTTAGGATAGTGAGTAGCTTGGAGGGGAACCTGTGGGTGGTGGTGTTCCCATCTATCTGCTGCCCTTGTCCTTGATAGTTGTAGTCAAGGGTTTGGAAGATGTTGTCAAAGGACCTTTGAAATACAGAAAATAGAAGCAGGGTAAGCAATTCAGCCCTTTGAGCCTGCTCCACCATTTAATATAATCATGGCTGATCATCCAACTCAGCACCTTGTTCCTGGTTTTGTCCCATACCCTTTGATCCCTTTGTATTTACATGGGTTTCCTCTGGGTGCTCCGGTTTCCTCCCACAATCCAAAGATTTGCAGGTTAGGTGAATAGGCCATGCTAAATTGCCCGTAGTGTTAGGTGAAGGGGTAAATGTAGGGGAATGGGTCTGAGTGGGTTGCTCTTCGGAGGGTCGGTGTGGACTTGTTGGGCCAAAGGGCCTGTTTCCACACTGGAAGTAATCAAATCAAATCAAATCAAACTATATCTCCTGCTTGAAAACATTCAATATTTTAGACAGAGGTTGTAGAAGGAGATACAATAGCAATGTTTAAGAGGCATTTAGATAGGCAAACAAATAGGCAGGGAATACAAAGGAACATCGATTATCTGGCATTCAATTATCTGAAGTAAACAGGCAGATGTTACACTTTCTGTGATTGCAGGGTAAAGTGTTGGGAGTGAAGGAAGAGTGGACCAGGGTATCCTGGATAGAACTGTCTCCATGGAAGGCTGACAAGGGAGGGGAGGGGAATATGTGTCTGGTGGTGGCATCCCACTGGATGACAGCTAATGATCCTCTGGATGTGGATGCTGATGGGATGGCACATAAGGACAAGGTGGATCTTATCATTGTTGTGGAAGGGAAGAGAGGAGGTGAGGGCTGAAGTGTGGCAGATAGTCAGATCCGGCTGAAGGCCCTGTCAACAATGGTGCTGAGGAAGAAGGTGGATATTATGGAGAGTACCTAGCTGAAGTCGAGGGAATAAAGGGATGCAGACTATCTGCATGCAGGTGGGATTAGTTTGGAATGGCATTATAGTCAACACAGACGTGGTCTATCTTCTGTGTTATATACAGGATCCCTGGTTCTGGTTTTCTATCACAGTCCTGACTTGTGCCTTGTAGATGGAGTGGACAGGCTTTTGAGAGTCAGAAGGTTTCTTATTGCAGGATCCTTAGTTTGTAACCTGCTCTTGTGGCCACAATATTTATATGGCTAGTGCAGTTCGGTTTCTGGTGGGTAGTAATCCTACAATGTTGGTAGTGGGGTGATGATAATGTCATTGAATGTCAAGAGATTCTCTCTTGTTGGAAATGGTCATTGCCTGGCACTTGCATGGAGTGAATGTCATTTGGCACTTTTTAACTCCAATCTGGTTATTGTCCAGTTCTTGCTGCAGTTGGACATAGACTGCATCTGTATTTGTCTTTTCATAAATGATGCTGAACATTGTGCAACCATCAGCAAACAACCCCAGTTCTGCTTATGATGGAGGGACAATCATTGAAGAAGCAACTAAATATGGTTGGGTCTCGGACACTCCTCCAAAGAACACCTGTGGAGATGTTCTGTCCCAAGGTTTAGCTTTGAAGTGCAGAAGTATACTGTAGGTGGGTTGGAGATCTACCATGAGCATTTGGAGAGGCTAGCGAATGGAGGAATCCAATGCGTATGGACATAGGGTGCATGTAGCTGATTCCCATCGAGCATGCCTTGAGATGTTGGTGCCTGGTATCCAACAAGGAAGCCCTTTGGAGCAAGAGGTGAGCTGAAGTCACCAGGCACCTTCCCTTGATGTCCATGTTGAGAATTATTGGCATTTACTTTGCTTAGTGGGGATGATAAGATAGAAGGGTATATACTAATGAGGTGAGATGTGCAGTTAATAAGTGCAATTGAAAAGTTTAATTATCTTAAGAGGAAACTTGCTGCTACCCAGCAAGAATCTTACATTCATGCTGAGGTCTTGCATAAAAGATGTTGTGAGTTGCTCCCAATGACAAAATAGACCTAGTTGGATTTTTCATGTGATTCTGCCACATTTCTTATTATGGTCCACATTGGGCAGGCCCCTATAAGATTTCACCCATTGGTTTCCCTTTAACATGTTATATCAACACAACAATGAATTCAGAGGCACACTCTAAGTCAACATTTCTGATATCTTCTGATTACCTTCTACTTTTCTTTCTTTGCTACATAGAATATTAACATCATACACTACAGATAACATCCCTTAGCCCACATATTCCCAACTTTCCTCCTCTTTCTACTGAAGATAATGAATCATATTAGAACAAACTTGCATGGGCACTGGGTGCTGATCAACATTTTGCCAAGTGACCATTCAACAGGGCTGGGTCTAGAAATCGAGGATCATTGACAGCGCCACTATTGAGTTTGATTCTTTCTTCATGTATGTAATTGCATGATTCTAGAAATGAAATTAAGGAGCAGAATTCTCTGCTTGTTCTCTTCCCAGTCAAAGGTACAGAGACCAATTATATTTACCCTACGATAATGCTACCTGAGAATAATGAATTAAGTAGGGGAGAGGTTGATTGAAGGACTTTTCTGGTCTACATAGCATAGTGCAGGGGTCAGTAATAGTAATATAAAAAGGCCACATGTTTTAAAGTTAGTTCAAAACACAGTATGTTAAGACCTGCAATTCTATGCTTCAACTACCAATAATAGTTACAAATAAAAACAAGAAAGAATCATATTTATAGTTCTTATGGTAATTTACCAAAATTCACTGGACTCTGGGGTGGTTCTGGTAGATTGGAAAACAGCAACTGTGTTGCCACTGTTTAAAAATGTTAGGACAGAAAAGGTGGATAACTACAGGCTCATTAGCTTAACCTCTGTAGTGGGGAAATACTTGAATCTATAACGGAGGAAGAAATAGCAAGAAATCTCGAACAAACGTGTCCCATTGGGCAGATGCAGCATGGGTCCATGAAAGGCAGTTCATGTTTAACTAATTTACTGGAATTATTTGAGGAGATTACGAGCGCAGTGGACAATGGGGAACGGGTGGATGTGGTGTATCTGGATTTCCAGAGGCATTTGACAAGGTGCTGAACAAAAGGCTGCTGTATAAGATAAAGGTGCACTGTGTTATGGGTAATGTATTATAGAGTCATAGAGTCATTGACATGTACAGCACAAAAACAGACAGCATAGATAGAAGATTGGTTAACGAACAGAGAGCAAAGAGTGAAGATAAATGGGTGTTTTTCTGATTGATGATCAGTGCCCTGTGGTGTTCCTCAGGGGTTAGTGTTGGGATGGCAATTATTTACAATTTATATAGATGATTTAGATTGGGGACCAAGTGTCGTGTGTCAAAGACGACACTAAGGTGAATGATAGAGCAAAGTGCGCAGAGGACACTGAAAGTCTGCAGAGGGATATAGATAGGTTAGGTGAGTGGGTAAGGGTGTGGAAGATGGAGTACAATGTTGGTAAATGTGAGGTCATCCATTTTGGAAGGAATAAAGCAAAATAGACTAGTAATTAAATGGTGAAAAATGGTAGCATATTGCTGTGCAAAAGGACCTGGGTGTCCTTGCAAATGAATTACATGGTTTGTTGATGCAGCAGGTAATTAAGAAGGCAACTGACATATTGTCCTTCATTTCTAGTGGGATTGAGTTTAAAAGCAGGGAGGTTACGCTGCCGCTATATAGGGTGCTGGTGAGGCCACACCTGGAGTACTGTGTGCATTTTTGATCTCCTCATTTGAGAACTACCACTGGGGGATGGGGTAGAGGTGGGGTGGGATGGGTGGAGGGGTTGCAGATGAGGTTCACTAGGTTGAGTCTGGAGTTGAAAGCACTGGCATATGAGGAGAGATTGAGTAAACTGGACTATATTAGTTGGAATTTAGAAGAATGGGGGGGGGGGGTATGGGATTCTTATAAAAACATACAAAGTTATAAAGGGAATAGTTAAGGTAGAAACAGGGAGTTTTTTTCCACTGGTGGGCGAAACTAGGACAAGGGGGTACAGCCTCGAAATGAGGGGAGCAGACTTGCAACTGAATTGAGGAGGAACTTCTTCACCCAAAAGGTTGTGAACCTGTGGAATTCCTTGCCCACTGAAGCAGTTGAGGCTATCTTGATAAGTGTTTTTAAAGCAAAGATAGATTTTTGAACAGTAAAGGAACTAAGGGTTATGGTGAGTGGACAGGTAAGTGGAGCTGAGACCACGAAAAGTCAGCCCTGATTTTATTGAATGGTGGTGCAGGCTCGATGGGCCAGATAGCCTACTCCTGCTCCTGTTTCTTCTGCTTCTATATTCTTATGGATTTCTATGAAACACCTTTTCGTTCACTTTAATATTCTGCAAAGTACTTTTGATGAATTTCACAAACATAGAACAAAGATCATAGAACATAGAAAAATACAGCGCAGTACAGGCCCTTCGGCCCTCGATGTTGCGCCGATCCAAGCCCACCTAACCTACACTAGCCCACTATCCTCCATATGCCTATCCAATGCCCGTTTAAATGCCCATAAAGAGGGAGAGTCCACCACTGCTACTGGCAGGGCATTCCATGAACTCACTTATCGCTGAGTAAAGAATCTACCCCTAACATCAGTCCTATACCTACCACCCCTTAATTTAAAGCTATGCCCCCTCGTAATATCTGACTCTGTAATAAATATTTATTAGCAAAACAGTGCAATAGTCATTGTAACTCTTCATTGAAGTATAAATCTAGATCTGTGAGCAATTTGTATGAATGGCTAGCAAAGGGTACGTTGTCAATGGTGCAATTGGAACTTATTATGACATCTGATTCATGCCAACTTTTGATAGAATTTCATATTTCTGTGATTGAACAATGCACAAATTCAGGCTGTTAACAATTAAATATCCAATGGCAAGGAGATTTCGAGATACCATATGTTCTTTTGAAATTAGAAACACATCAAGATAGCCATTTTAAAAAAAAACTGATCATGAGAAAAAAAGGGTTTGATCAAAAGTTGTATGTGAATTGTGTGCAGCTCCCAAGCTGCAAGTTGCCAACTCCCCATCATAGTGTATCCGCTCTTGAAGCTTTTGTTAAAATGTTTGATTCTCTGTTGTTTCTCTAAACCATATTGGAAGATTCCAGACTCTACATTAGGTCATCAGACCTTAACTGGGACAATAATGGTATTACAGGGCCTTAGTATCTCCAGATTAAGAAACAGTCAAGTATACCATTTCTGTTTGCTACTACTGATGAAAGGTGGATGAATTTGATTCCCATGTAATATCAAATAGCAAATTAACACACATTTTCGAGGCTCATTTATGAAGATTGTTCACTTGGGCGTGATACTAGAACATTGCTGTGTAACAACTAAACAAGACTTGCAACATTAGTTTCAAATCAGGCTTGCTATAAGATCCTGGCTGCAGCTGGCAGTTAAACTCCTTGACTTAAATTTTCCTCTTCATTGGGTTTAAGATAGTGTCAAGACTGAAATCTTAAATTTACTCCCACCTCAGGGGCCAACCTTTTTCTTTATTTGATGCATTAGCATTCTCATTTTGTCTTGAATCATCTATTTTGTCAGTTAATCTTTATCTTCAACTTTGTTGCAGAGTTTCCCATTGTTCCTTTCTGTACTGCCTCACCTTTTTGTTCCTTTCTGTTCTCCCTCACCCCTTTCTCTGTTTGTGTGCATGCTAAAGACCTGTTATAACTCTAACTTTCCCAGTTCTGGTGAAAGTCAACTGAGCTGAAATGTTAACTGTCTGTCTATCCACAGATGTTGCCTAACCTGTTGATTATTTACACCATTTTTATATTAGCTCTCAAATATTCACAAAAATTGACCTGAAATGTTAACTCTGATTTCTCTCCACAGATGCTGTCAGAATTGCTGTGCTTTTCCAGCAATTTGTGTTTTTGTTCACAATATCTTGTTTCTAAATTACATTAGTAGTTTTGCCACTGTAATTTTAACTATTACTCGTTATTCACTGGTCAATTAATTAATCAACTCTATTATAGTCTCTTTTGGGAAAATGTGGCATACTTATGCATCGAAGTCCAGATGCATTGTTTTTACGTGTGATGTAATGAGTATCAAAGTGGTATTCTTTTGGGTTTCTTCCACGTTCTCTTCCTTTTCAAAATATAGGTGCAATGGCTGCTCAGAGAAAGGTTTGCTTTTAAGACTAAGGCAATGATTTTCAAGCTCAAAAGTTAGCACAAAAAGTTTGCATTACCATCAACAATCTTACTGTGAGAACATTTTTGCAAGCTTCGATACCAAGAACTTCCACAGGAGCTTGATAAATGAATCTAAATCAATTGAAACTGGCAGCTAAATAAAACGTCTTTGTTGCTTCTTGTAGCAAGGTATCATACCATCAATATGTTAGCATTTCATTCTGTAGGATGTCACCCTTTGTGGAGAAGATGATTAAGTATTGTTCATTATGCTATCATTTTGCAAGAATATTAATAGCAATGACTGTTTTATTTGATGACCACTAGAAAGGATCCATGAACAGGGAATAGAGGCAAGTACCCAAATCTAATTATCTGGTTAGGGGCAAGATTTGTAACTTATGAGGTAAGACATCAGTGAAGACCATCAAATGCTTCACAGAACATAATGATGATTTTGCTGTTCAGGCCAGGAAATAGCTCTGAGACAGCAATTTAGTAGTGAATGGGGGAAAGATGCAAAGGTAGATTAATATCCTTTGGTTTTGCTTGGTGACTCTGGAAGTCAGTGAATTTCACTCAAAAAATAGTGAGTAGTGTACATCCTGTGATTGGGTGGACGGTATAAAGCTTACAAGTCAGTCTGTTCTTGACCTATCCTTCCTTACATTCTGAGCAAAGCAGGTCAACTTTTAGAATAAACATTCAGAAGCAGATTGTCATGACCAGATGTTTATTTCCCAAGATAACGTAACCCACATGATCCTAAATTGATGGATAATAACTTTTTTATACTTATACTGATTGATAAAACAATCTTTTTATTCTTTCATGAGATATGCATCACTGACAAGGCCAGCATTTATTATTCATTTCTAATTGGCTTTGAAAGGGCGGTTATGAGCCACTTCCTTCAACTCCTAAAATCTATCAGGTGCTGGTGCACCCAAAGTGTTAGTGAAGAGGGAGTTCCATAATTTTGGTCCTGCAAACATTGAAAGAACAGAGATATACTTCCAAGTGGGAATGGTGCAATGGCTTGGAGGATATCATGCAGGTAGTGGTGTTTCCATATGTCTGCTGCCCTTGACCTTTTAGGTGGTAGAGGTCACAGGTTTTGAAGATGCTGTTGAAGGAGCTTGGGTGAATTATTGTGGAGCATCTTGTATGTAATAAACAATGCTGCCACTCCATATCAGTGGCAGAAGGATAAAACGCTTAAAGTGATGGCAGAGGTGCCAATTATGTGGGCTGCTTTGTCTTAGATAGTATCGAGCTTCTTGTATGAAGTTGAGCTCATTTCCAGGTAATTGGAAATCAAACACCTGACGTATGCCTTGATAGGTGTTGGTAGGCTTTGCAAAATTAAAACATGAGTTATTCATCTCAGACTTCCCAGCTTCCAATCTGCTGTTGTAACCACACTGCCTAGAAAACTGACTCACAACTAATGGGAGAGTTAATAATTAGAACATGATAGTTCACTGACCTCTAATCAAATATCACTGGCACTTTATTCCTTTCCACCGTGTCTCACTCTCATTTTCCGTGTGAACCTTTGTGTTTTAAATGGAAGTCCAGAAACGTAAGGACACCTTGGTCTCCTGGGGGTAAGAGACAGGAGACCACCACTTCTCAAAAATTACATGAGCACAGCATCAGGAAGTCAAGACTGCTGTAGTGATGAATTTTCTATTCAGTTGGTGAGACAAGTTTTCTTCCCAAACTCATTGGAAAGAAGATGCTCTTAACTTTGTCCATAGTGGTGGTAACCATTTTGTTCTGCTGAAATAAGTTAACTGTAAACAAGTTAACAGTTGTGTTCTGATTAACAGGAAATTACCTAGAAATAGTGGCCAAGGATTATTTGTTGTCGATCATTGTGACTTTCAACAAACTGATGCTGCATTTGGCTTGAAGCCTCCTGACTGTGGGTTGTTAAGGTCGTTTCTTGCTTTCCAAGAAGTAAATAAAGGTTTACAGGTGATCCCAGTTTTGAAACAAGTGGAAGAACTATTAAAATGATATGCCTCAATTGTTCCAGTAACATGACTGAACTGAGAAACACCAGTCTGAATCCAGGCCTCACTGTTTCATGGTGCAACATGTTGGACAAGCCCTGACAGTAGCCTTCAAGATAAGTGTCAATTTGATTTGCTGCATTTGACAAGTGACTGTAGGAAAATCTACTGTACATTTTCAAAGTATGTGCTTTTGCAGAGTATTAACTCTTTTTCTCCTGGATCAAATTTATAGAGAGCAAAAAATTGTCAGATTGTACAGCCACCAAAGTAAAATGGTTAGTTTTACTTATATCCCAGACTTTTTCAAATGCAACACTCTTCATATTCCTTGTAAAATTTACTGAAAAAATAACAGGTGATTCTTCCTTCATCCACAGTCTCTTGGATGAAACATTTATTGATTTCCTTTTCTTTTGCTTTATCTCATGTTCTCACGCTCCAAATTACTTTCTTATTCATTATACTGCCTCCCTTCATTTCAAGATTCATGATACCATTTCTTACTTTCCACACTTTTATCCCCTACAAGAGGTCAACACCAAGGACCACCTCACTATCTTCTTCCACCTGCAACCTGCCTGTTTTAAAACTCAGTCTTGCCAACATCACCTTTTGATTACTTTCTCCAGCTTTTTTTCTGTCCTTGTGATGTTTTGTACGCTGGGTCTGGGTCTCTCACCTAGCTTTCTCAGTAAAATTAAGGAAAAATTCAGATACTTAGGATCTGACACATCTATTGATTTGAAAAGTTAATTTTTCTTGTTTTTTTATTTCAGTATCTCAAAGGAAAAGTCGTTTATGAGGTAAATATAAATTATTTGTCAAGATATTATGGATATCCAAGTGCTTTTATATGTGCTGATGATAACAAAATTGGAAAGATAGCCAGTAATGTTTCTGATGCTGGAAGATATTGATTATTTGTGTGTGGTGAGAGATTTGGAAAATTCAATTAAAGGATTTGAGCAATGGTTTCATAAATTTTTTTTCTTCCTACAGCATTGTTGCGTGTTAATCAATATTTTACTTTGCGATAGATTTTTTTCTGAACATAAAAATAAATAACATTTAAACAATTCTGCTTACCACAGAAAATAATTTAACAATCTCTGAAGAGCTTGATCAGATGTTGTTACTGACTCGTATATACTTTTGCTGGCTGTAACTCATTTAATTACTAATTTAATAGGTATTTTGTCCAAGGAGCTCTTATTTACTGTGACTTTGTGAGGAGAAAAAAGAAAAACCTCAGCATTAAAAAGAAATTGATTGGCAGGGTGCAATAATAAATAAATGGTGCTGGCTGGAGTTGGCAAAAACTCGCAGTTGTTGGCCTTTACCCTGGCTTCAAACATAGTTCAGAGAAAACTGTTTAGTTCTCTTCTGACTCTTCACTATTAAGGGTCACTCTGTGAATTGAATTCTGGCAGCTCTGAATTGTTTGCAACTGGGACAGCATTCAGCCAATCACTGGAGTTTGATTTGACAGTTGCAGCCCCGAAAGGATTAAGTCTAAGAATGCACTGAGCATGATGGGGGAGGGGTCCAGTGTTGGCAAATCACATTCAGCACCGGAATAATTCCAATAAGTCTTAACTAAGCACTATCAACTTATTCTTAAGAAAATATATGATTATCTACAAATGAAACCAAATTCATGAGTTTATAACTATTCATAAACAATTTATTTTTAAAATTAAAATCCTATTTACTCTTGCTGTTCTCAATTTCTGTTGGAGTACATTCTGCAGATTCCAGAAACCCCCTCTGCCTTATCCAAATGGTCACTCTTCTTGTGTTAGCCTAAACGGTGATAACTTCTAGCAGTTATCTGCTGAAAATATTGCAATGAATGTGGGAATATGTTGGATCAGATAAAGGTCTGACCTTTCAGGTTAATCTCCTGCCCACCTTCAATCCTTCTCTCTCCACAAACATGCTTGGTTGTCTTTTAATATGGTTCATACTTCTTACATGATGAATGTATTTTAAACGAAAACCCTACTACTAATTCCTAATTTTGCAATTTTAACTCATGTCTTTTCCATACCTTTTGATAACATTGACAACTTGGTTAGACCATCATTATTAATCCTCTGAAGCTGTGTAGAAATAAACTTCTGTTGGATCAGTTTTTTTATTTAACGAACACAAAGCAAATTTGCTTCGTATTTCTCATTATGTAAATTCCTGATATCTATGCAATTTCAATTGGTTAGTTTGATCTTTGGCTCTTGGCCCCTTTGCCTGATGCCTTTACTTTGTCCTTCTGTTTGAACTTTAGTTTAATTCTGTTTGGTTTTGCTGGTGGAACTATGAGGCTACTATCAAAACTATTAGATTGCTATTGACAGGTAGCAACTGGTTGCTAGTAGCTCTGTGGGAAACTAAAATCGAGCATCTGAATCTGCCCAGCCCTGTTCTGAATACTGTAACCTCAACAGCTGTTTTTTTTTCCATAGTCTTTGCCAGAATAATGTCACTTATCCGATTAATGTCACTTATCCGATCACCTTTTTATGGAGAAATAAATCTACAAGAGCTGTAATGAAATAAAGCTAATTAGATCTATGCCATCTCAATGCCTCAGCATCCTCAAGTTATTCACAGTTTAGACTCACATATCAAGAATTCCCACTCAGTCGAAGTAGACGACATTGATCAAGACCTGTGGAACTGTACTCCCGTCTGGGCTGAATGCCTTCAGGACAGAATAGGGGAAAAAAATTCAAAGAGGGAGCTATATGTTGTGATTTTAATCTTATGTTAATGAGACACAATATTAAAAACAGAATTTATCTGACATGCCCAGGTAAAACAGTCCAGAATAGCTAGCATTCTAATTATTTTAATTTTAATGTTGTAAATTCTGTACTTGGGGAAATGGCCCATAGGAGTTTAGTGCAAATACGAAAGAGCAGATCATTGCAGCTGCCTGCTCATATAAATATATGACAGAAATGTCACTAAGCAAATCAATCTGTCCAGTAAAATGCCTACCCAGAACTGCTCCCACAGGTGCACACTAAGATACAATTTCTAGCACCTAATTTAAATGCCATTTATCCAGATAGAGTTCTCTCCCATTAACCCCCTATCCTGCCAAAGAAAATCTTAAATATTTGTAAACTGGGATAAATCTTTATTATTTACAGTTGAGTTTCAGAAATCCTCAAGAATTAATGCCTATATTAATAACATGTGCCTCTAGTGTTGCATGCTGATATAATATTGCATGATCAGAATACTCCATCAAGCTTAAAATGTTGCTGAGCGGTCAGTGGTAGCCACATGACACCATAGACCATTGGGAAAAGAATTCCCAAGAAGCTCCCTCCGCCGTTCCACAATTGCTTCAAACACAAGGTCCTATCCACCATTAGCGGTCAGGCCAAAATCCACTCCAAGTGTTTTAGTTCAGTTCTATGTCCTCACAAGCTCATTCCTTCGATCCAGCAATGCTGCCAGTGCCTCCAACTGGTCTGGTTTTCATTACTTTTCTTCATTTTATGCAGCCTAATCTCTTACCATTTTAGCTCCACATTTGTGGTTGCTGCCTTTTGTTTTGCTGTAAAACCTGTTGTTTAAGTTGAAGAGAGTGAAGTTTTAGCAGGAACTAGTCATTGCCAGTTTGAAATGGATGTTGGGCCAATTGTTATGTTGAGAATTACATAGACAGATTCTTATTTGACAAGGATATCAATGCATTTGGGTCTCCCTCCTATAGAAAGGGTGCTGTGAAACTTGAAAGGGTTTAGAGAAGATTTACAAGGATGTTGCCAGGGTTGGAGGGTTTGGTTACAGGAAGAGGCTGAATAGGCTGAGGCTGTTTTCCCTGGAGCATCGGAGGCTGAGGGGTAACCTTACAGAGTTTTATAAAATTATGAGGGGCATGGGGGTAAATAGATAAGGTCTTTTTCCTGGGGTGGGTGAGTCCAGAACTAGAGGGCAAAAATTTAGGGTGAGAGTGGAAAGATATAAAAGGGGCCTTAGGGGCAGCTTTTTCACATAAAGGGTATGGAATGAGCTGTCAGAAGTATTGGAAGTTAGTATGATTACAACATTTAAAAGGCATCTGGATGCATATAGGAATAGAAAGGGTCTAGAGGGATATGGGCCAAATGCTGGCAAATAGGAATAGATTAATTTAGGATATCTGCTTGGCATGGATAAGTTGAACCGAAAGGTGTGTTTCTGTGCTACATCTCTATTACTCTATATAGATCGGTGTGATTTTTTTTGAGGGCTCTTCAAATTATTTGAGAGGATTACGTTTTGATGTTCTGGAGCTACTTTTCAGTCTCACTCTTCTATTCTGTAATGCAGTCACTAATAACATTATCTTCTGTATCTATGTTGACAAATGGGGTATTTGGTCTCTTAGAAGCAAAATTAGAAGAGTTCATCAACATCCTCAATACATTTCTATTAAAGTCACAGCACAATAAGGAAATCTTAAATTTCTTTGCTATCACAGTATTTAAATTCGTACAAGGTAACAACCACACATTTGATGAAAAGTACATTAATTTGCAAATAATCCTATACCCACAACTTTAAGTTTTCCTAGGTCCCAATTAACTAAGTATTCCTTTGATGACAGGTACCCCTTAGTTTCCCTTAGTAGATTATCGCTTTTCCCCCTCTCCCCCCTTTGTAGCCACATACTTGCCCCATCCCATAAGTCTTGCTCGATGAAAGGACTTTGCCCAAAACGTTGATTTTCTTGCTCCTCGGATGCTTCCTGACCTGTTGTGCTTTTCCAGCACCACTCTAATCTTGACTTGGATCTCCAGCATCTGCAGTCTTCATCTTCACTTGGGAAACTCTTCCCCCAGCCTAGCTTTGCAGACCATTTCATCCCACAGTTTGCCCTACAGACCACCGGTTCCTCAGCCTCAACCCACAGACACACTCCACCTCAGCTTCACCCAGCAGTGAGTCTGTCAACAATAAACACAGGGCAGAATCAACTCAATAATATCTCTAAGTTCCACAAACTAGGGATACAGCTGACTTTTTCTGATTGCTCAGCCATTTTTTTTCCAGGAAATGGCATACTCAGGGGTAGTTTTGCCAATCATGCCTGTGCATTTTGAGTGCTAATATGGAGATAATTGAGAATTCATAACAACAGCTATGATTAAATAAAGTGAAAAAACAAACTTGTGAGGTGAATTCTCCATTCCCTCTTCTGGGTTGCATCCATTTTCTCCCCAGTGTCCAGTTATTCCTGAAATAGTGGCTACAAAATTCTGCTCACATACCACCTGGATTTGTAGGACTGAGCGCCATTTTCTTCCAAAATAGTGTCAGTGACCCAAGCACACACTTTTATTGTGAGACAGGGAGAATAAGCAGAGGCTACATGAAGCAGGACACATGAATACACAATTTAGGAGGAGTAGGTGCCTTGGTCTTTCAAACCTGCTCTTCCTACAATCATGGCAGATTGGATTGTAATCTCCAATCCATATTCCTGTCTACCTCCAATAACCTTTCACTCTCTTGCTGAGAATCAATTTACTTCTGCCTCAAAAGTGTTCAAAGACTTTCTTCCATCACCTTTTTTAAGAAAGTTCCAAAGACTATATCATCTGTAGATTGTAAACCAGATGATGTTATGAAATGAGAGGCAAATGAAACATGAGGGGGTGGATTAGGAACATACAGTCATCTTTAATGGTTTCAGCCTCAACTCCGGCTATGGCCTAGGTTACTATTTATCCAATGATGGTGACCAACATCTGCTCCATGAATTAATGGATACAACTATGACATTCTATCACCAGTTAGGTCTTACTGACAAGAAGGAAGAGTGTGGTGCAACACATCTGACTAATATGGCTAACATGGTTGAAAAGCTAACAGTATGTGCAAATTATGATTTGAGGCTGAGTTAAGAATTATTATTTTGTGAGGGTGAAGTTATGAATGTTAAAATGAGTTATGTTTTCTAGAGATTGTTTCTCACATCAAATTGCTTTTGGAGTAATTTAAACATGAAATGCATCCATGTGTGCCTTCTATTTAAGAGAGCAGGCTACC
Source organism: Hemiscyllium ocellatum (assembly GCF_020745735.1). Classification (NCBI taxonomy): domain Eukaryota; kingdom Metazoa; phylum Chordata; class Chondrichthyes; order Orectolobiformes; family Hemiscylliidae; genus Hemiscyllium; species Hemiscyllium ocellatum. Next base: position 56,310,004 of record NC_083409.1, read on the forward strand.
TTGAACTCATGTTTACCTCTCTCAAACTACATAGGTGTACAACAATTTAATAGCTTAGTGCTGCCTGTACACCATAATAATTTGAAATAGCACGTTTACCTGCTGCCTGCATTGAAAGAAACAGGTATGGGGTAATCCTGCATCATTGTCCTTGTATCTGCTTTGTGCCTTCAGCAATTTCTCAGCCAGCATTGAGTCTTGTTTTGCCTGGTCCAGATTTCCAGTCTGAACAGGAAAGACACAGACAACACACAAATGACATAATTTGTGTCAAGAAGGGAAGATGTGTTGGGTAGGCTAAAAGATATTAAGGTGGACAAATCCCCAAGACCCGATGAGATCTATCCCAGGTTGCTGAGGGAAGCAAGAGAAGAAATAGCTGGGTCCTGACAGATATCTTACAGTTATAGAGATGTACAGCATGGAAACAGACCCTTCGGTCCAACCTGTCCACACCAACCAGATATCCCAATCCAATCTAGTCCCCCACCTGCCAGCACCCAGCCCATATCCCTCCAAACCCTTTCTATTCATATACCATCCAAATGCCTCTTAATTGTTGCAATTGTACAAGCCTCCAACACATCCTCTGGTAGCTCATTCCATACACGTACCACCCTCTGCATGGAAAAGTTGCCCCTTAGGTCTCTTTTATATCTTGCCCCTCTCACCGTAAACCTATGCCCTCTAGTTCTGGACTCCCTGATACCAGGGAAAATACTTTGACTATTTATCCAATCCATGCTCCTCATAATTTTGTAAACCTCTATCAGATCACCCCTCAGCTTCTAGCGCTACACGGAAAACAGCCCCAGCCTGTTCAGCCTCTCCCTATAGCTCAAATCCTCCAACCCTGGCAACATCCTTGTAAATCTTTTCTCAACCCTTTCAAGTTTCACAACAACTTTCCGATAGGAAGGAGACCAGAATTGCACGCAACATTCCAACAGTGGCCTAACCAATGTCCTGTACAGCACAACATGACCTCCCAACTCCTGTACTCAATACTCTGACCAATAAAGGAAAACATACCAAACGCCTTCTTCACTATCCTATCTACCTGCGAATCCACTTTCAAGGAGCTATGAACCTGCAGTCCAAGGTCTCTTTGTTCAGCAACACTCCCTAGGACCTTACCATTAAGTGTATAAGTCCTGCTAAAATTTGCTTTCTCAAAGTGCAACACCTCGCATTTATCTGAATTAAACTCCATCTGCCACTTCTCAGCCCATCGGTCCATCTGGTCCAGATCCTGTTGTAGTCTGAGGTACCCCTCTTCGCTGTCCACTATACCTCCAATTTTGGTGTCATCTGCAAACTTACTAATTGTACCTCTTATGCTCACATCCAAATCATTTATGTAAATGACAAAAAGTCATTTTGTAGCATCCTTAAACACAGGTGAGGTACTGGAGGACTGCAGTGTTGCTCATGTTGTCCCCCTGTACAAGAAGGGTAGTAGAGATATACCAAGTAACTACGGACCAGTGAGCCTGACATCAGTGCTGGAGAAAGTTGCTGGAGAATGTACTGAGGGATAAAATCTATTTATATTTGGAAAAGAATGGGCTTATCAATAACAGGCAACATGGTTTTGTGTGGGACTAGATTGGGTTGGGATAACTGGTTGGCATGGACAAGTTGGCCCGAAGGGTCAGTTGCCGTGCTGTACATCTCTATGACTCTAAGTGACCAAGTTGATAGATGAAGGAAGGGTTGTAGATGTCACTCCTGTGTCTTATGGTCTTAGAGACATGGACTTTAGTAAGGTGTTTGTTAAGGTTCCCCATGGTAAACTAATGGAGACAGTGAAGTCATATGGGGTGCAGGGTGTTCTAGCTAAGTGGATAAAGAACTGGTTGAGCAACAGGAAACAGACAGTAGTAGTTGAAGGGAGTTTGATTAGATTAGATTAGATTAGATTAGATTACTTACAGTGTGGAAACAGGCCCTTCGGCCCAACAAGTCCACACCGACCCGCCGAAGCGCAACCCACCCATACCCTTACATAACACTACCGGCAATTTAGCATGGCCAATTCACCTGACCCGCACATCTTTGGACTGTGGGAGGAAACCGGAGCACCCGGAGGAAACCCACGCAGACACGGGGAGAACGTGCAAACTCCACACAGTCAGTCGCCTGAGTCGGGAATTGAACCCGGGTCTCAGGCGCTGTGAGGCAGCAGTGCTAACCACTGTTAGCACTGCTGCCTCACAGCGCCTGTAGACCCGGGTTCAATTCCCGACTCAGGCGACTGACTGTGTGGAGTTTGCACGTTCTCCCCGTGTCTGCGTGGGTTTCCTCCGGTTGCTCCGGTTTCCTCCCACAGTCCAAAGATGTGCGGGTCAGGTGAATTGGCCAAGCTAAATTGCCCGTAGTGTTAGGTAAGGGGTAAATGTAGGGGTATGGGTGGGTTGCGCTTCGGCGGGTCGGTGTGGACTTGTTGGGCCGAAGGGCCTGTTTCCACACTGTAAGTCTAATCTAATCTAATCTAAATCATGATATGTTTATTACAGACAATATGACCAAGATTAAATAATACTCTTACATTTGTGACAATCTGTTCAATGTGAAACTTAATATACCATGACAAGTAATTCCTTCAAAAAGAACTAGATGAATACCTATGAGATAAACATTGTACAAATGCTGAAAATTTGAAAGATAGATTGAATTTAAATATAGATTTAAAACTAAAATAGAAAGTTGAATACAAACAAGGGAGTATCTGAAAAGGTAAGATATGTAAATTATTTAGAAGTCTTTGCTTAATTAATACCAAAAACAAATTAACTGCTCATTAATAAATTTGGTACTTGTGAAATCTTGCATCATGTAAGAATCTACTGTATTCGAAAATGTAGTGAATGACACAGACAACATGATTCATTGCACTCTGCCGCTCAAGGAGTTTCATAAAGCACTACTTCTTTTGTTGAGGCGGCAAGAGATTCATTTTGCTTGTTGTGCTTTTAAAACAAAAAATGTATTCATTTTTGGCATGCACAAAATTCGGACATTTAATCATGCCTAACCTAATGAAAGTTTTTCAAGCAACATCTACTGCAAATAGATCCATGCCAATAGAAAATATTGTCTCGGTTTCACAAACATCAGAAAGGATAGGAAATAAAAGTTAGGAACAGATAGAATGCTGTGTTCTGATTTGAACCAGAGTGTGTGTCTAAAACTCAGTGACTCCACCATAACACACCTTTTTTTTGTGCACAACAGCTTGACAACAATTTTAACATGCCTATAAACTGAAATCTGAGTTAGCACAGTTCAATTCTAACATTAATCATGGTAAACTGCTTGCTGGAGAATACACAGCATGTCCATCACATGTCTTGTCAATTCAGACAACATGAAACAGCAGACTGATGTAGTTCTTTGTACAAGTTACATTGTTTTATAGACGTATTTGCAACTTAAAGTAATTCATACAAGCAAAAACTCAGTTAAGATACTGCTGTTTAAAAATAATCTATATTTTTTGAATTGTTCTAAGCAAATTTTTGAAAAGACTAACAGTCATTGTTAGAATGCAAGTAATGGCTGTTAATGGTGTGCCATATATTATCTATGGTACAATGGCAAAGATTTTTTAAAAAACTAGTTGGTTCCTGAATAGAGAAATTTGTTTTCCTTTAAAGCTCTAGCAATTTCTTTGAAGCAGTCAGGCAACCAAAATATTAACCATGTTAATATTTTAGTAAGCAATGGAAAAATAGCTTCTAACTGCTGGCTTCTCAGTTATATCAGCCAACCTATTTGAACAACTGACAATATCTGAAATTACATTTTTATCTGACAAATGTTACTTCAATTAAAACTTAATCATGCTGCCTTTGCCAATCAAACATTATATTAGCCTTCCATTTTAAACCTTAGCTGCTTGTACTGTATAAAATAAAAATAAGAATTTCCTTTTTTTGATGATGTCATTCAAGCCAATAAATAACTCTGTACGTTGATCAGAAATAAACATCAGTGGCAGTAGAGTTTATCAGAATGAGATGAACAATGACTCAGTACAATTGCTGCTGAGACACTGAATTTTGAGAGAATGAGACAACAAAAAACCCTATTCTAGATGATTATCCAATAACTTTAGCTGAAAGGTACACGTCATCATCACCATCATCAACAATCACTGCTAACAAGTATGATTATTCACCTAGGAAATTCCATGTCACTGGCTATGGGCCTTTATGTGGCTGAGGAGCCTGATTCTACAGCTGCATCTCTGACCACACATTTGTCAGATGTTGCCAGGTGGTGGAACTAGTCCTTGATCTTGGAATCTCCACTTCTTTTTCCATATTTTCTCTTTTCAATGGGTATTCTGTTCGAATTGTGTCACTTCATATAGAAGTTTCCTCCAATTTGCTTTCTTCTGAAAGGACATCTCACATGCATTGGCATCTATGTTGCATTTCTTGTGGAAAATCTTAAGTCAGTCTTTCAAATGTTTCCTTTGTCGTCTTGTCTGAGTACCTTCCATGTGCTGGGCGAAGAGGATTTGTTTAGGTAATTGGAACTCAGGCATCCTAAGCAAATGGTTGGCCCAATGGAGTTGGTTTCAGATGATCGTGCCCTCCATGCTGGTGCCAATAGCTGCTATAAGGGTGCTGATGAAGTATGCCTGTCCTCCCAGCTTTTTTCTACATTCTTTTTAATCGTGCTGTGCAGATGGCAGAGGGATTTTGGGGAGTTGGGAAGAATTTACAGCAGAATGCCCACTTTCTGACCTGATCTTGTAGAGAGAGTATATGTATTTTATATATATGGTTTGGTGCAGTTAAGTTTCTGGTCATTGGTAACATTGGGTGTTGATGGTAGATTCAGCAATGATAATGCTGTTAAATATCAATAGGATATATTGCTGATGACGTTCATTACTTGGGCACTTGTATGATGCAAATATCACTTGCTACTTATCTGCCCAAGTCCAAATTTTGTTCAGGTCTTGCTGCAAGCAGGCACAGTTACCTCAATATCTGAGGAGTTGAGAATAGTGTTGGACAGTGGGTAATTGTCAGAAAACTTTTCCACTCTGACATTATAATGAAGCTACTGAAGATGGTTGGGACTGAGACACTACCCTGAAAAATCTGTAACTTTGGACAATAACAACTTGTGCTTGGCATGACTCTTAGCCCCATTTACTTCAATTTTATTAGTGTTTGTTGATGCTACACAGGCACATTCTGCTTAAATGTCAAGTCAGTCATTCTGATCTCATTTATCCATTTTTGAACCAAGGCTGCAATAGGGCCCAGATCCCAGTGGCTCTAGCAAAGCATCGGCTGTAAATGACCCCAACTTAAAACAAACCAATTGTGGAAACAATGCCTAAACATTCACTAAACAACCAGAGTGTTCTCAGCATATGGAACAGTACCAGTATGTGTGGTGATTTGAGGTAAAAATAAGATTCACTTCAATTTGAATGATAAAGTGCTCAGGGTAGTCAAAATTTGATTTTTGCAAATGAGTTTGCTTTATAAATATATTTATTGCCTACCCCTAATTTACTTGAGTTTTCTTCTTGAACTGCTGCAGTGTATGTGTTGTAGACACACCCCATCGTGCTGTTCGAAAGGAGTTCCAGAATTTTGATCTAGCAGCATGAAGAATAGGGGTCATATTTTCAAGTAATGGTGGTGAGAGATCTGGAGGGAAACTTGCAGGTTGTGGCGTTCTCACACACCCGACATCCAGGTCCTTCCTGACAGTTTGGAAGCTGGTTTTGAAGTAGTTTTGGTGAGTTGATTTAGTGCATCTTCTAGACGGGACATATTACATTCCTGTCATTGTGTTGACTGGGAGAGTGAACATTTAAGATAGTGAGCGAGATGGCAATCCAGAAGACTGCTTTGTCAAGCTTTTGAGTGTTTTTGGAGCTGCACTCATCCAGGCAAATGGAGAATATTCCATCACACATTACATTTGTACCTTATACATAGTGTAAAAAGTGAGGTCTGCAGATGCTGGAGATCAGAGCTGAAAATGTGTTGATGGTTAAAGCACAGCAGGCTAGGCAGCATCCAAGGAACAGGAAATTCGACGTTTCGGGCCAGAGCCATTCCTGATGAAGGGCTCTGGCCTGAAACGTCAAATTTCCTGTTCCTTGGATGCTGCCTAACCTGCTGTGCTTTAACCAGCAACACATTTTCAGCCCTTATACATAGTGGACAGGCTTTGGGGAGTTAGGAGGTTAATATTAGACCAATGATTAAATCTTCAGTTAACTTATCTGCTTTAAAGAAATTAAACAGAATGGAAGATTTTCTTTCAAGAATTAATTTCAGACAACATATTTGAAATGTATATTATTGTATTACATTTAACAGAAAGACTACCAAAAAAAGAAAATTATCAAGGCACCTATGTAGCCTTGATTTATACAATGAAAAGCCAACAGTTTAAGAAGAATTACATATTCAGTTCTACTGAACTTTAGCAGCTTGGTTGCTTCTTCTTTCCACTACAACAAAATAAAGATAAACAATTATAATTTGCATTGGAAATAAGTTACAATGTTTTCTTCCACTAATCTGATAAAGGTAGTGAACCACAATTCCAAAAGCACTAGCAACATTACTTAATTGGCCAAACACGTTGCCAGGCACGTCAAACACAGGGAAGCAGAGGATTAATACCATGGATATCCGTCATTATTGACCCAAATTACATTCTTATCCAACATTTATGGGTACAGTCTTTCTAAAACCATATATTACAGAAAAATCAAAAATTGGAACTCTGCTGATATTTTTCTTGCCTGACTCATGGAGTTCTGAAACCAACTGTAATATCTTTATCACCTTTCCTCTATCAAGGAACAGTCCATTCAATGCAGGTTTTCATCTCAGGCTGCTGTAACAGACCGGTCAACATAGTGACTAGATCATTTAGAGAAACACTATTTTTAATACACTTCACCAACACCAGCATTTTCTTTCAATTTACAGACTAAATTAACATCATGTTCCTATGCCTAGTGAATGTTATTTTACTTGGGAATGTTTTAGGAGTGGAATAGAATCATTCTCTTTCCTTTAGTCTCAACATAGGCACTCTGCCATCTGCTCAGCAGCCTTACCACTCAAAAATGTGGAGTTATTTATAGAAGAGTGAGTTCTATGATCCTTGGATAAGTTTGCGCTCAGGTTGTCTCACCCGGGCATCAAAATACTCCAAAACCTACACAATGAATTGCTGATTTTGGAAAACAATTGAGAAAAACTACTCGTTGAGCTACTAAATATAGCTGCATGAATTAGACCATGCAGCATTTGAATGTTGGCAGGGTCACGCAAAAAGCTAATTGCCAATTTTCTTTCTGTTAGTTCCCAATTCGGTCACAACACAAAACAGCTCTGCTCTGTAGAGTTGCATTTGTGTAGGTCAATTTGCAAAGCACGGAAAAACATACAATTCTCTCTACAGTTAGCATGGGATTGGAAATGTTGGAAAACTTGCAAACTGAAATTCTGATACTTACTGAGTTCTCTATTTTTTCGGAGTTCAGCAGTCAGATCCCCTGACTTGTTACAGGCACCAAGGAAATATTCAAACTCTTTTCTGCCCTCTAAAGCCTGAAATAATAAGTCATAAGCTTGTTGCATGACAAACAGAACTCTCCCACGTGCATCCCCACCCAAAAAAATACAATTGAATTCCTCCTCCAAAGTAAATGATCAGCTTTAAGAGGCACTATTCAGGCATCATGACTAGGGCAGTACACTAATTGTAGCAATTGATAGTGACAAAGACAGAAATGGCACATTTATTAATCCTATGCTTACCCGTAATTCCAGATTTCTTAATAAAAATAATCATGAGTGACGTAGGATGTAAGTCAAAGAAAAATGAGGAATTTGCAAACCATTTTATCTCAAAAGATTGGGTCAAAACTGGTTCTGGCAGAATTTCCAGTGGAAAATTATCACACATCCTCAAGTCACATTTTACCAAATAGGTCAAAATTTTCATAACTCAGCCACTAGATAGGAGATATAAAATCATAATCTCTATAAAAGTAACAGGACACTGTACAAGTGAGTATCTAATCAAATATGCTGGCAACTGAGTTGAGACTTCCAGGAATTACTGGAATATAATGAACAAATACTTGGCAATACTTTTTAATATTATTCCATTAACAAAAATGAATAAAGAAATTAGGGCACACACTGGAGACACCTTAGTCTAGAGAGGATGGCACGGTGACTCAGTGGTTAGCACTGCTGTCTCACAGTCCCAGGGACCCGGCTTCGATTCCAGCCTCGGGCGACTGTATGTGAGGAGTTTGCACATTCTCCACGTGTCTGCATTGTTTTCATCCGGGTGCTTCGGTTTCCTTCCACAAAGATGCGCAGGTTAGGTGAATTGGCCATGCTAAATTGCCCACAGTATTCAGGAATATGTTGGTTAGCTGCATTAGTCAGGGGCATATGTAGGGAATGGGTCTGGGTGGGTTAGTCTTCAGAGGGTCAGAGTGGACTTGTTGGGCCAAATGGCCTGTTTCCACATTGTAGGGATTCTATTCTAAGTTGTATTTGGTGCAAAATGTAATTTGGTTGTGAACAAATGGCCCAGAAGCAAGACCATGCTTTTAGGCATGGGTATTGACTCCAGGGATAGGATGGGTGCTGTCTAAACCCAGAAATGAAGAATAGTCACTTGACTGAGGCACTCGACACCTGAAGATCAACTATGTCTTCAGCAATGAAGTGAAGTGGAGTGAAAGTGGCATTTCTGCTATCTATATTTAAATAGTAGACTTTTATCAGAACATCTAGACTGACCTGCAGAGCACTCAACTTCTCCCTGGTTGCTTTGATAACCAAGACAGACTTCTCCACTTTTGACCTCAAAGCATTTAGCCTAAATCAAAAGACTCAAATTACATCACAAATTTCAGAACGTGATAATTTGTACACATTAATTCTTCATCAATGAAAAGGATATGAGATCAGAATTTGAACAGCAAAAATATAGATACAGGGAAGGGTAGGGATGTGGGATTAGAGCTGACAGCAATAATAGTAATCAAATATGCGAAGTGACTTCCTTTCTGTATATTACTCATGATTTAGATAGATCATATTGAAAGTTGTACACACAGTGCACATTTGCCGTAAACACCACATTCAACGTCTTCCTTAACTTATTGTGAGCAATATCGCAGGTGATCTAATACTTCCTGTATAGATAATTTTAATAATATAAAATCTTCGAGTAAAAAATGAGGTCTGCAGATGCTGGAGATCACAGCTGCAAATGTGTTGCTGGTCAAAGCACAGCAGGTTAGGCAGCATCTCAGGAATAGAGAATTCGACGTTTCGAGCATAAGCCCTTCATCAGGAATAAGAGAGAGAGAGCCAAGCAGGCTGAGATAAAAGGTAGGGAGGAGGGACTAGGGGGAGGGGCGATGGAGGTGGGATAGGTGGAAGGAGGTCAAGGTGAGGGTGATAGGCCGGAGTGGGGTGGGGGCGGAGAGGTCAGGAAGAGGATTGCAGGTTAGGAGGGCGGTGCTGAGTTGAGGGAACCGACTGAGACAAGGTGGGGGGAGGGGAAATGAGGAAGCTGGAGAAATCTGAATTCATACCTTGTGGTTGGAGGGTTCCCAGGCGGAAGATGAGGCGCTCCTCCTCCAGCCGTCGTGTAGTTGTGTTCTGCCGGTGGAGGAGTCCAAGGACCTGCATGTCCTCGGTGGAGTACTACATTCCAACCAACAAAATTTGGACCCAACCAGGACAACCTGTACCTACAACAAATCCGAAGCCTCCAGCAACAGACCTCCCTCCGGATCCTCCGCTCCACCCTTGCAGCCATGCGTCGCTACCTACACTCCCTGCAATCAGCACTACCCCAGCTCAGGACAACACTCTCACAGACCTGCAAAGGACCCCTGCTGTTCTTCATCTACAGAAGAATCCACAAACTCAACAAACAGTTCTTCCTAGCCCTATCAGAGATTAAAGACAGTAAGTACCAAAAACTTTCATGTACTTACCCCCACACTCGTGGCCCCTCAACTAGTCCAGAATCTTCCACAGGCCTGTCGGACGCCATTACACATGTGGCCTCCACAGCGCCCGCGGCACCAAAGGCCGCCGCCGACCGTGACGTCACTTCCGCCCCTACCGACCTCGGAGCCCCCGCGATCGCCGCCCCTACAACTGCCCCGGTGACCACCACACACACAACCGCTTCCACGATCGCCGACGTACCCGCGACCCACGCGGCCACCGGGAATGACCACCACTCCTCCGTCGCCGCAACCATTTCCGCCCCTCCGGTTGCCGTCGACGCAGCCACTTCCGCCCCCACTGACATCACTAACCTGCAGGAGCACAAATCCTCAGGTTTCCCCGCCCCCACGCCGTCTTTCGTCACTACGCATAACCCCGCCCCCACGCTTATTTCCGTCACGACGCATGACCCCGCCCCTACGTCGATCAACGTCACCACGTCTAACTCCGCCCCTACTTCGATCTCTGTCCCCGCCCCTAACCCCGCCCCCAGCTCCAGCTCCAGCTCCAGTCCCACACCAGGTCCTAGCTCCCAGCCTTGCCGGATTTTCACCATCCCTCCAGATCTCCCCCTCTCTGAGGATGAAAGATCAGTCCTCAGCAGGGGCCTCACCTTCGTTCCCCTACGCCCTCGGATTAATGAGTTCAACACGCGGCGAGATATTGAACAATTCTTCCGCCGCCTTCGCCTCCGTGCCTACTTTCACAACCAAGACTCCCGCCCACCCTCTGACGACCCCTTCTCCCGCCTCCAACACACCCCATCCACCTGGACACCCCGTGCAGGCCTCCTACCCGCCCTCGACCTCTTTATAGCCAACTGCCGCCGTGACATCAACCGACTCAACCTGTCCACCCCTCTCACCCACTCCAACCTCTCACCCTCAGAACGTGCAGCCCTTCACTCCCTCCGCTCCAATCCCAACCTCACCATCAAACCCGCAGACAAGGGAGGTGCGGTGGTAGTTTGGCGCACTGACCTGTACACCGCTGAAGCCAAACGCCAGCTCGCGGACGCCTCCTCTTATCGCCCCCTTGACCACGACCCCACCTCCCACCACCAAACCATCATCTCCCAGACCATCCAGGACCTCATCACCTCAGGGGATCTCCCATCCACCACCTCCAACCTCATAGTCCCACAACCCCGCACCGCCCGTTTCTACCTCCTGCCCAAAATCCACAAACCTGCCTGCCCCGGCCGACCCATTGTCTCAGCCTGCTCCTGCCCCACCGAACTCATCTCCCAATACCTCGACACGGTCCTGTCCCCTTTAGTCCAAGAACTCCCCACCTACGTTCGGGACACCACCCACGCCCTCCACCTCCTCCAGGATTTTCGCTTCCCCGGTCCCCAACGCCTTATTTTCACTATGGACATCCAGTCCCTGTACACCTCCATCCCCCATCACGAAGGACTCAAAGCCCTCCGCTTCTTCCTTTCCCGCCGCACCAACCAGTACCCTTCCACTGACACCCTCCTTCGACTGACTGAACTGGTCCTCACCCTGAATAACTTCTCTTTTCAATCCTCCCACTTCCTCCAAACTAAAGGAGTTGCCATGGGCACCCGCATGGGCCCCAGCTATGCCTGCCTCTTCGTAGGATATGTGGAACAGTCCATCTTCCGCAACTACACTGGCACCACCCCCCACCTTTTCCTCCGCTACATCGATGACTGTATCGGCGCTGCCTCGTGCTCCCACGAGGAGGTTGAACAGTTCATCAACTTTACTAACACCTTCCATCCCGACCTGAAATTCACCTGGACTGTCTCAGACTCCTCCCTCCCCTTCCTAGACCTTTCCATTTCTATCTCGGGCGACCGACTCAACACAGACATCTATTATAAACCGACTGACTCCCACAGCTACTTGGACTACACCTCCTCCCACCCTGCCCCCTGTAAAAACGCCATCCCATATTCCCAATTCCTTCGTCTCCGCCGCATCTGCTCCCAGGAGGACCAATTCCAACACCGCACAGCCCAGATGGCCTCCTTCTTCAAGGACCGCAGATTCCCCCCAGACGTGATCGACGATGCCCTCCACCGCATCTCCTCCACTTCCCGCTCCTCCGCCCTTGAGCCCCGCTCCTCCAACCGCCACCAAGACAGAACCCCACTGGTTCTCACCTACCACCCCACCAACCTGCGCATACAACGTATTATCCGCCGCCATTTCCGCCACCTCCAAACAGACCCCACCACCAAGGATATATTTCCCTCCCCTCCCCTATCAGCGTTCCGCAAGGACCACTCCCTTCGTGACTCCCTTGTCAGATCCACACCCCCCACCAACCCAACCTCCACCCCCGGCACCTTCCCCTGCAACCGCAGGAAATGTAAAACTTGCGCCCACACCTCCACACTCGCTTCCCTCCAAGGCCCCAAGGGATCCTTCCATATCCGCCACAAGTTCACCTGTACCTCCACACACATCATCTATTGCATCCGCTGCACCCGATGTGGCCTCCTCTATATTGGTGAGACAGGCCGCTTACTTGCGGAACGCTTCAGAGAACACCTCTGGGCCGCCCGAACCAACCAACCCAATCACCCCGTGGCTCAACACTTTAACTCCCCCTCCCACTCCACCGAGGACATGCAGGTCCTTGGACTCCTCCACCGGCAGAACACAACTACACGACGGCTGGAGGAGGAGCGCCTCATCTTCCGCCTGGGAACCCTCCAACCACAAGGTATGAATTCAGATTTCTCCAGCTTCCTCATTTCCCCTCCCCCCACCTTGTCTCAGTTGGTTCCCTCAACTCAGCACCGCCCTCCTAACCTGCAATCCTCTTCCTGACCTCTCCGCCCCCACCCCACTCCGGCCTATCACCCTCACCTTGACCTCCTTCCACCTATCCCACCTCCATCGCCCCTCCCCCTAGTCCCTCCTCCCTACCTTTTATCTCAGCCTGCTTGGCTCTCTCTCTCTTATTCCTGATGAAGGGCTTATGCTCGAAACGTCGAATTCTCTATTCCTGAGATGCTGCCTAACCTGCTGTGCTTTGACCAGCAACACATTTGCAATTTTAATAATATATAATGTTAAAGTGGTAGAGCAGTTTTCTTCAAAATTTTGCACTATTCAGGGTAGTCCCTTTTCAATAGATTGCAAGAATTGACAGTGATTCAGTAACTCACTCTTTCTGGGCTGCATACAGATGCCCTCTTGTGGAAGTTTTAGACTTTTCCACATTTGATTCAGCAACATCTATAAAACAACAGAAAACAACTATATTTGATTCTGACCTTACAAAACTGAACAATGTTTTCCCAAATGCCTTATTATGCACTTCCTGCTGCTGAGGATAGGTGGGAAAATGGTCTAAAATCTGTCCTTGACGAAAACTGTTTTTAAACAAGACTTCCTAAATCAGCTTTCTTACTCTTCCTAAGAGGAAGCACCTGACTCTAAATCAGCAAGACTCTACAGCTGATATCATGAAGAAATTGCTATTTGTATCGATATTACGTGGAGGTTAGGGGTCAGTTCACCCAGTTGGCGGGACAGCTAGTTTCTAATGCCAATAATGAGAGTTAAATTCACACACCAGCCGAGGTTGTGAATTTAGGGATGTCACTGTGGCTAGCACTGCTGCCTCACAGCACCAGGGACCTAGGTTCAATTTCAGTCTCAGATGACTGGCCATGTGGAGTTTGCACGTTCTGCCCGTGTCCGCGTGGGTTTCCTCTGGGTGCCACAATCCAAAGCTATACAGGTTAGGTGATTGGCCATGCTAAATTGCCCATAGTGTCCAGGGATGTGTAGGCTAGGTGGGTTAGCCATGGGAAATACGGGTCATAGGGAGAGGGCAGGGGGTGGGTCTGGGTGCGATACTCTTCAGAGGGTCAGTGTGAACTCTATGGGCCGAATGGCCTGCTCCCACATTGCAAGGATTCTATGGTTACCATCAAAGACTCTTCCTCTGAACCTTTCCCCTCAACTGTCTGTGGTGACTTTACATAGGGGTAGGGAGTGCAGAATTAGTCTAAACTATATCCTCATTACAATTTTAAGTTTATTATATGAGGAAATAATTTGGTTGATCATACCAAGATTATGATAGAATTTTCCCTTTATTTCACATCTTCTGAAATTATTGTGGACAAAATGTTTCGCAGAAACTTTTAAAAAGAAATTTAAAAATCATCTTGGTCTCTAGGGCAATGCTACTCCAAAATTGGAACATACGATGCATCCATCAGTTAGTTATAACGTAATTATCAAGACATTGATAGTATGCCACTAAGCAATAGGATAACACACTAAACAAAATGAAATAACTTTCAAATACATTGCTATTACTTTACCAGATCTTGCTCTACAATGTGTGCCCCTGGGGGTAAAAGGGCTAAGACACTGAGTTCCAGTAACTGGGGAAAATCTTTCAATGGAAACCTTGTGGTTCTTCTTGCAAGGTGTTGCTTCATCTTCCTGCAGTTGGAGAAGTGGCCTTAAGTCACCATTTTTAACTTTTTGTTTAAATGAAAGCGTCTCCAAATCTTCATATGTATAATACTTACCTTTTTTTCCAAATTTAGTGACCGTTTAACTCTGAAAGATTAAAAGAAATGTGTTTTGTTTAGGAAAATACCAGAACGTACAACTTCAAAGAAGCAAAATGTAGGAGCAAATTACTGCGGATGCTGGAATCTGTATTGAAAACAAAAAACGCTGGAAATCACAGTGAAGCAGGCAACATTCTTGGAGAGACAGCAAGCTAATGTTTCGAGTCTAGATGATTCTTCATCAGTTCAAAGCAACAGATATTAATAAAGCAAGCATAATGTCAATTTAACTCTCTGCCTAATGTGGTCTGATGTATGCTTCCACTGGTGCTACAAATTCTGCTCTACTGTCAGTACTTATTCATCACAATGCCATTATTTGCTCCCTGAAATGAATCTCTCATTTCATACAAGCTGAAATAGACTCTCAATGCCCAATCTTGACCTATAAGAACTAGAGAAATTGAGGTTTTGGTTAAGAAAAAGAAGGAAGCATATCTCAGGTATAGACAAGAGAGATCGAGTGAATCCTTAGAAGAGTAAAAAAGCAGTATGAGAATACTTCAGAGGGAAATCAGGAAGGCAAAAAGGGGTCATGAGATAGCTTTCGCAAATAAGGTTAAGGAGCATCTAAAGAATTTCTATAAATACATTAAGGACAAAAGGGTAACCAGGGACAGAACAGGGCCCCTTAAAGATCAGCAAGGCAGCCTATGTGTGGAGCTGAAGGAGATGGGGTAAGATACTAAATGAGTATTTTGCATCACTGTTTACTGTGGAGAAGGTCATGGAAGACACAGAATGTGGGGAAATAGATGGTGACATCTTGAAAAATGTCCATATTACAGGAGGTGGTGCTGGATATCTTGGCCCAATCCCATAAAAGTGGATAAATCTCTAGGACCTGATCAGATGTACCTTAGAACACTGTGGGAAGTCAGGGGGAAGTGATTGCTGGCCCTTTGCTGATATATTTATACCATCGACAGTGATAGGTGAGGTGCTGGACAACTGGACATTGTCTAATGAGGTGCCACTACTTAAGAAAGGTGGTAAGGACAAGCCAGGGAACTATAGAACGGTGAGCCTGACATCGGTGGTGGGCAAGTTGTTAGAGGGAATTCTGAGGGACAAGATTTACATGCATTTGGAAAGGCAAGGACTGATTAGGGGTAGTCAACATGGCTTTGGGCAAGGGAAATCATGCGTCACAAACTTCATTGAGTTTTTTGAAAAAGTAACAAAGAGGATTGATGAGGGCAGAGTGTTGGACATGATCTACATGGACTTCATAAGGCGTTCGACAAAGTTCCCCATGGGACTCTGGTTAGCAAGGTTAGATCTCATTGAATACAGGGAGAACTAGCCATTTGGACACAGAACTGGCTCGAAGGTAGAAGACAGATGGTGATGGTAGAGGATTGCTTTGGAGACTTGAAGCCTGCGACCAATGGACTGCCACAAGGATCGGTGTTGGGTCCACTACTTTTTGTCATTTATACAAATTATTTGGATAGGAACACAGGAGGTATAATTAGTAAGTTTGCAGATGACACCAAAATTGGAAGTGTAGTGGACAGCAAAGAAGGTTACTTCAGATTAGGATGGGATCTTGATCAGATGGGCCAACGGGTTGAGGAGTGGCAGATAGAGTTTAAATTAGATAAATGCAAGGTGCTGCATTTTGGAAAAGAAAATCAGAGCCGGACTTATACACTTATTGGTAAGGTTCTGGGGAGAGACCTTGGAGTGTAGGTTCATAGTTCCTTGAAAGTTGAGTTGCAGGTAGATAGGATAGTGAAGAATGCATTTGATATGCTTTCCTTCATTGGTCAGATCACGGAGTATAGGAGTTGTGAGGTCATGTTGAGGCTATACAGAAATTGGTTAGGCTAATTTTGGAATACCGCGTGCAATTCTGGTCTCCTTCCTATCGGAGGGATGTTGTGAAACTTGAAAGGGCTCAGAAAACATTTACAAGGATGTTGCCAGGGCTGGAGCATTTGAGCTATTGGTAGAGGTTGAATAGGCTAGGTCTGTTTTCCCTAGAGTGTTGGAGACTAAGGGGTGACCTTATAGAGGCTTACAAAATCATGAGGGGCATGGATAGGATAAATAGAGAAAGTCTCTTCCCTGGGGTCAGGGAGTCCAGAAATAGGGGGCATAGATTTAGGGTGAGAGGGGAGAGATAAAAAAGGAACCTAAGGGACAACTTTTTCACGCAGAAGGTGAGTGTATGGAATGAGCTGCCAGAGGAAGTGGTGGAAGATGGTACAATTACAGCATTTAAAAGGCATCTGGATGGGTGTATGAATAGGAAGGGTTTAGAGGGATATGTGCCAAGTGCTGGCAAATGGAACGAGATTAGATTTGGGATATCTGGTCGGCATGGACGAGTTGGACTGAAGGGTTTGCTTCCATGCTGTACTTCTCTAAGGCTCTTACGATATCAGTTACTGGACATTCTTGACTCGAAATAAAAAAAAAGTTCCTATCTAACCTCCTGCATTTTTCTTGTACACCTGGACAAAGCTAATTTTGCAGTTTTTCTTGTTTTGAGCCTGACTCATTTTTCTGGATTTGATTTCGTTTGCCCAACAGTTAGTATCACAGTCAAAAGTGAAGGTCAGACAAAGCCTTTCAGGGGCCAGATTACAAAAAGGCGATTGCCAAAAAAATTTGAGTTAACTTGCACCTTAATGTCACGAATGCAGCAACCCTTTGTTAGAACAGAATGCAACTGGGAAATAACGATATTTAAACTGATGATGAGTGGTGGTTTGGCCGGGAGAAGGAAGGAAGGAGTGAGACAAATAGATGAGTAAGACCAGAATTACAACTGTGCTTCTCACCTGGAGTTAGTGATTAGCACAGCATTAAACTATACTGTAGGGATACTTAATTTTCATCTGCAAAAGGACAAGGTTTGTGTGACACATAAATAATTGAGTTGTTATTGGTTACGTGACCTAATCGGACTCTGTTCAACAATCAATTATAATTGATTCATCAAGACACATTTCTTATGCTTAAAATCAATTAATTGACTTCTCATTGATCCATTGTCATGTAATCTGGCCTCGTCATTTAATGATCCTGCTTGAGCCCTTATCAGCGACATTGTTCAACAGCAAAACAAGGCTAAATGTCTTTCTGGCTTTCACTTTATTAGCTAGATTGTGTTGCACAAATGAGCCTGGGCAATTCTGATACACGGCTGAAAATGTGTTGCTGGTTAAAGCACAGCAGGTCAGGCAGCATCTGATACACGGCCTACATTGGGCAAGATAAGATCTTCTTCCTCTTAATGTGACATACATTGTATCATTATAAAAAGAGAAGGCAGTTTGAACATGGAATGAGAAAGAGTTCTATTTCCCAGTTTTTGGTCCCATATTTTCATGTACAAGTACACAAGATAATAAATTTTTATAATATGGCCCATCCTCACTAATTGGCCCCTCCCCCTCCCCATTTCCTTTTCCATCGGTCCCTCCTCTCCTCCTCCTCCCCTATTCCCCACAGCCTCCTCCACTGTCCCTTCTCCATACCCCCTTCCTCTACCAATCCAACACCCCTCCTCCCATCCTTCCCCCCTTTCTCCATCCACCCCCTCCTCCCTTCTTCCCCCCCTTTCTCCATCCACCCCCTCCTCCCTTCTTCCCCCCCTTTCTCCATCCACCCCCTCCTCCCTTCTTACCCCCCTTTCTCCATTCACACCCCTCCTCCCTTCTCCCCCCCCCTTTCTCCATCCACTGCCCACCTCCCTTCTTCCCCTCTTTCTCCATCCACCGCCCACCTCCCTTCTTCCCCTCTTTCTCCATCCACCGCCCACCTCCCTTCTTCCCCCGTTTCTCCATCCACCCCCTCCTCCTTTCCTCATCCCTTTGTCCATCACACCCCCCTCTCTCCATCACACCCCCTGATCCCCCCCTTCCTCCATCACACCCCCTGATCCCCCCTTCCTCTATCACACCCCCTGATCCCCCCTTCCTCTATCACACCCCCTGATCCCCCCCTTCCTCCATCACACCCCCTGATCCCCCCTTCCTCTATCACACCCCCTGATCCCCCCTTCCTCTATCACACCCCCTGATCCCCCCTTCCTCTATCACACCCCCTGATCCCCCCTTCCTCTATCACACCCCCTGATCCCCCCTTCCTCTATCACACCCCCTGATCCCCCCTTCCTCTATCACACCCCCTGATCCCCCCTTCCTCCATCACCCCCCTCCTCCCTTCTTCCTCGCTTTCTCCATCACACCCCCGTGCTCCCCCCTTTCTCCTTCCATGCCCCTCCCACATTCTCCATCCACCCCCCTCCTCTATTCTTCCCCCTTTCTCCATCCACCCCCTGCTCCCCCCTTTCTCCATCACACCCCCCTCTCCCCCCCTTTCTCCATCACACCCCCCTCTCCCCCCCTTTCTCCATCACACCCCCCTCTCCCCCCCTTTCTCCATCACACCCCCCTCTCCCCCCCTTTCTCCATCACACCCCCCTCTTCCCCCCTTTCTCCATCACACCCCCTGATCCCCCCTTCCTCCATCACACCCCCTGATCCCCCCTTTCTCCATCCACACCCTCCTCCCTTCTTCCCCCCTTTCTCCATCCACGCCCCTCTTTCCTTACTCCATCTCCCACTCATCCCTTCTTCCCCTTTCTCCAACCCCCTCTCCCTTGTTGCCCTTTCTCCATCCACCCCCCTCCTCCCTTCTTCCCCCCTTTCTCCATCCACACCGCTCCTCTCTTCTTCCCCCCCTTTCTCCATCACTCCCTCCTCCCTTCTTCCCCGTATTCTCCATCTCTCCCTCCTCCCTTCTTCCCCATCATTCTACATCACTCCCTCCTCCCTTCTTCCCCCCTTTCTCCATCACTCCCTCCTCGATTCATCCCCCCCCATTCTACATCACTCCCTCCTCCATTCTTCCCCCCTTTCTCCATCCACGCCACTTCTTCCTTACTCCATCTCCCACTCATCCCTTCTTCCCCCCTTTCTCCATGCAAACCGCCCCTCCCTTCTTCCCCCTTTCTCAAACCCCCCCTCCCTTCTTCCCCTTTCCCCAACCCCCCTTCTTCCCCTTTCTCCAACCCCCCCTTCTTCCCCTTTCTCCAACCCCCCTTCTTCCCCTTTCTCCAACCCCCCTTCTTCCCCTTTCCCCAACCCCCCCTTCTTCCCCAACCCCCCCTTCTTCCCCTTTCTCCAACCCCCCCCCTTCTTCCCCTTTCTCCAACCCCCCCTTCTTCCCCTTTCTCCAACCCCCCCTTCTTCCCCTTTCTCCAACACCCCCTTCTTCTCCTTTCTCCAACCCCCCCTCCCTTCTTCCCCTACCCCCCCTCCCTTCTTCCCCAACCCCCCCTCCCTTCTTCCCCTACCCCCCCTCCCTTCTTCCCCTACCCCCCCTCCCTTCTTCCCCTTTCTCCAACCCCCCTCCCTTCTTCCCCTTTCTCCAACCCCCCTCCCTTCTTCCCCTTTCTCCAACCCCCCCTCTTCCCCTATTCTCCATCACTCCCTCCTCCCATCTTCCCCCCTATTCTCCATCACTCCCTCCTCCCTTCTTCCCCCCTTTCTCCATCACTCCCTCCTCCCTTCTTCCCCCCTTTCTCCATCACTCCCTCCTCCCTTCTTCCCCCCCTTTCTCCATCACTCCCTCCTCCCTTCTTCCCCCCCTTTCTCCATCACTCCCTCCTCCCTTCTTCCCCCATTCTCCATCACTCCCTCCTCCCCCCTATTCTCCATCACTCCCTCCTCCCTTCTTCCCCCCTTTCTCCATCACTCCCTCCTCCCTTCTTCCCCCATTCTCCATCACTCCCTCCTCCCCCCTATTCTCCATCACTCCCTCCTCCCTTCTTCCCCCCCTTTCTCCATCACTCCCTCCTCCCTTCTTCCCCCCTTTCTCCATCACTCCCTCCTCCCTTCTTCCCCCCATTCTCCATCACTCCCTCCTCCCTTCTTCCCCCCCATTCTCCATCACTCCCTCCTCCCTTCTTCCCCCCCTTTCTCCATCACTCCCTCCTCCATTCTTCCCCCCTTTCTCCATCACTCCCTCCTCCCTTCTTCCCCCCTTTCTCCATCACTCCCTCCTCCCCCCTATTCTCCATCACTCCCTCCTCCATTCTTCCCCCCTTTCTCCATCACTCCCTCCTCCCTTCTTCCCCCCCTTTCTCCATCACTCCCTCCTCCATTCTTCCCCCATTCTCCATCACTCCCTCCTCCCCCCTATTCTCCATCACTCCCTCCTCCCTTCTTCCCCCTATTCTCCATCACTCCCTCCTCCATTCTTCCCCCCTTTCTCCATCACTCCCTCCTCCCTTCTTCCCCCCATTCTCCATCACTCCCTCCTCCCTTCTTCCCCCCATTCTCCATCTCTCCCTCCTCCCTTCTTCCCCCCATTCTCCATCACTCCCTCCTCCCTTCTTCCCCCCATTCTCCATCTCTCCCTCCTCCCTTCTTCCCCCCATTCTCCATCTCTCCCTCCTCCCTTCTTCCCCCTATTCTCCATCACTCCCTCCTCCCTTCTTCCCCCCATTCTCCATCTCTCCCTCCTCCCTTCTTCCCCCCATTCTCCATCTCACCTCCCTCTCGCCCTCTTTCTACATCACCCACCTACTTCCTTCTTCTCCCCCTTCTTCCGGCCATTCTCCATCACCCCGCTCATCCTTCTTCCCCCTTTTCTCGATCCCACTCTTGCCTCCCTCCCCCTTCGCCCCCTCCCGATCCTTCCCCTCCTCCCTCTCCTCCCTCCATTCCACTTCCTTTTCCCCCTTCCCCCCTCCCTCCTCGGCCCACCGTCTCCCCCTTCCACCCTCCCCCCTCACTCACGGTCGTTTCGCCTCCATCCTCCTCCTGGTTTGATTTTCCCGCCCGGTGTCGCTCTATTTTCGCTCCGGGTGCTTCTCCTCGCGTTCGTGTGTTTCCCAGCTTTACTTTCTCCCACCAAAGCACGGTCAAGTCTTTCAGTGTTTGTTCTGTAGAGGTTTAAACCCGTCAGTACCTGAATCAGTGTCTCGGATGAAATTCAATACATTTAGAACGAATCAACGAAATCTGATAAAATCTGTGGTGGGGTAAAAATATGAGAGTATAAAGGACAGGGAAACAAACGTCAGTCAATAAACTGGATAAGGGAACGAGAGGCGCTTAACTTTGTTCTACCTACAGCACCCTTTGTTTTGATCTGTGATATAAAGTTAAGTTTGTAAAGATTAATTAAAACAGTAAAGTTTGAAGCAACTTGGTCCGGAAACCGGAACTATTGTTTGTGACCGGGTTCTTCTCGGGACCCGGATGGTAAATAGTGAGGGCGGCTTCCTCTCCATTTGGTTTCCATGGTGACAGCCAAGGCCCAGGCAGCGAGGTGAGAACTCGCTCCAAATATATTCATAAACTGGAAGGCAATTGGCATATTTGGCAATGTTATTAAACTCCAGAGACATTACCTTTTTTTGGAAGTATAAATATTGGAAAGTTGCATTATAGTTTTGTGAGTGCGAAGAAGTTGCAGTTTAGCTGTGGTCCTGATCTAGTTCAGATATTTAAGATGTAAAAGTTTTCTTTACACTTATAATGGATGTCTTAAATTTCACTTGTTTTGCTTTAAGACGCGACTAACAGGGCGAATTCATAATAAAATGGGAAAACTACTTTTTCTGAAGATATTCTAATTCTTTTTAGCATAGTAGAGGAATAAGAGGGGTGTTTTGTAGCAACTTGTTTGTAAACTGGGAAAGGGTTTAAAAGTGTGAAATTGAATGATGCTTGGGAAGCAGTAGCAAGGGCACTAAGTTACGTCATGGAAAAGTTAGTGGAAATGTCTTCAAGGAATGCAGGGAACTTAGATAAACATTTGATGTGATGAAAATAGAATGCATTTTCATGTAATTAAAATTAGTTCCGGCTTCATAAATAGGATTTGCAAATACATCCTCTCAACCCCAGGCCATCACTGTCTCCTAGACACAGATGTTTCATCAGTCACCTTCCCTTGGGGTGTTTGCTGTTGTTTGGTCAATGTTTAGTTCCATTCACAATTCCTCTGTTAATAAAACCATTCATGTCTGCATGCAGCATTATCATTTATCAGTATTTAGACTTGGTGTCATTAATGGCAATAATATTCCTGTCAGGTAAGTACAAAGCAATGACTACCATCAAGAAGTGAGAGCATAACCCTTGATATTTGAAGACATTGCAATCATCAAAGCCCTTACTATCCATGTCCTGGAGTTGCAAGTGACCAGAAACTTAAGTTTACCAAGCATATAAGTACTGCAGCTACGAGAGAGAGTCAGACAGTAGTTCTTGCAGTAGTTGCTTAGTCCTTTTCACCCCAGAGCTTTCCATGTTTTTTTCATCTTTTCATCTTACTTTGACCAAAAACTTAACTGCTTGAGCCATGTCAATAGTGTGGTGACTTGTGCAGGTCAGAGGCTGCATATTCTATAGCATATAATTCACTTCCCGATTCCTCAAAATCTGCCACTTAGAATGTACAAATCAAAAGTGATGGAAAACTTTCAACTTGCCTGAATGGTTTTAGTTTCAACAACACTGAAGATGTTCAACACTATTATTAAAAGGAAGAGTTTAGAGGGATATGAGCCAAGTGCTGGCAAATGGGACAGGGTGAGCTTGGGATATCTGGTCGGCATAGATGAGTTGGACCAAAGGATCTGTTTCTGTGCTGTATATCTATGATTCTATCAAGGACAAAGCAATCTGTTTGATTGACATCCTAACCACCACTTCAAATCTTCAGAAAATGTAGCAGCATTGGTAAAGAGTGGGTGTAGTTTAGTAACTGACTAAAACTGGAAGCTGCCTTTAAAATTTTTAACTAGTCTTCACTTCTGAATAATCAACATTTGTCATTTCCATACCCTTATAATATACTAGAAGCAAAATAATAATTAATAAAGTGGTTGGTCGATTTACAAAAGCCCCATGCTTCTGGAAACTAACCCATACTCGGGTGATCTTGCCATTCTACTTGCCTTTATCACCTTGATGACTGTTGGTATTTTGTATAAAACATATTCTTCTGAATTTTCAGAATGTCCATTCAGCAAGGAAGCATCACAGCTACTTCATCTGTGCCCAGGCAATCTGAATCTGGCAGATCTCAGTGTACTGAAGACGAGATTTTTTACAGAAACTGTAGAGCAGCTTACCTGACCGTATTTCGAACCAGTTTAGAGAATATCACTTCCAAAGATCAACTCTGTCTGGGTAAGGTTATAATTAAAACAGCAAATACGGTTAAACAAGTTTTTATACTTGTATTTTTGAATTTATGTTTTGAAAACAACTAAACACCATTGTACTGCAAGTTCTTTGAAGTGATACTGTATTTTTGTTAAATTGCTGTCTCCCAAACCTGAAAACAGCAGAGATTACTTTTGTGAAATAAAACTGTCAGATTTAAAGTTAAGTTATAGGGTGAACAGCACTTGAGGCTTAACATTTCAACATGAACAACATGAAATGATACAGATTTGGAAATCTGAAATAAAAGCATAACTCTGGAAATATTCAGCAGGTCTGACAGCATTTGGGCAGAGAGAAGCTTAACTTTTCAGGTCCATGACCTTTTGTCAGAACAGTAGAAATCTATTAAAGGTAGTTCACGTTATTAAAGCTGTAAAGCACATTTCATGCCTTCAGTATGACAGCTAATAAATTATGTTTAAAATGCAGCAACTTCAGGTTAGGCAAACGTAATACAGTTCAACAAACAGAACATTAGATTAATTAATCATTGGTATTGCTTAAAAGACTAATGATGGCTAGGACACCAGGAGAGCTCCTGATTCTTCAAAAGTACTGGCATGATTGCTTACGTCCAGCTGGGGCCTTAGTATAAATCTTATCCAAAAGACGGTTTACTTGAAAATCCAGTACTTTGTGAATACTGCACTGAAATGTTGACCTAGATTATGAATTTCAGATCTGGGATAGAGTTTTAACCCAAGGTCCTCCATGTGGGCGGCACGGTGGCGCAGTGGTTAGCACTGCTGCCTCACAGCGCCTGTAGACCCGGGTTCAATTCCCGACTCAGGCGACTGACTGTGTGGAGTTTGCACGTTCTCCCCGTGTCTGCGTGGGTTTCCTCCGGGTGCTCCGGTTTCCTCCCACAGTCACAAAGATGTGCGGGTCAGGTGAATTGGCCAAGCTAAATTGCCCGTAGTGTTAGGTAAGGGGTAAATGTGGGGGTATGGGTGGGTTGCGCTTCGGCGGGTCGGTGTGGACTTGTTGGGCCGAAGGGCCTGTTTCCACACTGTAAGTCTAATCTAATCTAATGTGAGAGTACCATCATTGAACAAACTTAACACCTGCTGCATGTGCCAATATATCACATTGAGCATTCTGTCTTTACTGGGCATGTTAAATTTTTATGAGACTGGAATGCCTGTAATTAATGAACCATATAGTACCTCGTTATACTGATGGAAAGTCATCAACCTGAAACTTTAAGTTTGTTTGTGTTTCCATATATATGTTGAGTAATTCTACCATATTCTGTATTTGTTTCATGCCTTTTACAACTTGGGTTTCCACAGGAAACACAAGGATCATTTCAACAAGTCCTGTGGACAGGGACCACTAAACCATCTTTCCAAACTTTCTGTCCACCCATAACACCCATGTTTTTATTCTGTCTCTTTCTGTCTGTAAGTGCTGGTTGAGTGGGAGCTTATAAGGTGGTTGGGGTTTCAAGTAGTACAACTATAAGATGATAGTTCGTAGTTGTTTGAATCTGTTTGTTTGTAATAAATAGTAGTTCTTGTTGAGTACAGAAACTGATCCATGCTTTCTGTCAATCTAGGTCTAAAACATGTAAATTGGGGGGCTCTGAGTACTTTTTAAAATATGTAACTTTTGAGGTGACCCCAGCAATAGCAGGACTTGTTTTCCTGTGCTGAACTCCCGCGAGGTGTATCAATAAGAGTGACCACCACACAGTCCTGGTGAAGACGATGTCCAGTCTTCACACTGAGATACCCTCCATTGTGATATGTGGCATTATCATCATGTTAAGTGGAATAGATGTCAGGCATGAAACAAATCTAACAACTCAAGACTGGGCATCCATGAGGCTCTGTGGATTGTCAACAGTAGTAGAATTGTAATCCTGACACTGTGCAATGTCATGGCTCAGTATATCTCACAGTCTACTGTTGCCCTTAAGCTCGGGGATCAACTCTGGTTCAACGAAGAGAGTAGAATGATATGCCAGGTGCAGCACCAGTGTTTTCTGAAAATATGGTGACAACCTGATGAAGCTACAAAACAGTATTAACTATCTGCCAAACATCGTAAGAACTAAGTGATAGACAGAGTTAAGCAATTCATAACTAACTGATCAAATGTGAGCTCTGCAGTCCTGCTGCATCGAATTGTGAATGAAGTTAAAAATCACACAACATCAGGTTACAGTCCAACAGGTTTAATTGGAAGCACACTAGCTTTCGGAGCGTCGCTCCTTCATCAGGTGATTGTGTGATCAATCACCAGATGAAGGAGCGTTGCTCCAAAGGCTAGTGTGCTTCCAATTAAACCTGTTGGACTGTAACCTGGTGTTGTGTGATTTTTAACTTTGTACAACCCAGTCCAACACCGGCATCTCCAAATCATGACTAATTGTGAATAGTGGTGAACAATCAAACAACTCACTGGAGGCAGAAGCACCACAAATATCCCCAAAGTGATAGGGGAATCCAGCACATCAGTGCAAAAGTTAAGGCTGACGACCTTTCAACATCCTTTAGCCAGAATTACCGAGTGGATAATCCATCTTGGCCTCCTCCAGAGGTCCCCTGCAGATGCCTTGTCAGCTGATTTGATTCACTCCAGGTGCTAGCAAGGAACTGCTAGAAGCACTAGATACTGCAAAGGCTGTGTTGCCTTCTAACATTCTGGTAATAGTTTTGAAGATATGTGCTCAGTGCAGCAACAGTTCTGGCAACTGTCCTACTATGTGAAAAATTTCACAGGCATGTCCTGTACACAAAAAGCAGAACAAATCCACCCCAGCCAATCACCACTTAATCAGTCTACTCTCAAGCATAAGGAAAAGTGATGGACAATGTCCTCAATAGTGCTATCAAGTAGCACTTCCGCAGAATAACATGCTCACTGACATTCAGTTTGTTTTTCACCAGGTACTCCATTCTTAATCGTGAAGCCTTTGTTAACATATGGACAACAGAGCTAAATTCCATATGATGGTTTAAAAATGTTTTCATTTTTTCTCTCATAGTACAATTTTGATGAAGACTCATCAGTCTAGAATATTTCTTTCCATTATTGCTACCTGGCCTGATGAGTGTTTATAGTTTTTCAGTTTTTATTTGCTGTTCTATTTATCTTGTAACATTGAATTTTTTCTCGAATATCAGCACAAGGTTAGACAGATCTGAAAAGTGTATGTTTGGCAACCATGATAATTATCTGATACATAAAATAATTAATCTGCAATAAAAAGAGTTTAGAAAGAACTCAAAATACAATAACTATAGAAAAAAAGTTGGAAAAGACTCAAATCATAATTCTTATCAAATTATAATTTACTTCAAACCTCTATGCAAAACAATGTTTATAAGCCCACTACAATGGACAAAAGGAAAATACTGAATATTTTGAAAATCTAAATTTAAAAAATGCTGGAAATACTCAGCATCAATAGAGAAAATGTTATATTTCTGTTCAATAACAACCTAAGTGGTGGGATACAAACTTTACAGAAAGATATCAATACATTATTTAAGTTGGCAAAATGTTGGCAGATGGAGCACAATGTGGGAAAATGTGAAGTTGTTCATTTTAGAATGGGGGAGAAAAGAAGAGAATATTATTAAAATGCAGAAAGAATGCAGAAAGGTTGCCGAAAGCTGTCGCAAAAAGGGACTTGGGGGGGTACTTGTGCATGTAAAAACAGAAGCTAGCACAAAGATGCAACAAATAATTAAGGAGCCTGATGGAATGTCGGCCCTTATTTCAAGGGGTTGGAGTATAATACTGGGAAATCTTACTGTGATCCTGTACAAAGTGTTGATGGAGACCTCATCTGAGGTACTGTGAACAGTTTGGTCCCCTTATTTAAGTAACAAAATTATTTCATTGGAGGCAGTTCAGAGCATATCCACTAGGATGATCCCTGATATGGATGGATTGTCTTCGGAGCAAAGGCTAAATAGCTTGGGACTCTACTCTCTGTAGTTGAGAAGAATGAGAGGTGATCTAATTGAAATTTATTGGACTCTTAAGGGGCTTGGCAGAGCACATGTTGAGAGGATGGTCTCCCTCATGGGAGAATCTAGGTTCAAAGGTCATTATATCAGAATAAAGGAGTACTAATTTAAAATGAGACATGGAGGAATTTCTTCTCTCAAAGGGTTGTGAATCTTTGGATCTTCTTGCCTGAGAGTGTGATGGGGCAGAGTCTTTGTCTTTAGTTAAGGTAAGAAAGATGGATTCTTGATCTGTAGGAGGCATCAAGGCTCTATATGGAAAAGACAGGAAAGTGATTGTGAACAATGTCGGAAAATATAATGATCCTATTGAATGGTAGAGCAAACTGGAGAAGCGGAATGGCTTAGTCCTGTTCTTGTTTCTTCTAATCTTATGGTCTTTCAGCGGTGTTGACAAAAGTATTCCCTGCACTTTCTACTTTTATTCCACCACAGTAGACATCATACTTGAATGTAAATAAGTTCTGAAATTAATGATGATGGAAGAAAAATTAACTGGTTAGAACTGCTCAAAATTAAATGGGTATGAAGGATTGCATGTCCCAGTTTTTTAGCATAATTTGCCCTGTTACAAAAATTCTTCAGTTAAGCACATCAGACCAGAGACTTGGCACTTCCACTGGACGTTATTTGATTTCATCTGAGTGATGGCAGCAATTGGACAGAGATGGTTCTGACTGGAATGTCTTCATATACACACTGATAAATTCTGCATCACTATGTAGTGTATTAATGTCATTTTGTTTTAGAAGTTGCTTAGGATGCTCATCAAGTAAATAGATTTGTCTGTGTTTCTACACTGGAATTGTCTTCTGATTAATTTAGTTATCTAATGATAAGCTATTTTAAAATGTCATATAAAATAGAATTTTGTCTTTATTTAAATGTTACTAAGTAGATTATTTAAACAATTGCATAATTTGTTTATATCATAGTTCTCCAGCAGGCTGGAAGAAATCCTTCCAGGAAGACGCTTGAGAAGTACTGGACTCAGCATACCAAGAAATTAAACTTTGATGACTTTTGCGAGATTTTGAAAAATGAAAAACGTACAGGCAAGAGTGAATTGTTGAAAGCTTTCAAGAAGCTTGATCTAAATAATGATGGCTACCTTACACATGAAGAGCTTTACAAAGTTCTCACTACTGTAAGTGCTTATTTTCTTTTGTTAAAGAAAGTAGAATATATTTCCAAACCTCAAATGGTAACCAAAGGCTACCAAACTCGTCCAAATCTACAATTGCAAGATGAATAATTTGAATATTATTTAAATTCATTACATGCCTCCTTAATGCATGTAAGCCAAAATGTGGGTGATGCCAATCCTTTGCCCAACATTGCTGCTGTTAGATCGGCACTTTGGGTTGTTGGAATATCCCCCTCTCCAGCCACGTTGCTGCTCTACATATTCTGATCCCAGAATTTGAGCCTGAAATGATATATGAAGTAAGTCTTCCCTTTCACCTATTCCACCTCACAGACATGACAGCTTTTCTTTTTCTAATTTTATTTCTGCTTTCATGTTCTTCAACATGCACAATTTCACAGACATAGGGGTCTCCCAATCCCTCATCCAAGTGATCCTACAACAAAGGTGTAAACAGTGACGTCTGATCTTCGCATTGCTCAATGTTCATAGACATGTACTTTGTCGTGAGGGGTCATTGGATAATAGCCAGCAAGAGAATTACTGGCATTTTTTTTGTTCCCAACAAGTCCATGGTGTCAAGCCATTTGGAGCACCTGCACCATTTGAAAAACAGAATACTGCAGATGGTGAAAAGCTGATTTGATTTATTGTAGTTGCAAGTACTTAAGTACAATGAAAAGCTTTGTGTTGCGAGTCGTACAGGCAGGTCATAGCATACAAAGACATGCAGATCACTGGGTGCTTGGACAGATCCGAGTTATACAAGGTTATGGCTGCACAGGAGGTGCACAAAGCAAGATCAACATTCGCAAGATCAATATTATTTGAAGTTAGAGAGATCTGTTCAATAGTCTAAAAATAGTAAGGGAGAAGCTGTACTTGAACCTGTTGGTGCATGTGTTCAAGCTTTTGTATCTTCTGCCTGCCGGAAAACATTAGAAGAGAGCGTTACTGAGGTGGAAGGAGTCTTTGGCAGCCTTTCTATGGCAACAAAAAGTGTAAATGGAGTCCATGGATGGGAGATTGGCTTCCCTGATAGTCTGGGCTGTGCACACAACCTTCTGTGGTTTCTTATGATCCTGTGCAGAGCAGTCTCTGTACCAGGCTTTTATGCATCTATGGTGCATCTGTGAAGGTTGCTGAGGATCCTTATGGACATGTCAAATTTCCTAACAGTCTGAAGAAGAAGAGGCTTGTGCCTTCTTGACCATCACAGCTATGTGGGAGGTCCAGGACAGATTGTCGGTGATCGGCACTTTTAAAAACTTAACACTCTTAGCTTTGTTGTTGATAGGGGCATGTCCTTTTCCTTTCTTCCCGAAGTCAATGATCAGTTATTTGTTTTGCTGTCATTAAGAGAGAGATTGTTATCATTGCACCAAGACACCAGGCACACTATCTCCTTCCTCTATTCTGACTCATCGTTGTTTGATATCTCTCCTGCCGCAGTGGTGTTGTCAGCAAACTTATAGGTGGCGTTCGCTTAGAATTTGCATACACAGTCATGGGTGTACATGGATTACACTAGGGGTCTGAGAACTCATCCTTGTAAGGGGGGCACCAGTGTTGAGGATTCTCGAGGAGAAGTGCTGTTGTTGATCTTCACTGCCATCTGTGGGTCAGGAAGCTGAGGATCCAGTTGCAGAGGGTGGAGCGAAGACCTAGATGGCAGGTTAGGCAGTATCAGTGGAGGGACAAACAGAGTTAACATTTTAAGTTGATCTTCAGAACTCCTTCAGTGCTGCTTCTGACTCATCGTAAAGTGGTGACCAACATAATAATCCGGATATTTGGTTTGATTTTCACAACACCTATTGTGATCCATTTAAACAGAACCACTGTAGCAGCAGACCTGAGTATTTTCTCAATTCCTATCACTGTGGTATAGTATGGCAGGGAAAGGGAAGACAAGATGCCTGACCCTGAAAATAATAACGCAAAATTTTGCATCAAATAACCAGAATATTGGTTTGTTTAAATACAGATGTAATTTGCGTGGCATTAGCAAATAGAATGTTGCCATGATGTCACACGCCCAGTGGAAATATTTGCTAAGTTTCTTAATGATCATGAAAAATGTAGTCATCTCAATATTTCAATTCAGTTTGTATTCTTTTATTATAAAGGGAACAGCTTTATTACTCTGTATCATCGTGCTGTATTTGATGCAATGACTTGTATCACTTTCATTTCACTACAGAATGGCGAGAGGATGACACATGAAGAAATGAAAATGATCATGGGTGAAGCTGATATCAATAAGGATGGAAAATTGGATTATACTGAGGTATGACAACAGGATTGCAATTTTGAAATTTAATAATTCTTATATTAGTCTTGTTTGCAACAGGATATCAAGCTCAGGATGTATTGGATATCTTGTTATATCCACCTTAGGAAAGTGTGCGCATTCTTCAGCTCCACCACTCCTAGCACTGGGTACTTTGATTAAATTATTAACCTTTGTGGCAATATCCCCAATTTACCATGTAATTAAATCAGGTTTCTAGAAAATACTGACCTGATTCCAGTTCTTCAAAAGGACAATTATTTATTCCAAACCAATAAATACTAACCAGAGGCAAATCAAGACTATTAGCAAGTTTTGAGAAGACTTGTAGCTCAGGTTGAGGTTCTGGATGTAGGTTTGCTCGCTGAACTGGAAAGTTCATTTTCAGACATTTTGACACCATACTAGATAACATCATCAGTGATCCTCCGAATGAAGTACTGGTGGCATGGCCCACTTTTTATTTGTGTTTAGGTTTCCTTGGGTTGGTGACATCATTTCCTGTGGTGTGTCATTATATGCAATGATGTCATTTCCTGCCCTTTTTCTCAGGGGGTGGTAAATGTGTTTGTTGAATTCTCGTGCATGTCTCTTTTGGCTTCTCCTTGGATGGATATGTTGTCCCAGTCGAAGTAGTGTCCTTCCTCATCTGTGTGTAAGGATACTAGTGAGAGTAGGTCATGTTGTTTTGTGGCTAGTTGATGTTCATGTATCCTGGTGACTAGTTTTCTGCCTGTTTGTCCAATGTTGTGTTTGTAACAGTTCATGTAAGGTATTTTATAAATGACATTAGTTTTGTTTGTTGTCTGTATAGGGTCTTTCAAGTTCATTCGCTGCTGTTTTAGTGTGTAGGTGGGTTTGTAGACTACCATGATGCCAAGAGGTCTGAGTAGTCTGGCAGCCATTTCCGAGGTGCCTTTAATGAAGTGGAGTGTAGCTAGGGTTTCTGGACATGTTTTTCTGCTTGTTGGGGTTTGTTGCTGAAAAGTCAGCGGACTGTGTTCATTGGATACCCGTTCTTGTTGAATCACTGTATAAGTGATTTTCTTCTGCTCTGTATAGTTCCTCTGTACTGCAGTGTAGGGTGGCTCATTGAAATAATGTTCTATTGTAGCTTCGTTTATGGGTGTTGGGGTGATTGCTTCTGTGATTCAATATTTGGTCAGTATGTGTTGCTTTCCTGTAGACGCTGGGTTGAAGTTCCCCATTATCTGTTCGCTCTACTTTGATATCTAGGAACGGCAGTTTGTTGTTGTTTTCCTCCTTTTCAGCGACTTTTATGCCAGTAAGGGTATTATTGATGGTTTTGAAGGTTTCCTCTAATTTGTTTCATTTAGTGATGACGAAGGTGTCATCCATATAGCAGACCCAAAGTTTGGGTTGGATGGTTGACAGTCATTTTAAATCAAAGAGACTACATTGAGCAAGCAAACGCACTACTTGCAGATACCAACATTTACCAACAAGTGACGATAGATCCGACCCCACAACTAGAGAACCGAATCACAGCCCTACTCAAAAAACTGGAAAATAAATAAGACCGACTTCCAAAAAATGAAACCAGACGGATCCAACACACCATGCTTCAATGGATTACACAAAATTCACAAACCTGTAGCCTCCCTCAGATTCTTAGTCTCGCTACCTGGAACACCAACTTACAGATTAGCCAAGGAGCTGCACCAAAAACTAAAACACTTAGTCAAAGACTCAGGCCAATCCATCCACTCCACCCAAGAATTCCTGAAGACCATCAATGACGCTAAGATCGAAGAGGGTGAAATAATGATGTAATAGCCCTGTTCACATCCATCAATGAAGAACCTAAGACACACACACCAAACACCACCAACATCATCAGCAAGGAGAATATCGTCAAGCTAGTGGACTTATGCCTTTCCACCCACTTCACCTTCAACAACAAAACCTACAGACAAACCAATGGAGCACCCATGGGATCTCCGATATCAGGGTTCTTAGCAGAGGCAGTAATGCAGAGACCTGAACAAACAGCTCTGCCAATCATCCAACCCAAACTTTGGGTCCACTACCTTTGTCATCACTAAACAAAACAAATTAGAGAAAACCTTCAAGGCCATCAATAATACCCTTACAAGCATAAAATTCACTGAAGAGGAGGAAAACAAGAACAAACTGCCATTACGAGATGTCACAGTAGAGTGAACAGCTAATGGGGATTTTCAAACCAGCGTCAAAGGAAAACAACGCATACTGACCAAATACTGAACTACAGAAGCAATCATCCCAACATCCACAAACAAAGCTGCATTAGAACATTATTTCAATGAGCTACCATACATTGCAGCACAGAGGAACTATGCATAGCAGAGGAAAATCACCTGTACAGTGTATTTAAAAAAAAAATGGGTACCCAATGAACACAGTCCGCTGATTTTTCAGCAACAACCCCAACAAGCAGAAAAACACGTCCAGAAATCCCAGCCACTCCCCCCTACATCAAAGACATCTCTGAAATAACTGCCCAGCTACTCAGATCTCTTGGCAACATGGTAGCCCACAAACCCACCAATACAAATATAAACCAGCAGCTAATGAACTTGAAAGACCCTATACAGATAACAAACAAAACTAATGTCATTTACAAAATACTATGCAAGGACTGTAACAGCCACTACATTGGATAAACAGGCAGAAAGCTAGCCACCAGGATACATGAACATCAACTAACCACAAAAAGACATGACCCATTCTCACTAGTATCCTTGCATACAGATGAGGAAGGACACCACTTCGACTGGGACAACACATCCATCCTAGGACAAGCCAAACAGAGACACTTTTGAGAATTCCTAGAAGCATGGCATTCCAACCAGAACTCTAGCAACAAATACATTGACTTGGAGCCCATTTACCACCCCCTGAGAAAAAGAACAGGAAATGATGTCACCAACCCAAGGAAACCTAAACACATAAATAGAATGCAGGCCATGCCATGCACCAGCGCTTCATCCAGAGGCTCTCTGACGGTGTTACCTAGCATGTTTAGAAACATCTAAAAACTAACCTTCCAGATCAGTGAGCAAACCTACATCCAAAACAAAACTATGACTTATTGATGTATAGTTCTACCAATTGAAACTGTCACACAGATGCGCACACATTCGTAAACATAACTAATGTTACATGTAAATGAAAATCACTAAGGGAAACACAGCTCAATAGCAACAATCCATAGAATTTGCTTCCCAATTTGCTTCTGTTGTCGATTCCCTTTCTGGAATCTGTCACTTTTTCACAAGTGGCAGTTAGTACATTAATTGTAAAGTCTTTGAATTGATTTAAAGACAACAGTTTACAACAACTGGTGAGAGAAAATAGTTATTTTTGGTCAAGAATTTTTCTACCTCTATAGTGTTCATACATGGCAACTGTTTAGCTACTCAGAAACCAATTTGATGACCTCTGGCATCTGCGATAATCACACTTAAAGCAATCAGCACACTGTTGCTGGCTGAAGCTTACTCTGAACATAATCTTGTGCCATTGCACCATGACTCACTTTCCCCATAAGACCATAAAAGTAAGACCATTCGGCTCATTGAGTCCACTCTGCCATTCAATCATGACTGGGCATTTCAACGCCACTTACCTGCACTCTCCCCATGTCCCTTAATTCCTTGTGAGATTAAAAATTTAATGTCCCGGCCTCCACTGCAATGATTTCCACAGGCCCACTACTCTCTGGCTGAAGAAATGTCTCTTCAGTTCCATTCTAAATTGACCCCCTCTAATTCTGAGGCTGTATCCACTGGCCCTAGTATCCCTGCCTGACGGTAACAATGTCCCAGCGTCCATCCTTTCTAAGCCATGAATTATCTTGTAAGATTGTATTAGATCTCCCCTCAATCTTCTAAACTCTAATGAATACAATCCCAAGATCCTCAGCCGTTCTTCGTATGTTAGGCTTACTGTTCCAAGGGTCATCCGTGTGAATCTCCGCTGGACACGCTCTAGTGCCAGTATGTCCTTCCCAAGGTGTGGGGCCCAAAACTGGACACAGTATTATAAATGGGGCCTAACCAGAGCTTTATAAAGTCTCAGTAGCACATCACTGCTTTTACATTCTAACCCTCTTGAGATAAACGACAACATTACATTTGCTTTCTTAACCATGGATTCAGCCTGCAAGTCAACCTTCACAGAACCCTGTACTAGCACTCTGAGATTCCTTTGTACTTTGGCTTTATGAATTTTCTTACTGTTTTGAAAATAGTTTATGCCTGTGTTCTTTTTTTCTAAAGTGCAAGACTTTGCATTTGTTCACATTGAATTTCATCAGCCATTTATCGGACCATTCTCCTAAACTGTTTAAATCTTTCTGTAGCTTCCCCACCTTCTCAGAACTACCTGTCTGTCCACCTAACTTTGTATCATCATCGAACTTCGTCAGAATGCCCCCAGTCCCTTCATCCAGATCGTTTATATATAGAGTGAACAGCTGTGGCGCTCACGCTGAACCCTGCGGGACACTACTTGTCACCAGCTGCCATTCTGAAAAAGAACCTTATATCCCAACTCTCTGCCTTCTGTCAGACAGCCAATCCTCAATCCATGCCAATAGCTCTCCTCGAGCACAATGGGCCCTTACCTTACTCAGCAGCCTCCTGTGAGGCACCTTATCAAAGGCCTTTTGGAAGTCTAGGTAGATAACATCCACTGGGTTTTCCTGGGCTAATCTACTTGATACCTCTTCAAAGAATTCTAACAGGTTTTCAGGCATGACCTCATCTTACTAAATCCATGCTGACTTGTCCTAATCTGACCCTGCACTTCCAAGAATTTAGAAATCTCATCCTTAACGATGGATTCTAGAATTTTACTTACAACCGAGGTTAGGCTACTCTGCCTATAATTTTCCATCTTTTGTCTTGATCCTTTCTTGAACAAGGGGGTTACAACAGCCATTTTCCAAACATTTGGGACTTCCCTGCACAATTTCTTCATCCACCTTCCTCAGAACTCTAGGATGTAACTCAGGCCAAGGAGATTTATCAATTTTTAGACCTTTTAGCTTTTCTAGCACTTTCTCTTTTGTAATGGCTACCATTCTCAACTCTGCCCCTTGACTCTCCTTAATTGTTGGGATATTACTCATGTATTCCACTGGGAAGACTGACACAAATTATTTATTAAGTTCTTCATATATTTCCTTATCTCGCATCACTAGCCTTCCTGCATCAATTTGGAGTAGCCTAATCTCTAGTTTTGCCTCTCGTTTGTTTCTTATGTATTGAAAGAAACTTTTACTACCATTTCTAATATTACTGGCTAGCTTATCTTCATATTTGATCCTCTCCTTCCTTATTTCTCTCTTTGTTATCCTCTGTTTGTTTTTGTAGTCTTCCCAATCTTCTGATTTCCCAGTGCTCTTGGCCACATTATAGGCTCTCTTTTTCTCTAATACATTTCCTGACTTCCTTTGCCAGCCATGGTTGCCTAATTCTTTCCCACCCCCAATCCCAGGAAATCTTTCTTGTCTTTGGAATGAACCTGTATTCTGTGTCACCCAGAAACTCCTGCCATTGTTGCTCTACTGTCTTTCCCACTAGACTCTGCTTCCAGCTGATTTTTGTCAGTTCCTCTCTCATGCCCTTGTAATTACGTTTATTTAACTGTAGCACCATTAAGTCCCATTTTGCCTTCTCTCTTTCAAACCGCAGACTGAACTCTACCATATTATGATTGGTGCCTCCTAAGTGTTCCCTTTGAGATCTTTTATAAAGTCTGGCTCATTATATAACACTAAGTCCAGAATAGCCTGCTCCCTTGTGGACTCCATCAAAAGCTGTTCCAAAAAGCCATCCTGTAAGCATTCCATAAATTCCCTTTCTTTGGATCCAGCGGCAACAATATTCTCCTAGTCCATTTGCATATTGAAGTACCCCATGATCACCGTGACCTTCCCTTTCTGACATGTCCTATCTATTTCCTGGTACATATTGCATCCCTGGTCCTGACCACTGCTGGGAGGTCTGTACATAACTCCCATTATGGTTTTTTTGCCTTTGTGGTTTCTCAACTCCACCTACACAGACTCCGCATCATCTGACCCTATGTCATTCAGTGCCATAGATTTAATTTCATTCTTAACTAACAGGCAACCCTGCCCCATCTGTCAGCCTTCCTGTCTTTTCAATGAGTTGTAAATCCTTGGATTTTTAACAGCCAGGCCTCAACCCCCCTGCAAATACGCCTCTTGATGCCTACCACATCATAATCATTTACGATGATTTGTGCTGTTAATTCATCTACTTTGTTGCGAATGCTATGAGCATTCAGGTAAAGCACCTTAATGCTAATTTTCTTATCCTCCTGATTTACATCACCTTTAGTAGTATGTCCTAAGTTATCCTTCTTTTTTGCTTCATTCCTAGTCTGCCTCGAACTTAAACCCTACACACATGCTAATCTGCTGCTTATCTTCCTACTTGACTCCATACTCCCTATTGCTTTCGCTTTCCCTTACTCCCTGACTCACAAGTTTAAAGTCTTAGTCACTACCGTATTTATCCTTTTTGCCAGAACACTGGTTCAAGATCAGTTCAGGTGGAGACTATCCCATTGCTACGGATTACCCCAGTTCCAAAACTGATTCCAATGTCCCATGAAATGGAATCCCTCTTTCCCGCACCAATCTCTTAATGACATTTTTACTTCTCTAATTTTCTTGTCCCTGTGCTAATTAGCACATGACTCAGGCATAATCCAGAGATTCTAACCCTCGAGGACCTTTTCTTCAATTTCCTTCCTAGTTCTTGATACTCCCCAAACAGGTCCTACTTCCTAGCCTTGCCTATGTTGTTTGTGCCAACAATGACCACAACAACTGGAGCCTCTTCCTCCCGCACCAATATCCTTTTTAGTTGGTCGGAGATGACCAGCACCCAGGCACCAGGCAGGCAACACACCATGTGGGACTTCTGATCGGGTTCACAAAGGATACTATCTGTCCCCCTAATTATAGAATCCCCTATAACAACTCCTTGTCTTTTCGCTCCCCCCCCCCCCCCCTCTCTTTAATGGCCTTCTGAGTCAGCTGGCTCATCCTGTCCACAGCCCTTTTCCTCATCCTTACTGGGACCAAAACTCAATACCTGTTGGACAAGGTCAAGGACTGAAGCTCCTCCACTCCTGAACTCAGAATCCCCCTACCTGCCTCACTTACAGTCACACCCTGTTGTCCCTGATCACTAACTGAATTTGAATTACTTAATCTACCCAACAGCTTGTAAAGCAAAAGTGAATACACAACTCATCATGAGTTCCAGTAACTTGTTTTCAAAAGTGCAGCAATTCCTTCCTTAGTCTTAAAACATCCTCTTCCCATTCCAGTCCACAGTCAAAAATAAACAAAAGAAAGAAGATATGGTCTTTACAATTTTCAGATGTTTTCAAATCTTTCCAGAGAGAATTGCGTCAAGATGAGTTTGGATCCATTGATTGTTCATCCCCATCATATACAAACAATAACATAGCACAGAGCTTTGCCCCTCCAAGCCTGCACCACTACATTTTGCCTTTCCATTCCTAAAACTATCTTCACTTGCAATATCCGTATCGCTCTATTTCCTTCTATTTCATGTATTCGTCCAGGTGCTTCTTGAATGCTGGTATTGTGTTTGCTACCTCTACCTTTGGTAACGCTTTCCAGGCACTCACCACTCTTTGTGTGAAAAACTTGCCTTGCACATCTCTTTTAAACATCTGCCCCTTCCATCTTGAACCTGTGTCTCTTATTAATTGATCCCTCCATTTTGGGGAAAAAGCCTCATACTTTCCATTCTAACCATGCCATTCACAATCTTGTATTAGGTCTGTCCTCAACTTCCTGCTTTCCAGTGAAACAAACCCAGTCCATTCAACCTTTCTTCATAGCTACTATCTCCACACCAGGCAACCTCCTAGTAAACCTTTTCTGTACTCTCTGCAAAGCATCCATATCCTTCTGGTAATGTGGTGACCAGAATTGTACACAATATTCCAAGTGTAACCTAAGTAAAGTTCTATAAAACTTCACCATAACTTGTCTATCATTATACTCAGTGCATCTTTCGATGAAGGCAAGCATGCCATAAGTATTTTTTACTACCTTATCCACCTATGCTACCACCTTCAGTGATCTGTGGACTTGCTCACCCAGATTCCTCTTTCTAAGGGTCCTGCCATTCACTGTATAATTTCCATCTGTACTTGACCTTCCAAAGCACATCACCTCGCATTTGTCCAAATTAAACTCCATCTGCCATTTTTCTGCCCATGTCTCCAACTGATATATATCCTTCCGTATCCTCTGACAACCCTCTATACTATTGGCAACTCCACCAATCTTTGTATCACCTGCAAACTTACTACTCAGACCAGCTACGTTTTCTTCGAAATTATTTATGAAGATCATGAACAGCGAAGTCCTAGCACTAATCCCTGTAGAACACCACTAGTCACAACCCTCCATTCCAAAAAGCATCCTTCCACCGCTACCCTCTGTCTCCTATGACCAAGCCAGTTCTGTATCCATCTTGCCTGCTCACGCCTAATACCATGTGACTTCACCTTTTGTACCAATCTGCCATGAGGGACTGTGTCAAAAGCTTTACTGAAGTCCATGTAGATAACATTAACTACTGTTCTCTCATTAATCATCTTTGTCACCTCCTGAAAAAAACTCAATTAAGTTAATGAGGCATGACCTCCCCTGCACAAAACCATGCTATCTGTTGCAAATAAGTTCATTGTCTTCTCAAATGTATAGATCTTGTCCCTGAGAATCTTGCCTGTAACTTCCAGGATTATCCCTGCTACCCTGCTTAAACAATGGGACAACATTGGCTTTTCTCCAGTCCTCTGGGACCTCACCTGTGGCCAAAGAGGGTACAAAGATGTCTGTCAGTGCTCCAGCAAGTTGATCTCTTGCTTCCTTCAATATTCTTGGATAGATCTCAACAGGACCCAGGAGAGTTATCTACCTTGATACTTACTAAGACGGACAACATCTCTTGCTTTTTAATAGCAATTTGGCTTAGAAACTCAACAGTATCTTACCATACCTTACATTCGCATCCAAATCATTTATGTAAATGGCAAAAAGAAGTGGGCCCACCACTGATCCTTGTGGTCACAGGCACTGCTGGTCACAGGCCTCCAGTCTCAAAATCAACCCTTTACCTCCTTCATTTGTCTTCTACCTTCGAGCCAGTTCTGCATACAAATGGTTAGCTCTTCCTATAAAGCAAGAGATCTAATCCCGCTAACCAGTCTACCATGAGAAACATTGTTGAATGCCTTATTGAAGTCCATATTGATCACGTCCACAACTCTGCCCTCATCAATCCTCTTTGTTACTTATTCAAAAACCTCAATCAAGTTAGTGAGACGATTTTCCACTTACAAAGTCATGTTGACTAAGCCTAATCAATCCTTGCCTTTCCAAATCTATGTAAATCCTGTTCCTCAGGATTCCCTCCCACAGCTTGCCCACCACCACCAATGTCAGGCTCACAGGTCTATTGTTCCCTGGCTTTTCCTCACTTCCTTTCTTAAATAGTGACTCTATGTTAGCTAACCTACAGTCTTCCAGCACCTCACCTGTGGCTATTAATTATACAAATATGTCAGAAAGGGGCCCAGCCATCATTTCCCTAGCTTCCCACAGAGTTCGAGGGTATACCTGATCAGGTCCCGGGGATTTTTGTACCTTTATGCATTTAAAGCCATCCAGCACCAACATCTCTGTAATATGTTCGATATCTTCCGTATCTTTCTCTACAGTAAACTCTGATGCAAAATACTAGTTTAGTATCTCTCCCATCTCCTCCAGTTCCACACATAGGTGGCCTTGTTGATCGTTGAGGGGCCCTATTCTCTTTCTCATTTTCCTTTTGTCCTCGTGTAATTAGAGTCATAGAATCTTACAGCATGGAGGCAGGCTCATTAGCCCAAATTGGTCCATGCCAACCAAAATATCATCCACGCTAACCCCATTTCCCTGCACTTGAACCTTCTAAAGTGTTCCTGTCCATGTATTTGTCAAAATGCCTTTTAAATATTGTTAATGTACCCGTCTCAACCACTTCCTCTGGTAGCTCATTCGTATGTGTACTACCGTCTGTCAAAAAAGTTGAAGGATGAAGTCAGGAGGGTGAAAAGGGAGCATGAGATAGCCTTAGCTGAGAAGTGTAGGGTGTATCCAAAGTATATTCTTTAAGTATATTAAAGGAAAAAGACTAACTAGAGAGATAATAGGACCCCTCAAGGACTAAAATGGACATGTATGTGTAGGTTCTCAATAAACATTTTCCTCTGTGTGTTTACTGTGGAGAAAGACTTGAAGACTTGGGAAACTGGGGAAGTTAGTGGTGATATCTTGGGGACAGTCCATATCATAGTAAAGGAGGCATTGGACATATTAAAATGTATGAAGGTAGACAAGTCTCCTGGTCCTGACTAGGTATATCTAAGAACCCTGCAAGAGGCAAGAGAAGCTATTGCAGAGCCCTGCTGATATATTTGCATCGTCGTTAGCCACAGGTGAATGCTCTGGAAGACTGGAGGGTAGTGAACATTTTGCCCTCATTCAAGAAGGGTAGCAAAGAGAAACCTGGGGACGATGGACCAGTAAGCTTAACATCTCTGATAGTTAAGCTAATTGAGAACATTTTGAGGGATAAGATATACATGCATTTGGAAAGACAGGGTTTGATTAGAAGTAGTCAGCATGGCTTAGTGCATGGGAGATCATACCTTACAAAGTTGTTAGAGTTCTTTGATGAAGTGACCAGGAAGGTTGATGAGGGCAGGGTGGTAGACATAGTCTATATGGATTTCAGTCAGATCTTTGATAAAGTTCTGCTTGATAGGCTGCTCTGGAAGGTTAGATCACATGGAATCCAATGGGAGCCAGCGAATTGCATACACAGTTGGCTTGATGGTAGGAAGCCGAGGGTCATAGTGGAAGGATGTTTATCAGACTGGAGGCCTGTGACTACTGTTCTGCCTCAGGGGTCCATTTTTGTTTATTATCTATATCAATGATTTGGATGAGAAAGTACAAGGCATGCTTAGTAAGTTTGCAGATGTCACTAAAATAGGCAGTATCATGGACAGTGAGGAACGTTATCAGAAATTGCAGCAGGACCTTGATCATTTGGGGAACTGGCCAAGAAATGGCAAATGGAGTTTAATATAGATAAGTCTGAGGTCTTGTATTTTGGAAAGTGAAATCAACGTAGACATTCCATGGCTTCAAGGAGTATGGGGGAACAGAGGGACCTTGGAATTCAGGTAGACCGTTTTCTGAAAGTGGAAACATAGAGAAGACAATGAAAGAGGCTTTTGGCGCACTGGCCTTCGTCAGTCAGGGCATTGAGTATAGAAGTTGGGAACTTATGATACAATGAAACGTTGGTGAGGCCGCACTTGGAGTATTATCTTCAGTTTTGGGTCACCTTGCTATAGGAAGAATGTTATTAAACTATAAAGAGTGCAGAAGAAATTTACAAAGAGGTTGCCAGAACTCCAGGATCTGATTTATAGGGAGAGGTTGGACACGCTAGGACTTTTACTTTGAGCATAGGAGATGGGGAAGGGTATCTTATAGAAGTGTATAAGATCATGAGAGGCATAAATAGGGTCAGGGAATCGAGGACTGGAGGACATCAGTTTAAGATTAGAAAGGAAAGAATAAAAGGAAACTTTGAGGGGCAACGTTTTTACACAGAGGGTGGTACTAAAGTGGAATGAGCTGCCAGTGGAAGTTGAGGCAGGTACATTAACAGCATTTCAAAGGCATTTGGACAAATATGTGGATAAGAAAAGTTCAGAAGGATATGGGCCAAGTGCAGGGAAATGAGGTTAGTGTGAATGGACATTTTGGTCAGCATAGACTAGTTTGGGCCAAAGGGTCTGTCTCCTTGTTGTTGGACTCTATGACTTAGATTTCTTTTTATTCTATCTCCTCTTACCTTAAATTGATGCCCTCTAATCTTTGGCTTGTCCTTAATCCTAATTCCCAAAGCTTCCTCATGTCTACTTTTTGCCCTCCTGATTTCCATATCCTGCCTTATTTCCCAAAAGTAGAGCAAGTTTTGCACCTTCTCCAGTAGGTACATCCACATACCGAATCAGAAACTTTTCTTGTACACTCTTAACAAATTCCTCTTCATTCCAAGCCCTTAACACTGTGGCAGTCCCAGTCTATGTTTGGAAAGTTAAAACCATAACCATCCTATTATTCTTACAGACAACTGTGATCTCCTTACAAATTTGTTTCTCAATTTCCTGCTGACTATTGGGAGTTCTATGGTGTACTCCCAATAAGGTGATCATTACTTTCTTATTTCTCAGTTTCACCCAAATACAGTACAACCTTGATTATCCCAACATCAATTATCCATAATGTTATCCCTAATCAAAACACCACTCCCCCTCTTCTCTTGCTCCCTCTTCTACCCTTCCTATAGCATTTGTATCCTGGAAAATTAAGCTGCCAGTCCTGACTATCCTTGAGCCATGTGATATCCCCGTCCCATGTTCCCAACTGAGTTCATCTGCTTTACCTGTCAGGCCTCTTGCATTGAAATAAATGCAGCTTAATTTATCAGTACTACCTCATTCTCTGCTGTGTTCCTGTCTGCCATAACTGTTTGACTAGCTCATTTTCCCAACTGCACCAGTCTTAGACTGATGTCTTTCTCCACTATCTTCCCTGGGTTCAAACCTTGCCCCTCCCCCCCCGCCCAACCACTGTCTAATAGTTTAAATCCTCCTGGACAGCTCTAGCAAAGTATATTAGACCCCTTCCAATTCAAGTGCAAACCACCTTCTTATACAGGTCACTTCTGTTCCAGAAGAAATTCCAGTGATCCAAAAATTTGGATCCTTCTCCCTTGTACCAGCTCCCAGCCACACATTCATCTCTTCTATCCTCGTATTCCTATTCTCGCTAGCTCGTGGCTCCAAGAGTAATCCAGATATTACCCTCAAGAACCTCCTTTTTAAATTCGTGCCTAGTTTCCTATATTCTCTCCTCAGAATCTCTTTCTTTTCTCTTCCTATCTCATTAGTTCCAATGTGTACAATGACTTCCTGCTGGTCCCTCTGCCCTTTGAGAGTATTCTGTCCCCACTCTGAGATATCCTTGATTCTGGCTCCAGAGAGGCAACACACCATTCTGATATCTTGCTGTCAGCTGCACAAATGTCTGACTAAAGAGTCCCCTATCACAATTGATTGCTTGGAACCCGATGTACCCCCTCATTAAATTAGAGACAGTTTTGGTACCGGAAATCTGCCTGTCAGTGCTACATTCCCCTGAGAGTCCATCACCCCCTACATTTTCCAAAACAGCATATTTGTTTGAAATGGGGATAGCCACAGAAGACTCCTGCATGACCTGCCTCTCTCTCCTACCTTTCCTGGAGATAGCCCATCTACCTGATTTTATCTTTGGTTTACCTCCCTTCCTGTAATTGCCATCCATGATACCCCTT
This sequence comes from Hemiscyllium ocellatum, assembly GCF_020745735.1. Taxonomy (NCBI): domain Eukaryota; kingdom Metazoa; phylum Chordata; class Chondrichthyes; order Orectolobiformes; family Hemiscylliidae; genus Hemiscyllium; species Hemiscyllium ocellatum. The sequence continues at coordinate 56,354,787 of NC_083409.1, forward strand.
GCTCCTGTAAATTCCTCATTGCCTCTGAGTGCCACTTCAACCAATTCGTACAATCCAATGGAATTTACAACCAAACACACTTCCTGCAAACATAATCGTTACTAACATAGAAACTTTCCTGAATCTCCCACATCCAACAGAAGATTAGATCGCTCTATTAAAGGTAATATTTGCACCTTTATTTGTAAATATACTTATTAGCAAAAAAAAACTTCTTTTTACTTTCCAAAAATATAAAGTTATTGAAAATAGAACAAATACCAGTATAATTTTAAAAATGCAAATTATGATATAATTGCTGTCTACGAACTATTAACCTACCCTATTATACAAAACCAAACCAAACACTATGCAAAACAATACCAATAAATAAATAAGTGATTAATAAGAAAAGACATAATGAAAGAAGACGCAAGAACACAAAATAACAACGCTCTGCACAAAAAATGGGAGCATTGTATATATACCCATATTAACTCAGGAGTCGCCCCTCCAGGACCCAGGGCTCAATAAACCTAATTGTCCTGGCTAAATGAACACCCTATTTTAGATAGCAGACTGATCTGTGTCCAAATAATGCAAAAAGGGCTACCATGTCTTATAAAAAAGGTCTGTTGTGAGGTACATCATATTTGAGAAGAAAATCCAAAGAAATGTGCTCCATAATTAATTTCTGCCATCCCAACAAGCCTGATGGGTTCTCAGAACCCAATTCAGCAGAATATTCTTCCATGCACAGTAAGTGAGAATATTAAATAGTTTCTTCCCATGCTCATCTAAAGATGATAAATTTGGTAGAACCAGGAGGAGAGATATTGGGTCTACTTTAACTTCAGTCCTCAATAACCTCCCTATCTCTCCCGCCACAGCGCTCCAATAAACACAGAACCTGTGGCATGTCCAGAAGCAATGGGTAAGAGTATCTACACTTATTTTACATTTGGAGCACATTGGAGATGCCCCCGTTTTAAACTTCACCAGATAGTCTGGTGCTAAATGAACCCTGTGCAGAACTTATAAATGCATAGTGCATGTCCTATTACAGATTGAGATCTTTCGCATGTTCTCCCATGTTTAAGAAGAGATCTCCACTCTTAGCTCTTGCTCCCAAACCTCTCATAACCAGTTAATATCCTGCTAGGCCCTACCACCTAGCAGGCGATAGAGTGCACTAACTGAAAGGGTGCTTGTGGAACTTAGCAACAACCTCTCTGTATCGGGGTTATATGGCTTAGTGAGAAGTGTAGTCTTCTGGATGAAATCCCTAACCTGAAAAAAATGGAAAAGATCTCTGCTGGGCAGCCTGTATTTGTGGCTCAGTTGTTTAAAAGATATTATAAACCCCCTCTCAAATAAGTCTCCCAAACTGCAAACTCCTCAAGCTACTCAAAGTTTAAACCTTGAGTCCATCATCTCTGATTGGAACACTGGCATACCAACTATGGGAGTGACTGGTGAAGTCTTGGATAAGCAGCCCTTGCTCTGACACATTGCCCTCCCTGTCTTGACCATAATAATAACAACGGGGTTCCAGCAGTAGTCCATAACTATCCTCACCTTATCCATGAACAGCAGGTTAATAAGAGGGCAATTTGCCTGGGAGGCCTCGATATCCAGCCATATTGAGCCTGGATTGTTATCTGCTCAATTGCACACAAAGGACAGCAGGGAACTCAGTTGATACCTTTTGATGTTTAGGAAATCAACTTCTTGAGGCAAGTGCAATTTATTAAGGTTGATGAGGGGCTGCCCATGATGCCAGACAAAGGAACTAAACCAACCCATAAGTTTCTCCAGCATTGACCTGGAAAACATTAAAAGAAGCGTACGCATGGCATAAAGCAAACGAAGATGACTTTCATCTCAATAAGGGCTATTCGGCCCAACCACGAAATTGGAAGAGCCGCCCATCTCTGGAGATCCCACCTAATATTGCCGAACAGGTGAGCAAAATTAGTCCGAAATAACCGATCAAACATGGGGGTAATAAAGATACCTAGGTATCGGAAATCTGCCCATGATCACTTAAAGGGGAACCTAGGGCCACCTTCAAACTCTGGCACTTCCTTGAGGTCCCCTAAAGGCATAGTCTCTGACTTTGCAAAGTTTATCTTATATCCTGAAATAGCCCCAAATGAATTAATACATTGTATCAGATGGGGTATGGAGATAATCGGGTCCGATAAAAGTAGAAGGACATCATCTGCATACAATGTATCTTGTGAACCCTCGATCCCACTTCTGGAGCGGTTATGTGGACATTCTGACACATGGTCTCTGCCAGCAGCTTTATCACTAATGTAAACAACAATGGTGAAAGGGGGCAGCCTTGATGTCTACCCTTGCCAATCCTAAAGTTGTCAGACTTCACCCCGTTGGTGATGACTGCGGCCAGACGGTGGCAATATAAAACCTCCACCAACTTGCAAAGATCCCACCCAACCCAAACCGCTCTAAGACATAAAAGAGATATGGCCATTCCACCCGGTCAAATGCTTTCTCTGCACCGAAGGAAATCACCAACCCCTGGATCGTTCGTTGTTGACAAACATTCAGCAACCTTTTAATATTATTAGAAGACCTATGGCCCCTTATAAAATCTGTCTGGTCCTGTTTGACAATATAGGGCAACATCTTCTCCAATCTCAGCGCCAACATCTTAGACAGAATCTTAAAATCTGAATTTAATAGATGGGCCTGTATGAGACACAACCCTTAGGATCCTTCTTAAGAATGAGGGAAGTATTAGCTTCTCTCAAAGATGGTGGTAGGCATTCATGCATGTGGGAATGATTGTACATTTCCAGCATCGGCCCTGACAGAATCCCTAAAAACTCCTTGTAAAACTCCCTTGGAAGACCATCAGGGCCAGGCACTTTCCCACTCTGAAGTTGCCAAGTTCCCTCCTGTATTTCTTGAACCGTGAAAAGGACATTAAGGAGAGAGGCCTATTCCAGGGTTACCCCCGGGAGGTCCAGGCTCTTTAAAAAAGACTTCCATCTTGGCCCTCCTATCCTCGCAACCTTCACACCAATACAATTCAGAGTAACAACTCCGCAAACCCTCATGAATCCTTTTGGCATCATTTGTTGCCTCAAACTAAAGTAATGGATCGGGAAGCACGTTTTTTCCCAGTCAGATACACTAAATACTTCCCAGGCCTATTCCCATACTTGAACAGCCTTTATCTAGCAAAAGCAAGTTCTTTCTTTAGCGGTTTGTTTAAGTATTGAATTCAAGGCAGCCTGGAGGTCTGTGATCCGCTGTAGTTTACTCACTGAAGGTCGAGCAAAATGTGCCGCGTCAGCAGCTTTCAGCTGCGTCTCATGTAGATGCTGTGTTCCTCCTCCTGTTGTTTCTAGCTAGACGAATAGGAAATAGCTAATCCTCGAGCAAAAGCCCTAGTGGTCTCCCGTAGCATAGACAGACTACCAGCTGTGCCTGAGGTGATGGTCAAGAACTCCTGAAACTCTGTCAAGAAGTACTCCACAAATTTGGAATTCTTAAGGAGAAAAGGATCCAGATGCCCTTACTCTTGGCCTTAACCTCCAAATATACTGCTGTGTGATCAGAGACAGCTATATTCCCAATTTTACAACCCATAATTGAATCCAGAAGGATTGAGAGAGCCAGAAAATCAATCCTCATGTGACATTTATGTGGATTTGAAAAAAAGGTGAAGTAGAGTGAAGACATCTCCAAATGTCCATCAGCCCCAACTCCTCGCATAAATCAGCCACCTGCTTGGCCTGTGAAGAAATAGTTGGCGGCCCACTTGATATCCTGTCCACTGTCTGATCCAAAAGGCAATTGAAATCCCCCTTCTGTAATAATGTTTCAAAGGCACTCTAGAAAATGCACTAATCGGAAATTGGAGAGGATGCGCCAGAGGGCAGTAGACATTTAAAATGCCATAATCCTCCCCATATACCAGGGTCTTAAGTGTCACAAACCACCCTTGCTCATCTTTCACCTGCTTTAATAATGTGAACAAAAGATTTTTCTGGATAAGTACAGCCAGTTTCCTACTTTAAGTAATAAAGGATGAAAAACTACCCGATCATGACCCCCTTGTTGTAACTTCAGTTATTCCCATCCTCAAGATGGGTTTCCTGCAAAAGGGTGATATCAACCCTTTCCCTCTTAAGGCTAGAAAGCACTTTTTTCCTTTTAACAGGTACATGACTTCCCTTGTGTACCAGGTGCACCGTTTAACAAGACACATAGCTATATCCCCTTTCAGAGACCCTTGGAACCCCGGAGGAGGGAAGCCTGCTTGCAATGCGCCGAGCTCAAGTAAATGGAGACTCATAGAGTTGCAGAATTGTGTATACAAAAACTACTCTATCATAACTACAAACAACTTTTGCTACCAAAAAACTACAAAGAAAACCAACGGTAAAACCTTGAATGGGAGACTCACCCCCTATCCTTAGGGGGCACTCACCCTACCAATCCCCTCCTGCTCAGCTCCTTCAGGCCCAGACTGTGCCCCAGCCTTAGGCAAAAAAAAAGAAATAAAAAAGATGATCCTTAAGTCAACAAAAGAAGAAAAAGTCAAGATAAGCAATCCGCCCATCCCCGGCTCCATGTCACCCCTACTTGTGACTAAAAGAAAAAAAAACAAAAAAAAGGAAAACAACAAAGGACACCCACAAAATTTCCCATGATAAAATCCAGTTATAAAAATATAATAGGAACAACATATTCCAAGATTTTTGTGTTTTTTAATAAAAAATGATTAGGGAAAGAGAAAAAAAACGGAATAGGCAAAACGCAGGGAAAGAAGAAAGAGAGGACGAACATTTACCGTATCCTTCAGACCAATCGGTCTATTTTAAAGTGTCTACAAAGTTCTTGGCTTTATCCGCCGAGTCAAATGTATAAACTGGATTCTCGTGGCTGAAACGGAGCACCGCGGGGTACCTCATGGAGCACTGGATGCCCAGGTTCCTCAGCCTCATTTTAACTTCAATTCAAAAGAGGAAATCCTTCAATACAGCTGCCAAGAAATCCTTGAAAAACATGATTTTTGACCCCTTGTGCCCTAGTGCCTGTGGATTTTTCCCCTGTAATCTGGAGCCTTCTATCTGGAGCTCATTGCTTGTCCCTGTACATGAGCAAGTGTATACGAAAATTGGTGAAGTTGTTGACAGTGAGGAAGGATGTGGCAGGTTACAGCGGGATATAGATAAGCTGCAGAGCTGGGCAGAAAGGTGGCAAATGGAGTTCAATGTAGCTAAGTGTGAAGTGTTTCACTTTGGTAAGAGTAACAAGAAGATGGAGTACTGGGCTAATGGTCGGTTACTTGGTAGTGATCCTGTGTGTTATTTTGTAGCTTGCTGCTTTATAAACTAGCACATTGCATGAACTTGTTTTATGTTTAATTAAAGTTTGATAAGGTGCTGTACAAAAAGTTAATTCATAATTGGATCAAAGGGGATTGGGGTAATTTATTAGTCTGGATTGATGACTGGCTGATGGACAGAAGGTGGAAAGTCATGATAATTGTTTCTGCTGGATGGCAGGATGTAACTAGTGGGTGCCGCAGGGTTTGGTCCTTGGACCCCAGTTATTTACAATCCACATTAACGACTTGGATACAGGGATAGAAGGCTGTATAGCCAGATGTGCGAACAACACAAAAATAGGCGGGACGATAAGTTGCAATGAGGAAATAAGAACCTTACCAATGGATTTAGGTAAATTAGGAGAGTGGGCCAAAATTTGGCAGATGGAATTTAATGTGAATAAGTGTGAGGTCATGCATTTGGTTTGAAAGGATGGGAAGGTGACCTATAATCTTAATGGGGAGAGACTTCGGGGTTCTCCGGTGCAGAGGGATCTAGGTGTACTCATTCATGAATCACAGAAAACTAGCATGCAGGTATCAGCAGATAATAAAGAAAATGAATGAAATGTTGGCTTTTATAGCTAACTTAATAGAACATAAATGTAAAGAAGTATTGTTGCAACTGTACAAGTTATTGGTGAGACCGCACCTGGAGTGTTATGCAGTTTTGGTTCCCTTTTTGAGGAAAGATATAGTGGCATTGGAGGCAGTTCAGAGGAGGTTCACTAGATTGATCCAGAGATGAGGGATTCATCGTACGAAGAGAGACTGAACAGTTCAGGCCTATACTGTCTAGAATTTAGAAGAATGAGGGGAGATCAAATTGATGTATTCAAGATGATAAAAGATGTGGATAAGATAGACGTGGAGTGGATGCTTCCTCTTGCTGGGCATTCTAGGACAAGAGGTCATAGTCTTACTTTAGATTAGATTAGATTAGACTTACAGTGTGGAAACAGGCCCTTCGGCCCAACAAGTCCACACCGACCCGCCGAAGCGCAACCCACCCATACCCCTACATTTACCCCTTACCTAACACTATGGGCAATTTAGCTTGGCCAATTCACCTGACCCGCACATCTTTGGACTGTGAGAGGAAACCGGAGCACCCGGAGGAAGCCCACGCAGACACGGGGAGAACGTGCAAACTCCACACAGTCAGTCGCCTGAGTCGGGAATTGAACCCGGGTCTACAGGCGCTGTGAGGCAGCAGTGCTAACCACTGTGCCACCGTGCCGCCCACTGTAGCAAATTTAAAACAGAGTTGAGGAGAAACTTCTTCTCTCAAAGGGTTGTGAATCTGTGGAATTGGCTACCCCAAAATGTGGTGGATGCTGGGGCATTTAAGGAGGAGTTAGACAGATTTTTACTTGGTAATGAGTTGAAGGGATATGGAGAGAAGGCAGGAAAATGGGGGTGAGGAGCATTTTAGCAATGGCAAAGCAGACTCAATGGGCCAGATGGCCTAATTCTGCTCCTATATCTTATGGATTTAGGAACTTCTGGCAGTATATGATATTGTTGAATTTTATTATATGGTTGCTGAGTAAGAGCAAAAATAGTTGTGACTTTGACTGCAAGAACACTCAATTGAATCTTTCTGGCTTGCCTGGAGTTTTAGAAGAGCCCATATGGGAAATTGATTGGATGGAAGGCCAACTCAGATTCTTGACAACAGGTTAAACTTTTGCTATTAAGTTCTTAGAACATTTAAGGCATGTCAGTTTTCATGACTGCAATCAGTGGGAACTTCTTGTGACTCATGGCATGCTAATGAACACAAATTAATACCCCAGCACGTTGGAATTACTTTCATGGTATAATTAACATTTTCCAAAAATCAGAAATATATTTTCACAAACCTGACTATGAGACAAGAGTCTGCTGCTGGAAAAGCACAGCAGGTCAAGCAGCATCCAAGAAGCAGGAGAATTGACTTTTCGGGCAAAAGATGAAGGGCTTTTGCCTGAAATGTTGATTTTCCTGCTCCTCTGATGCTGCCTGACCTGCTGTGTTTTCCCAGCACCACACTTTCGACTCTAATCTGCAATCCTGTATATAAGGGACATCTGTCTGGCAGAGTCCACTTCCTCCTCCAACTTCCAGTAAGTAAAATCTTATTTACTAATTTGGTTCTCCCAGGAAAAAAAAGCCTCTCCATATTCATTAGTCATGGGCAGTCTGCAGCTTGTCCTTAACACAACGTTAGGGATCAAGGTTCAATGGGTCCACAAGCCTGCGCAAATGAGGCGACCGTGCTGGCTGGTTCAGCAAACCTGACTGGGCCAGAGAAGCAGGACTCAACTTTAAAGGGGGAGCAACCTGTCAGGAATATGTTGAATCTTTTGGAAACAGGAGAGACAGATGACACTGCCAGTCCGAGAGGCGGCCAGGTCTGTCAATCAAAAGTTGACGTGGAGACAGAGCAGAAGAGTCGGACATCGCACAGAGCCGTGGTAATAGAGGACTCCATAGTGAGAGGAACTGACGGGGGTTTTTGTGGCAGCAGACGGGACTTTAAGGATGGTGTGTTGCCTTCCTGGTGCCAGGGTTAAAGACCTCACAGACAGAGTGCAGGAAATCCTCAAGGACAAAGGTGAAGAGCCAGAGGTGGTGGTACATGTCGGCACAAATGATGTCGGGAAGAAGAGGAGGAACATACTACAGCGGGACTTTGGAGAACTAGGAAGAAGGCTGAAAAGCAGGATGTCCAATGTGTTTATCTCCAGTTTGCTTCCAGTTCTTCAGGCTGGCGAGGCCAGAAACAGAGAGATAATGGACTTGAACGTGTGGCTGGGGAACTGGTGTAGGAAGCAAGGATTTAAATTCTTGGATCACTGGGGTATGTTTTGTGGTAAGCATAAATTCTACAAGAGAGACGGTTTGCACCTTAATAGGGTAGGGACCAGCATTCTGGCAGGCAGGTTTGCTACTGCAACACAGCTACGTTTAAACTAAGTAGCGGGGGGGAGCAAACTGGATGTTTAAGAAGGAAATTGGAGGGAAAGTTAGAACAAGGGAAGTCAAGAAAGACAACTGTATCAAAGAGGCAGAAAACTCAGAAAGGGATCATGCTGTAAGGTTGAGTGAAATAGGAGTTGATGGGAAGGGTGAGGGCAGTAACAAATTAAAAATACTATACATGAATGCACAAAGCATTAGAAATAAGATGGATGAGCTTGAGGCTCTTTTGGAAATTGGCTGATATGATATTGTGGGGATAACTGAGATGTGGCTTCAAGTGGACAGGGCCTGGGAAATGAATATTCAAGGCTACACGTGCTATCGTAAGGACAGACTGACAGGCAGAGGGGGTGGGGTGGCCATGTTGGTAAGGGATGATATTCAGTCCCTTGCGCGGGGGGGCCTAGAATCAGGGGATGTAGAGTCAGTGTGGATAGAGCTGAGAAATACTAAGGGTAAAAAGACCTTCTCGGGAGTTATCTACAGGCCCCCAAACAGTAGTCTGGATGTCGGATGTAAGTTAAATCAGGAGCTGAAATTGGCCTGTCACAAAGATGTTACAACTGTTGTTCTGGGGGATTTCAACCTGCAGGTAGACTGGGAGAATCAGTTTGGTCTTGGACCTCAAGAAAGAAACTTTGTGGAGTGCCTCAGAGATGGATTCTTAGAACAGCTGGTGCTGGAGCTGACCAGGGAGAAGGCAATTCTGGATCTGGTATTGTGCAATGAACCAGAATTGGTCAGGGACCTCGAAGTGAAGGAGCCATTGGGAAGTAGTGACCATAATACAATAAGCTTCAGTCTGCAATTTGAGAGGGAGAGGGTACAAAGTCTGGTTGAAGATTTGTAGCTCGGGTGTCCGTTGTTGTGGTTCTGTTCGCCGAGCTGGAAGTTTTTGCTGCAAATGTTTCGTTCCCTGGCTAGGGAACATCATCAGTGCTATTGGAGCCTCCTGTGAAGCGCTGCTTTGATGTTTCTTTCGGTATTTATAGTGGTGACACCCGGAAGCGGCAAGAACAAACCACTATAAATACCGGAAGAAACATCAAAGCAGCGCTTCACAGGAGGCTCCAATAGCACTGATGATGTTCCCTAGCCAGGGAACGAAACGTTTGCAGCAAAAACTTCCAGCTCGGCGAACAGAACCACAACAAGGGAGAGGGTACAATCGGAAGTGACAATATTTCTGTTGAATAAAGGGAACTATGGAGCTATGAGGGAGGAGCTGGCCAAAGTTCAATGGTGCAATACCTTAGCAGAGATGACAGTGGAGGAACAATGGCGGATATTTCTGTGTATAATGCAGACGTTGCAGGATCAGTTCATTCCAAAAAGGAAGAAAGATCCTAGGAGGAGGCATGGGTGGCCGTGGCTGATGAGGGAAGTTAAGAAACATAAAGTTAAAAGAGAAAAAGTATAACATAGCAAAGGTAAGTGGGAAAACGGAGGACTGGGAAGCTTTTAAAGAACAACAGAGGATTACTAAAAGGAAATACACAGAGAAAAAAATGATGTACGAAGATAAACTGGCCAATAATATAAAGGAGAAATTGAGGTCTGAAGATGCTGGAGATTAGAGCTGAAAATGTTTTGCTGGAAAAGCGCAGCAGGTCAGGCAGCATCCAAGGAACAGGAAATTCCTGAAGAAGGGCTTATGCCCGAAACGTCGAATTTCCTGTTCCTTGGATGCTGCCTGACCTGCTGCGCTTTTCCAGCAACACATTTTCAGCAATAATATAAAGGAGGATAGTAACAGTTTTTTTTAGGTATGTGAAAGGCAAAAAAAGGTTAAGACTAAAATTGGGCTCTTGAAGACAGAAACAGGGGAATATATTATGGGAAACAAAGAAATGGCAGAAGAATTGAATTGGTACTTCAGATCTGTGTTCACTGGGGAAGACACAAGCAATCTCCCTGAGGTAACAGTGGCTGAAGGACCTGAACTTAAGGGAATTTATATTTGCTAGGAATTGATGTTGGAGAGACTGTTAGGTCTGAAGGTTGATAAGTCCCCGGGGCCTGATGGTCTACATCTCAGAGCACTGAAGGAGGTGGCTCAAGAAATCGTGGATGCGTTGTTGATTATTTTCCAGAGTTCGATAAATTTGGAATCGGTTCCTGCAGATTGGAGGGTGGCTAATGTTGTACTGCTTTTTAAGAAAGGTGGGAAAGAGAAAGCAGGAAATTATAGTCCAGTTAGTCTGACCTCAGTGGTGGGAAAGATGCTGGAGTCTATTATAAAGGATGAAATTATGACACATCTGGATAGTAGTAACAAGATAGGTCAGAGTCAGCATGGATTTATGAAGGGGAAATCATGCTTGACTAATCTTCTGGAATTTTTTGAGGCTGTAACTCTGAAGATGAACAAGGGAGATCCAGTAGGTGTAGTGTACCTGGACTTTCGGAAAGCTTTTGATAAAGTCCCACATAGGAGGTTAGTGAGCAAAATTAGGGTGTCTGGTATTGGGGGACAAAGGACTAACTTGGATTGAAAGTTGGTTGGCTGATAGGAAACAAAGAATAGTGGTAAACAGCTCCATTTCGGAATGGCAGGCAGTTACCAGTGGGGTACTGCAGGGATCAGTACTGGGACTGCAGCTTTTTACAATATATGTTAATGATATAGAAGATGGTATTAGTAATAACATAAGCAAATTTGCTAATGATACTAAGCTGGGTGGCAGGGTGAAATGTGATGAGGATGTTAGGAGATTACAGGGTGACATGGACAAGTTAGGTAAGTGGTCAGATGCATGGTAGATGCAGTTTAATGTGGATAAATGTATGGTTATCCACTCTGGTGGCAAGAACAGGAAGGCAGATTACTACCTAAATGGAATCCATTTAGGTAAAGGGGCAGTACAGAGAGATCTGGGTGTTCTTGTACACCAGTCAATGAAGGTAAGCATGCAGGTACATCAGGTTGTGAAGAAGGCTAATAGCATGCTGGCCTTCATAACAAGAGGGATTGAGTATAGAAGCAAAGAGGTTCTTCTGCAGCTGTACAGGGCCCTGGTGAGACCACACCTGGAGTACTGCGTGCAGTTCTGGTCTCCAAATTTGAGGAAAGACATTCTGGCTGTTGAGGGAGTGCAGCGTAGGTTTACGAGGTCAATTCCTGGAATGGTGGGATTACCTTACACTGAAAGACTGGAGCGACTGGGCTTGTATACCCTTGAGTTTAGAAGACTGAGAGGGGATCTGATTGAGACATATAAGATTACGAAAGGATTGGACACTCTGGAGGCAGGAAACATGTTTCCGCTGATGGGTGAGTGCCGAACCAGAGGACACAGCTTAAAAATGCGGGGTAGACCATTTAGGATAGAGATGAGGAGAAACCTCTTCACCCAGAGAGTGGTGGCTGTGTGGAATGCTCTGCCCCAGAGGGCAGTGGAGGCCCAGTCTCTGGATTCATTTAAGAAAGAGTTGCATAGAGCTCTCAAGGATAGTGGAATCAAGGGTTATGGAGATAAGGCAGGAACAGGATACTGATTAAGGATGATCAGCCATGATCATATTGAATGGTGGTGCAGGCTCGAAGGGCAGAATGGCCTACTCCTGCACCTATTGTCTATTGACATCAAATGGGGATAACCAGTAAAGCTGGACAGTGAGGTAGGCTGGGTGATGAGGGACAAAAGGGAATGGAACTTAAAATGATTGTTGGAGGGACTAGAATAGTTGAATAGAAATATAAAACTGGGATTTAGAGGGGAGTTTAATATGATAGGGGCAGTGGGGTAAAGGGTAGGAGCTGGTTATTAAACATGGAGAGTGCAATAAGGTAAGTTGGTGTGCCTGGAAGGGAATTAAGCAATGGAACTAACAAAGGCTGAGGTTAGGCATGGGGATTGCAATGGGAGTGAGATCAGGGGAAGAACAGAAGTATCCAGGGAGGTAGTGAAAGGTCCATTTGAAGACGACAGAAGGAATGGGAGATGAAAGAAGAAGGCTTTCAAAATTCATAGAGGGGGAAATTATATCTGCAAGGGGAGGATAGAGGGTAAAATACTCATGCAAATCTCACTACCATTATCTTGTAACAAATCCTTTTCCAAATGAGAATGTTGGAGAATGTGCAGTGCAAAAAGAGGGCCCCCAGATCTGTTTGCACTTGTTGAGTTGAGGCACAGCCAGCACATATCCAAAACAAGATATTGAAACTGAAAGTATGTAAGGCTAATACACGAGCAATTTGTAAAGACCTTTATTTTGAAGTTAAACAATCATTTCAAATTAAAGGCATTAAGGTCTAAAAGCTGCAAATATCTGCCTTCCAACCATTTTTAATGATTCACAAGAAGGACAACTATGATTCCAGCATTGCTAATGCTAGAGGTTTGAAACACTGGGGAATAGGAATTAATGCACAGTCATTCACACTGGATTATTCACAGGCCCGTGTGTATGAGAGTTAACAAGTTAGGGATGAAGCTGTGCAGTTGCTTCATTCTACCAGCTCCGCATGTAGAAAAAATGTAATGGATACACAAATAAGAGTAAAATACTGTGGATGGTGGAAATCCGAAATAAAATCGGAAACTTCTAAATAAAGTCAAAAGGTCTAGCAGCATCTAGGAGATAAATAAGAGACATACTGGATTTCAACCATTAACTCTGTTTGTGTCTCCACAGATACTGTCAGACCTCTTGAATTTTTCCAGCACATTCTGTTTTTATTTAAGATTTATACACAAGATTTGATAGATGTGAGAAAACCGCAAGTATAAATCAATTACAACTTAATGTTTTCAGTTACTTTTGCAGACTTATATTTTCTATGGTATTATATTTACATATTTTGCTTAATCAGAATGTACAGTAACATACATTGAGTCTTTTAGTCAAGCTGTGTTTACCGATATTGTAGAGCTAAATTTACTGCACATTGGTTGCTAAATTTACTGATGACATTAAGATAGTTGGAAAGTAGGTTGTCAGCATAGCATCATGAAGCTACTGAGAGAAATAGATGGATAGAGTGAGTATGCAAAGATTTGGCAAATAGAACATAATGTGGGAAAATGTAAAATTGTTCATTTTGGCAGGAAAAGTAATCATGTTATCTGAATGGGAGAAATTCCAAAGGCAAAAGTGAGGACTGCAGATACTGGAAACCAGAGTTTAGGTCAGAGTGGTGCTGGAAATGTACAGCAGTTCAGGCAGCATCCAAGGAGCAGGAAAATCGACGTTTCGGGCAAAAGCCCTTCATCAGGAATCAGAAATTCCAAAGCCCTGAGAAGCAGAGGGATCTGGGTATCCTAAAACATGAATCATAAAAGATTAGTATGCAGGTACAGCAAGTAATGTGGAAAGCAGTATAATTGATTGTATGGGAAATGTAATACAAAATGAGAAGGTTATGCTTCAGTTATACACAGCATTTGTCAGACCATGCCTAGGGTATTACGTGCAATATTAAACTCCTTAGTTAAGGAAGGATGTAAATGGGTTGGAAGGAGTTCAGAGAAGGTTACCTGGAATTAGTACTATTCTCTTTTGAAGAAAGGTTGGACAGATAGGCTTGTTTCCACTGGAGCTTAGGAAAATTAACAGGGAGATTTGACTCAAATATATCAGATCCTAAGGGTTTTGACATGGTGAATGTGTAAAGGATGTGCCCAGTTGTGGGAGAATCTAGAAGTTGGTATCACTACTTAGAATTTCGGAGTCACCCATTTAAAACAGAGATAAAGGCTGCACGATGCCACTGAATTTCTAATGTATTCCAGATAAAGCCATCCTGTTAATGTCAGAGTATCTCTCCTTTAAGCCCAAGGACTGTTCAGTAATGCATGCTACACTCCCTAATTAGAGTGGTGACAGTATAGTAGTAGTCTATAGAGTGGTGACAGTAACGACATGATGACATTTCTGCTTGTGAATGAAGGCAGAACTATCTAAAGCTGGTGTTTCCTTACAGAGAGTAGTACTGTCAATCGTAGTCCATTTAACTTGAGTTGTCCATTACGTTGGTGTGGTTTCCACTTTAAAAATTCACTCCCTTCATAAGAGTTGCAAGGTGCTAATAGTACGTAAGAGCTAATAGCTGCATTGCAACAATCCATCATAATCTTTTCAACAGTACATCTAAACTCTGAACAGCAAGCAGATGCGTGGGACAGCCATCTCCTGCAAGCTGTTCTTTCACTGTCTCCGAATCAAAATCCTTGAATTCCCTCATTAATAGTACTGTACCTATATCGTTTGGACCACAGTAGTTCAAGAAGGTGACAAACTCTACCTTTTTGAGGCCAATTAGGGATGGACAATAACACTTCCAACAACGTCAATAAATCATGAACAAATGTAAAAATTGGGGAATCTCAGTTCTTCAGATTTTTAATCATTGGAGATTGTTAAATAATATAACTTTTTAACATTGTTTATCTCTTTCTCTCATTCTTCCCATTTCTTTATTTTATTTTCTTGTGCTGCTTGACATTAAATTTTAGCTTACTGGATTCTAACTTAGAATTCTCCCTACCGGCTGTTACCTTCTGTCTACCTTAGTAACATTTCTTCAATCTGATTGCTCAAATGTATACACAGTTATTTGTCCTGTTCATGCAGGCACTAGATCCTCTTTAGAGGGTGCTATGCTGTTATGGATTTCTAATCACTGCAAGTTCCAATGGAAAACTTCATAAGGCATCTTTAGGCAAGTATAAGTGCAATCACTGGCTTGCATCAGTAGTTTACTACCCCATGCAAAATCTGGGCCATTATATTCAGTCAATTACAGCAGTGAGGGAGAATGTTTGCTCTATTCAGGCCATGTTGGCATGTATTCTTGACCCCAGCATTACAGTGGAACCTCGAATGGATATAGACAAGTTGTTGTAATGCGTGGGCAAATGCAGAATAGTGCAAAGTGAGTTTGGTAGAAAAAATACAGAGTCAATGCAAAATAAAAGCATACATTTACAGAGTGCAGGAGCAGAAGGGCCTAGTTGTAGATATGCATTAGTTGTTGCAGGTGGCAGGATAGGTTGAGGGCGCGGTTAATAAAGCATACAATGATCTAACCTTTAATAAAAGCGTCATAGGATTTAAAAGAAAAAATTATGCTAAATTAAAGCAACATGCTGCACTGGAATTCAGAAATAAAAACATTTAAAAAATGAAGAGTCACATCAGACTCAAAACATTAACTCTGTTTATCTACCAGACCTGCATAGCTCGTGCAGTATTTTCTGTTTTTATTTTAGGTAATGTTGAACCTGTATAAAATTCAGGCTTGACATTAACTGAAACATTGTATCCAATTTTGGTGACACACCTTGGGAAAGATATGAAAGTTTCAGATAGAGTGCAGAAACAATTCATGTGAGTGGTGTCGGATGTAGAATGTCACAGTTTTCTTTGCAAAAATGAATGTTAAAAGGGATTTGATAGAGGTATTCACAATTAGGATGGTCTGGACGGAGTAGATAGGGAAAAAATGTTTCCATTTCTGAAAGGATCAAGAATGGGAGAACACAAATTTAGAGCACTGGCAAGAGAAGGAACTGAGACATGAGGAGAAACTTTACTTACTGGCAAGAAGTTAAGGTCTGCAATATACTGCCTGATAATATGAAGAGGCAAGTTCAATGGAGTCATTCAAGAAAAGAGTTGGACTGTTATATGAAAACAACCATGTGGCAACTTACAAAGTGAGGAAATGACACTAGGTGCATTGCCCTTTTGGACAGGCAGTGAAGTGCCATTTCCTCACTTTGTAAGTTGCCACATGGTTGTTTTCATATAATAGTCCATCTCTTTTCTTGAATGACTCCATTTAACTTGCCTCTTCATATTATCAGACAGTGCATTGCAGACCTTAACTTCTTGCTACTAAGTAAAGTACAATGGACCAAATGCTCTAATCCTGCACCCTGACAATACTGTAATTCAGTGAATCTCCCTCCACCACTTTCTCAGCCATGCATTGCAGATCATAAGCATTTTATAAAAATGTCTCCTATGGTCCTTTTGACATTCACCTCAGAATCATAGAAAATAGGACCAGGATTAGGCCATTTGGTCCTTCATACCTGTTCTGCCAGTCAGCATGATCATGGCTGATTATTCTGTTCCCATTTTCTCCCCATACATTTTGATCCCTTTAGCCCAAATAGCTATATCTAACTCCGTGAACAAATTCAATGTTTTGGCCTCAACCATTTTTGTGGCAAGAGAATTCCATGGGCTCGTGACTTTCTCCATGAGGAAATTTCTCCACATTCACAGTCCTACATGGCCTACCCCATTTCCTTAAACTGTGACCTTAAATTAGTATCCTATGGTTCTTGACCCTTTTACCAATGAGAACAATTACTTGGGATTTACTCTGTCCTCATTCAGCATGATTTTGAACACCTCTATGACATCTCTTCTGAAACTTCCCTTCTCTCAGGAGAAAAGCCCAGCTTCTCCCGTGTATCCACATGTAACTGAATTCAGTCTTTCCTGAAATTATTCTTGTAAATATTTTCTGCACCCTCTGCAGTGTGTTGTCCTTCCTAATTTATGGTGCCCAGTTTTGGGCACGGTATTCAAGCTGAGGCACGTGCCAGTATTTTATTAAAATTTCCCGTTTTTTTCCGGTGTTTATAATCTATGCTTCTTATTTATGAAGCCCAGGATCCTTTATTAGCCATTTTCAATCTGCCCTGGTATGTTCAACAAATTGTCCACATACAGTACAAAAACAATTCTTCCTAAAAGAAGAGATATTTCAGTATTTGTTTTTCATTTATTTAGACTACTTTTCTGATTTATGTTTCATTTAAAAGTAACTTGTTATTTTGGAATTTGACATACTGATTTATCTATGTACAAAGTAATGTACTTCTTCATTTCACAGTTTTGTAAATTATTCCTGGCAACAGTTGAAACAAGTCAGAAGACTGCAGTTGCCAGACTAGAGGCGATGACCAAAATGAAGCAACAACAGTTTGGAAGTTCGACAGTCGCTTCATTGGAACTTTCTTCCTCACCTTCATCAAAATCACTGCTGGCAACTTCTCAAAATCCTGAGACAGATTTAATCCCCAATGGTAAACGTGAGCACAATATTTGACTGCATCATCAATCATATTTAGAAGAGAAATGATTTTTAAAATAATTTATCAGTATTATTTGTTACTTTGATATTAGAGTTTCACTAATTCATAATAAATTGTGTTTTTGTGATAACATTTTGATATTCTACAGACTATAGGTATAGTAAGTATGTTTTTTACTTAATCTAAAAGAAATTACAGTTTGTGTTTATGAAAGTATTGATTACTGTAATATGGAATTACTTTTATTGAGTAAGTCTGATTGAGTAGCCTTGCAAGGTCAAGTTTTGGAATAGGTGTTTGAAACATTTTTCATCTTGGTAAGCCAAGATTACTTAAAAGGGTTCTTCCAAATATTGTGGTTGCATTCACACTTTGTTGCCTGCCATGGAGTTTGGGAGGTGTCAGTGTGTGTGGGCAGTACCAATGTCTCTTTTTTTCAGTGGCAGATGGCAAAACAAGTGAGAATGGCACATAATTCTCAAAAAAGGGGAAATAAAAAGTTTGAGTTTTTTTTCAGCTTATTTAAATGTGATTGAAAGCTGCAGGTTGGCTGAATTAACCAGCCATGAGACTGGGTGCAGGAGGTCACTCAAGAAGTGTGAGTAAGGATAAATGTAGCATTTCTAGGAGACAGTATAGCAAGTGGAATTGATACTATTCACTGCAGCAAGGAGCGCAAGTTCAGACAGTCCAGTATCAGAGTTTGAGATCTTGCTTCTGGGTTGGAGTAGAGCTATGGAAAGGGGAGCATCTAGTGGTCATGGACCAGATTAGTATCCATCACACAAAGAGAACTAAAAAAGGCATTCTGCTGAAACAATATGCGAAGTTGGGAGTTAAATTATAAAACAGAACCTCAAACGTAATAATCTTTGTATTTCTAACTGAGCCACGTGCAAATTGGCAGAGTATGAGGAAGATCAGAAACGTGACTCAAAGACTGGTGTGGGAGAAGTTGGTTCTGGTTCATGGGGCACTGGCACCAGTACTCTACCATTTGAGCTGTCATCAACTAGAGCATGCTGGGAGTGCTGGTGTTCTTGCAAGGCTCCCAACTAGGGAAGTAGAGAGGGCTTTCAACTAAATGAGGTGGGTGAGGGATCAAGTTTGGGTAAATGTAACAAATCAAGGGATGGATTCGAGGCAGAAAAGCGAAATAGCAATTTGTAAATAAAAGAATGACAAGAAGGGACTGAGAGAAAATAAACTAAGAATATACTAGCAGTCAAGACTACATGCTATGAAGGTAACAAGGACAAGTGAAAGTAGAGGGTGTGTACCTGAATGTGAATAACAAAGTAAATGATTTGATAGAGGAACTTTGAAGCGAATAAATATGACTTGATAGCCAATTCAGACATATGGCTGCAGGATCACAAAGATTACACTCAGAATATATGACATTAAAGAAGAACAGAAAGCTAGATAAAGGCAGAGGGGTATCACAGCTAATTAAACATGGTTTTAGTGCAATAGTTGGAAATGATTTTGGTTCAGGATATCAGGATGTAGCATCAGTTCAGGTAGAAAGGAAGAACAGTGGGGGACAGAAGTTGCCAGTGGGAATAACCTACAGGTCTCTGAGTACTAATCATGATATAGCACCAAGTATATAAGAAGGAATATTGCAGCATGTTCTGGAGCCAACCAGAGAGCAGGATGTCTTACAGTTGGTATTGTGTGCTGTGACATGATTAAGAAAGATCTCAGAGTAAAGGCCCCTCCAAGTATCAGTGATCCTAATATGATTGAATTTTATATCCAGTTTGAAAGGGCAAAGACTGCATTTAAGATGAGTATTTTATCATTAACTAAATAAGTGTGACTTTAGAACTCTGCTTGAAAAAAGCATGCAGGTTGTCTCATTGAATATTTTTAATGTGGAAGTAAATAGATTATTATTGGGCAAGAGAGTCCAAGGTTATCAAAGGTAGATGGGGACAAAGAATTTGAAACACATGTAGATTCCTGATGAAGGGCTTATGCTCGAAACGTCGAATTCTCTATTCCTGAGATGCTGCCTAACCTGCTGTGCTTTGACCAGCAACACATTTGCAGCTGTGATCTCCAGCATCTGCAGACCTCATTTTTTACTCGTAGATCAGTCATGAACCTATTGAAAGGTGAAGCAGTGTTCAAGGTCAAATTGCTGCAAATGTGTTGCTGGTCAAAGCACAGCAGGTTAGGCAGCATCTCAGGAATAGAGAATTCGACGTTTCGAGCATAAGCCCTTCATCAGGAATAAGAGAGAGAGAGCCAAGCCGGCTGAGATAAAAGGTAGGGAGGAGGGACTAGGGGGAGGGGCGATGGAGGTGGGATAGGTGGAAGGAGGTCAAGGTGAGGGTGATCGGCCGGAGTGGGGTGGGGGCGGAGAGGTCAGGAAGAGGATTGCAGGTTAGGAGGGCGGTGCTGAGTTGAGGGAACCGACTGAGACAAGGTGGGGGGAGGGGAAATGAGGAAGCTGGAGAAATCTGAATTCATACCTTGTGGTTGGAGGGTTCCCAGGCGGAAGATGAGGCGCTCCTCCTCCAGCCGTCGTGTAGTTGTGTTCTGCCGGTGGAGGAGTCCAAGGACCTGCATGTCCTCGGTGGAGTGGGAGGGGGAGTTAAAGTGTTGAGCCACGGGGTGATTGGGTTGGTTGGTTCGGGCGGCCCAGAGGTGTTCTCTGAAGCGTTCCGCAAGTAAGCGGCCTGTCTCACCAATATAGAGGAGGCCACATCGGGTGCAGCGGATGCAATAGATGATGTGTGTGGAGGTACAGGTGAACTTGTGGCGGATATGGAAGGATCCCTTGGGGCCTTGGAGGGAAGTGAGTGTGGAGGTGTGGGCGCAAGTTTTACATTTCCTGCGGTTGCAGGGGAAGGTGCCGGGGGTGGAGGTTGGGTTGGTGGGGGGTGTGGATCTGACAAGGGAGTCACGAAGGGAGTGGTCCTTGCGGAACGCTGATAGGGGAGGGGAGGGAAATATATCCTTGGTGGTGGGGTCCGTTTGGAGGTGGCGGAAATGGCGGCGGATAATACGTTGTATGCGCAGGTTGGTGGGGTGGTAGGTGAGAACCAGTGGGGTTCTGTCTTGGTGGCGGTTGGAGGAGCGGGGCTCAAGGGCGGAGGAGCAGGAAGTGGAGGAGATGCGGTGGAGGGCATCGTCGATCACGTCTGGGGGGAATCTGCGGTCCTTGAAGAAGGAGGCCATCTGGGTTGTGCGGTGTTGGAATTGGTCCTCCTGGGAGCAGATGCGGCGGAGACGAAGGAATTGGGAATATGGGATGGCGTTTTTACAGGGGGCAGGGTGGGAGGAGGTGTAGTCCAGGTAGCTGTGGGAGTCAGTCGGTTTATAATAGATGTCGCTGTGGGAGTCAGTTACTTCAAGGTCAAATTGTCATACTTTTGCTCCATTTACAGATTTGTAAGTGCAAGAAGCATTACAAGTTAACTTGTATACTGGTCAGAGATAAGTTAGAATATTCAATGACTCATGAATGCATATGAGGTATGCCAACTATACAAACCCCAGCACTGAAGGAAGTTTCTAGATGCATATAACTTCGGACAAAAATAAAATTAGACACGTTCAGAGTGCAAGGGGAAGATTACAACTTTGTAACAGATTACTTCTCTGGATTTCCCATTGTTCAACAACTTAACAATACAAGTACAACCATTGTTGACACAATCAGCATTATTTTCACTTTATTCAGCACACCAGAACAGATCGTATCTGATGATGGACCGCAATTCACTGGCAAACAATTTCAAGATGTGTACTGAGTGAGACTGACCCATATCATATCATCATACAGAACTGGCTCAGTGGTAGAAGATGTTGTGAAACATGAAAGGGTTCAGAAAAGATTTACAAGGATGTCGCCAGGGTTGAAGGATTTGAGTTATGGGGAGAGGCTGCACAGGCTGGGGCTGTTTTCTCTGGAGCGTCGGAGGCTGAGGGGTGACCTTATAGAAGTTTACAAAATTATGAGGGGCGTGGTTAGAATAAATAGACAAAGTCTTTTCCCTGGTGTGGGGGAGTCCAGAACTAGAGGGCATAGGTTTAGGGTGAGAGGAGAAAGATATAAAAGAGACCGAAGGGACGACTTTTTCACGCATAGGGTGGTGAGTGTATGGAATGAGCTGCCAGAAGGAGTGGTGGAGACTGGTACAATTGCAACATTTAAAAGGCATTTGGATGGGTATATGAATAAGAAGGGTTTGGAGGGATATGGGCTGGGTGCTGGCAGGTGGGCCTAGATTGGGTTGGGATAACAGGTCGGCATGGATGGGTTGGACCAAAGGGTCTGTTTCCATGCTGTACATCTCTATGACTGTTCCCTTGCTGAAACATACTATCAAATCATTTATCATCTATTCTGTGGAACACTAATGGCGAAGAGATTACCTTTTGCAGCAGAACTTATGCTCAGAAGGCAAATGTTAATTATTTTGCCCAGCAACCAATTTTGTAACCATTCCAAATCATTGGACTTGCTTCTTCAAAGATGAGGTTTGTAAGAGATTCATCACCAGTGAGCAGGTAGAGAAAGACCGAAATTGTTCACTGGGCAGAGAATGCAAGTCAGAAATGCAAATATAAATACAAATACTTGGATACCAGCACAAATTTCTAAACTATTACAGTCATTACTGATAAGCCATGAGACCTTGAGAAATACTATCATAGAACAGACCATTTCCGCACCTCAAGCCTGCTCCACTGTACAACAAGATCATGGCTGATCTGACATTCCTCACATTTACTTTCCTGATTTTTCCCCTTAACACTTGATTCCTCTACTGATCAAGAATCTATCTCAGCCTTAAATATACCCAAGGACTCTGTCCCCAAAGTTATCTGTGGCAAGGAATTCCAAAGATTCAGTCCTCAGGGAAGAAATTCCTCTTCATCTCAATTTTAAATTGGTACCCCTTTATTCTGAGATTACGCCCTCTGGTGCCAGAAGGTTGGAGGTTGGCTAACGTAGTGCCACTATTTAAGAAAGGTGATAAGGAAAAGCCAGGGAACTATCGACCGGCAAGAACAAAGAAAATTTACAGCCCAGGAATGGGCCCTTCGGCCCTCCAAGCCTGAGCTGATCCAAATGTACTGTCTAAACCTGTCAGTCAATTCCTAAGCATCTGTATCCCTCTACTCCCCACCTACTCATGCATTTATCCAGACGCATCTTAAATGAATCAACCGTGCCTGCCTCTATCACCTCTGCTGGCAACGCATTCCAAATGCTCACCACCCTCTGTGTGAAATACTTGCTGCGTGTATGCCTCTTAAACTTTCCACCTTTCACCTTGAAAGCGTGACCTCTCGCTATTGAATCCTTCATCCTGGGAAAAAGCTTGTCTCTAACCACCCTGTCTATACCCTTCATGATTTTATAAACCTCAATCAGGTCCCCTCTCAATCTCCTAACCTACTCAACCTTTCTTCATAGCTAGCACCTTCTATACCAGGCAACATCCTCGTAAACCTCTACCCTCTCCAAAGCGTCCACATCCTTTTGGTAATGTGGCAACCAGAACTGTATACAGTATTCTAAATGTGGCTGAACCGATGTCCTGTACAATGCTAACATGACTTGCCAGCTCTTATACTCAATACCCTGTCTAATGAAGCCAAGCATACTATATACCTTCTTGACCACTCTATCCACCTGTGCAGCAACCTTCAGGGTACAATGGACCTGCACTCCCAGATCTCTCTGCCCATCAACTTTTCCCAAGGCTCTTTCGTCCATCACCTCTCATTTGTCTGGATTGAAAGCCATCTGCCACTTTTCCGCCCAACTCTCCAGTCTATCTATATCCTCCTGTATTCTCTGACAGTCCCTTATGCTTTCTGCTACTCCATCAATCTTCGGATCATCTGCAAACTTGCTGATCGTACCAACAGTGCCCTCTTTCAAATCATTTCTGTATATTACAAACAACAGTGGCCCCAACACTGACCCCTGTGGAACACCACTGGTCACCTTTCTCCATTTCGAGAAACTCCCTTCAACTACTACTCTCTGTCTCTTGTTGCTCAACCAGTTCTTCATCCACCTCGCTAGAACACCCTAAACACCATGTGACTTCACTTTCTCCATTAGTTCCATGGGGAACCTTACCAAACGCCTTACTAAAGTCCATGAATGTGACATCAACAGCCTTTCCTTCATCTATCAATTTGGTCACTTCCTCGAAGAACTCTATTAAGTTGGTAAGGCACAATCTCCCCAACACAAAACCATGTTGCCTATCACTGATAAACCCATTCTTTTCTAAATATAAACAGATCCTATCCCTCAGTACCTCTCCAGCAACTTTCCTACCACTAACGTCAGGCTCACTGGTTGGTAGTTACTGGAATATGGGGAGAAAGTGAGGACTGCAGATGCTGGAGATCAGAGCTGAAAATGTGTTGCTGGAAACACGCAGCAGGTCAGGCAGCATTTGTTCCTTGGATGCTGCCTGATCTGCTGCGCATTTCCAGCAACACATTTTCAGTTACTGGAATATCCCTGCTACTCTTCTTGTACAGGGGGACAACATGAGCAACCCTCCAGTCCTCTGGCACCTCACCTGTATTTAAGGATGCCATAAAGATATCTGTCAGGACCCCAGCTATTTCCTCTCTTGCCTCCCTCAGCAACCAGGGATAAATCCCATCAGGTCCTGGGGATTTGTCCACCTTAATAACCTCTAGCCTACCCAACACATCTTCCCTACTTATGTCAACATGATGCAGACTAATCAATCTTCTATCTCTAATCTCAACATTCTTCATGTTCCTCTCAGTGAACACTGATGCAAAGTAATCATTCAGAATCTCACCCATTCTCTCAGGTTCGACACACAGCCTTCCTTTGTTATCCTTTAGTGGATCAATCCTTTCTCTAGTTACCCGCTTACTTCTTATATATGAATAAAATGCTTTGGGATTTCCCTTAATCTTGCTTGCTAAAGCCAATTCACGACCCCTTTTTGCCTACTTGATTCCTCATTTAAGACTTGTCCTATTCTTCCGATATTCTTCCAGGGCTCGTTCTGTTCTTAGCTAGCTAGACCTTATATATGCTTCCCTTTTCCTCTTGGCTAGTCGTACAACTTCTCCTGTCATCTACAGTTCCCGAATCTTGCTCTGCCTATCCTTTGCCTTCAACGGGACATACCTATCCTGCACTGTCTTTAACCTCTCTTTGAACGCCTCCTACATCTCAAATGTGGATTTCCCTTCAAATAGTTGTGTACAATCCATATTTCCGAGCTCCTGCCTAATTTTGATATAATTGGCCTTGGCCCTGTTTAGTACTCTTCCCTGAGGACCATTCTCTCCTTTATCTGCGAGTATTCTAAAACTTACAGAATTGTGGTCACTGTTCCCAAAAAAATCCCCCACTGCAACTTCTACCACCTGTCCTGGCTCGTTCCCCAGTATCAGGTCCAATATGGCCCCTTCCCATATCAGACTATTGACATACCGCTCTAGAAAACTCTCCTGGACGCATCTTACAAATTCTACCCCATCCAGACCTCTGACGTTAAGTGTATCCCAGTCAATGTTGGGAAAATTAAAACCTCCCATCACCACTACCCTATTGCCTCTACATCTTTCCATAATCTGTTTACCTATTTGTTCTTCTACCTCACGCTCACTGTTGGGAGGCCTGTAATACAGCTCCAACAGTGTGACTGCACCCTTCTTGTTTCTTAGCTCCACCCATAATGCCTCACTACCTTGATGTTGTTGGAGGGAATCCTGAGGGGCAGGATGTTCATGTATTTGGAAAGGCAAGGACTGATTAGGGCTTTGTCCATGGGAAATCATGTCTTACAACCTTGATTGAGTTTTTTGAAGAAGTAACAAAGAGGATTGATGAGAAGTGATGGACGTGATCGATGTGGACTTCAGTAAGGCATTCAACAATGTTCTCCATAGGAGAATGATTAGCAAGGTTAGATCTCATGGAATACAGGCAGAACTGGCTATTTGGATACAGAACTGGATAAAAGGTTGAAGACAGAGGTTGGTGGTGGAGAGTTGCTTTTCAGACTGGAGGCCTCTGACCAGTGGTGTGCCATAATGGACAGTGCTGGGTCAACTACTTCTTGTATAAATATATAAATGATTTGGATGTGAACATAGGAGGTATAGTTACCCTCAAAGTGCAATGGGATCTTGATCAGATGGGCCAATGGGCTGACGAGTGGCAGATGGAGTTTAATTTAGATAAATGCAACATGCTGTATTTTGGAAAAGCAAATCAGAGCAGGATCTATACGCTTAATGGTAACGACCTGGGGAGTATTGCTGAACAAAGAGACCTTGGAGTGCAGATTCATAGCTCCTTGAAAGTAGAGTAGATAGAATAGTGAAGAAGGCGTTTGGTATGCTTTCCTCTATTGGTCAGAGCATTGAGTATAGGAGTTGGGAGGTCATGTTGTGGCTGTACAGGGCATTGGTTAGACCACTTATGGAATATTGTGTGCAGTTCTGCTGTCTGTCCTATTGGAAGGATGTTGTGAAACTTGAAAGGGTTCAGAAAAGATGTACAAGGATGTTGCCAGGGTTGGAGGAAGAGGGAGAGGCTGTTTTCCCCAGAGCGTCAGAGGCTGAGGGTGACCTTACAGAGGTTTGTGAAATCATGAGGGGTGTGGATGGGATAAATAGACAAGGTCTTTTCCCTCAGGTGGGAGTCTAGAAATGGAAGGCATAGGTTTAAGGTGAGAGGGGAAAGATATAAAAGAGACCTAAGGGGCAATTTGTTCATGCAGAGGGTGGTGCATGTATGGAATGAGCTGCCAGAGGAAGTGGTGGAGGATGGTACAACTGCAGCATTTAAAAGGCATCTAAATGGGTATATGCATAGGAAGGGTTTAGTGGGATATGGGCCAAGTTCTGGCAAATGGGACTAGATTAGGTTAGGATATTTAGCTGACATGAACGAGTTAAACCGAAGGGTCTGTTTCCGTCCTGTACATCTCTATGACTGTGTGGTCCTATACTCTCCCATGAAGGGAACATTCTCTCAGCATTTACCTTATCAAGCTCCTTAAGAATCCTATGTGTTTCAATGAGATCACCTCTCATTCTTCCCAACTCCAATGAGTAGGGTCCCAACCTGTTTAGCCTTTGCTCAGAAGACTACCTTCCTAGATTGGGGGTCATTCTAATGAACCCAGTGATCATGATGCTACATTGCAAAGGAACAGAAACCAGCTCAGACCAATGTACTTCAATTATGCACAAAGACTGTGAGGGAGAAAATTCTGATGAGGATGATTGTGCAGTGATGTTGACTTACAGCAACTAGCATGAAGATAATAAATTGGTCAAACATGAGAAACTGACAACAGCAGTTGGGTATACATTCATAACAGAAAAAAGTGTCAAACCTACAAAGTATCAATTGTCAAACCTATAAAGCATCAATTGAAAATTCAGTTGTTAATCTTGCAACTAAAGATTGGCAGCAAATGTTGGTTCAGCCAGGAAGGTTCTCTCCCATGAATGAATTTGAAACCTAAACCACATTAAGGGCTTATTGCTAACCCTATTGGTCCATGACCTGGAATGACCTTGGCAAACATATGTGGTTTCATGAGGTCCAGTTGACCCTAACATGGTGAGGGATCCTGCAGAGCTGCAGGTGCCTCCTCAGTCGTCATGTGTACTTGAAGGCTGGTGTCACTGACAGAGAGGATGAGGACCTGCTGTCCATACTCAGGGTCTTGAGAGGAACCTCCAGGTAAAGAAGATAGCTGCTGTTCTGGCTATTGCAAGGCAGTTACTGAAATTGCCAAGGAGCTGGTGGAAACTCCAGACACAGTTTGCCACTGCTGCATTGAATTGCTGCAATAGGAGGTAGGATTCTGACATCCACTAACCGCTGGTGTGATCCTGTTGGAGACTATTAGCATTGACACGGATTCTGAAGAACTATTGATTAATTAACAGAACTGCACCCCTACATTTCACATTTTTAAATTGGTTTAACTAAAAACCAAACTTTACTATGTACCAAAACAAATAAACTGGAGCAAGCATCAAGAACATATTAATATTGTTTATAGATACTTCAGCTGTAAACTTCCACTCATGGCCCATTCACATAAAATCTCAGCCTTTAATAATGTTTGATTGGGTGAATAGTAAGAAATGGCAGTTGAGTACAGATATAATAGGAAAGATGTCAGTTTCCACTTAGCTGTTTCTTATTGCCAGGATTTTTGTGAATGGATATGTATACCTGCATCTCTGTCCATGATTTAAAAAGTGACAGCATATCTTGGGTCTGCTAGGTTAACATTCTTATAAATAGATTCTAGTTATCAGCTACTAACGAGATGTAGTCTGTGCCTTTTACCGTATTACAGGCTCTCTGATATTCCAACTGACCCGGATGTAAAACTGAAGGATTCTAACTATATGCATCACTTTATCCAGTTGATAGCAGACTTCCATCAAGAACGTCATCTGCTCGAAGTCGCAGGGCCTCAATTTCTTCTACCATCACTATGGGACCGATCACTACAAAAGGTCTGAAATTAACTGAGCCCAAAGCAATGAAGGTAATTCACAGTTTCTAATTTCAGTCTAGGAAGAAAATCCTTTCTTACTCGGTTAGAGAAAAAAAACCCACAGTTAATAGAAATCTGAATAGAATAAAGTAACATGCCAGAAGCAGAGGTTTAATCTGCTTCAGAAAAACGAAAGCTGACTGCTGTTTTGTGTGAAATCCATAATCAGAATGTCAGCGTTTATGTCTTATTGATATCTCTAGCCACATGTGTGGGGTAAATTAAACTTGCTCGCAAACATATGGTAATAATGAAGTATTGGCAAAGCAAGGAAGGGAATAAATTTAATTCAAACAGTTTTTAATCTTTTTATTCATTTATGATATGCAGTTATCATTAGCAGAGCCAACATTTATTGCCTATTCCTAATTGCCATTGAGAAAGTTGCCTTCATGAACTGCATCATGCCTAATGGTGGAGTTAGACTGCTTGGGAGGCACTTAAAATTTTGTGATAGTGACTCAGTGACAGTGAACCAATGACAATATATTTTCAAGTCAGGATGGTGTGTTAATTCAAGGATAATTCTGTTGGTTATATTGCAGTACTGCTCTACTTTTTTTTCCTTGGCCAGAAAAGTTACTGAATGCAAAAATGTTATTTATCCACAGAGACCCTTGTATCCATACTCAGAGAAATAGGTCCAGATAATGAACAGAATGAAATTTGCACCATTGGTTCAATTGACGAGAGTTCAGAAACAGTGCAGCAGCCCCAAAGGCATAGTTGACAATACACCTCAAACTATTGTAGCAACATTACTGTTTACTAGTCACTCCAGCATTGTACTTTTGCAGTCTACCCTCTGTGTATTCTTGTTGCAATTAATTTAAGTTGACAAATAATAAATAATTAATGATTTCCCTTCTTACACTAGTGTAGGTTTTGTGAATTCTGTAAATACTTATTTTTGAAATATAAGGTTTAAGTTGCAACAGCAGTATTAAAGAAAAAAATGCTGGAAATCTAAAATGATGCACAACTCAATATCCTGGAAAGACAGCAGGACATTCAGTGAGCAGTATTTATTTATTAGCTTATCCCTACATGTGACCTGAAGGCATTGAGCCTTGATACTACACAGTTCATTGACATCAGCTGATTTGGTGTATCTTGGTGAAGTGGCCATCTTCATGAACAAACATAGATACTGATCTTGAGCAGACTATTTGAGAGTAATAGGTATTGCTGCTGAGTCCATTCATTTTCATATCCCAATACGTATTTGATTATTGATTTGGCATCTAAATTTATAATGTTGCTAAAACAGTTTTCTCCTTTATTGAGCTGTTACTTACCTGTGTCAGCACATACACCCCCCTGCATCTGACTCCTCTAAAGTAGTAACACATTTTTCAAATCAAATAGGTGTGGCTGACGGGGCCAGAATTTATTGCCCATTCTTAATTATCTTTGAGAAGGTTGTGCTAAATAACCTTCATTTGCTGCTGTCCAAGTGTGGGTAAACCCACAGTATTGTTAAGAAGGGAGTTTGAAGGATTTTGATTCAGCAACAATGAAGGAATGGCAATGTAGTCCCATCTTAGAATTATGGGGAACTTGCTGATCACATGATAACGAATTCAGAATCATCTCTTGTAATCATTTTCAACTGTTTGCGTGCTACAATCTTAGAGCAAGCTTCATATTCCATAAGACCATAAGACATAGGAGTGGAAGTAAGGCCATTCGGCCCATTGAGTCCACTCCGCCATTCAATCATGGCTGATGGGCATTCAACTCCACTTACCCGCATTCTCCCCGTAGCCCTTAATTCCTCGAGACAACAAGAATCTATCAATCTCTGCCTTGAAGACATTTAGCGTCCCGGCCTCCACTGCACTCTGCGGCAATGAATTCCACAGGCCCACCACTCTCTGGCTGAAGAAATGTCTCCGCACTTCTGTTCTGAACTGACCCCCTCTAATTTTAAGGCTGTGTCCACGGGTCCTAGTCTCCTCGCCTAACAGAAAAAATTTCCTAGCATCCATCTTTTCCAAGCCATGTATTATCTTATTATCTATTAAGTCTCCCCTTAATCTTCTAAACTCCAATGAATACAATCCCAGGATCCTCAGCCGTTCCTCGTATGTTAGACCAACCATTCCAAGGATCATCAGTGTGAATCTCCGCTGGACACGTTTCAGTGCCATTATGTCCTTCCTGAGGTGTGGGGACCAAAACTGGACACAGTACTCCAAATGGGGCCTAACCAGAGTTTTTATAAAGTCTCAGTAGCACAACCGTGCTTTTATATTCCAACCCTCTTGAGATAAGTGACAACATTGCATTCACTTTCTTAATCACGGACTCAACCTGCATGTTTACCTTTAGAGAATCCTCGACTAGCACTCCCAGATCCCATTGTACTTTGGCTTTACGAATTTTCTCACCGTTTAGAAAGTAGTCTATGCTTTTATTCTTTTTTCCAAAGTGCTGTTCTGGTTAAAAAAACTTTAACCACAAGCTATCCATTTCCAAATAGCTCCAGGTGAAATTGTGCAATTTCTAGTCATTGAGTATGAGATCCTGAATAACTGAAGAAAGCTTAATAAAATGTGGGACCATTTCTAAGCCTTTAGTGTGATGTAATCCTGAGCCATACTTGTATAACCCCAGGTTCAATGCATGTTCCATGCTGAGTTAGCTGATTTTATCCAAGGTGGTGATAACATGCTGCAGTTCTTGGTGAGGAACATGGCTAGCAAAACACAGTGGTAGAGGATAGGTGGTGTCAATTCAAGTGAGCATTAACACAAGTCAGCACATTTGAGAGGTGCAAAAATTGAGACATAAACATAATGGCAAAAAAATGAATCTGATTTAGGCATCGATGTATTATGCATGGCTCAGGCATCATATAATGAAAGAATAGGGAAGTGATTTTATAGGTTGCTGGAATTTTCAACAAAATGGATTGGAAATGTACTAGATCTCTATTGCATTTGAGACAATTTACCAATAGATTGAATCTTTTTTCGGGAGCCTGATCACCGATTGATTTTAGCAGGTCAAATTTTGGAGTTACAGGTTTTTTTTCTGTTTTGTTTCCATATTTGATCCCTGGGATCAAAAAAGAAATACTACAGAAAAGCAGTATTGACGACACATATTGCTTGCTTGTTTCAAAACTAGAATCACCCTCTTTCATTTTAGTTCCTAAGGGGTAAAGATAACATGATATTGACTTTGTAAAGTCAATATTTGTGTAGTGTTAATGTTGATTTTTTTCCCCTTCTTTTCTGTCCTTCCTTCATATCTCAATTTCTGTTAGATTTTCCTTTCAGCATTCAGTACAATAACAGCTGTAAATGTTCCAAAAGAAAATTGGAAAATGTTACTGTTCTGGTTGTGAATGGGAGCCTGGAGACCTTCTGTAAAAATTGTGCATTGATGATTCTAGTGCTGCAGCACAGAGAAATAACAGAGCCACATCTCACTTGACACCTCTTTCTCTTCCCTACAGTGCAACCCAAAAACACAAAGGCAGCATAAATATATGATGAAACAGAAAAGGTGTCATGGCTTCCTATATTAAATGTCTGAATGCAGAGTCTCATTGGGATCGTATTTCAAATTCTCTTTCCGAGTAATTATACCCCTTAGGCTCTTTTGTAGATAATTCTATCCCAGTAATAGCTTCTACCAAAAAAGACATCTGATGCAAGAAACGCTCTGGTGTTGTTTTATTTTGAAATCTTGTTTTGTTTAAACAATATGGCAAAGTGTTGTAAATTATTGCAGTATATAGTTAAGCTTGTTAAAGAACTGCACACTAGTTTTATTTGCATCATCTGGTTAGTGAAACATTTTAGGAAATGGAAACCTGGACAATGGGAAGTAGACTGAATTAACTAGTTATGTTATCAAATAACTACCACATCACAGTTTTTTGCAAATTAGTTACTGCTCACTCCTGTCCAGCCGAGATTGGATAAAATAATAAAACATTTAGTTGGTGGTTTTAGCTTCTGGTGGCAAATTCAAAATAAACAGTGGCACATTAACCTGGCGACAGTTTGATTTTAAAAAAACGCTGTAACCACATTTAAAATCTGCGCACTCTTTTGCTCATTTGCAAACTGAACTTTGTGAATAATGTTGTGCCTAGAGCATTGCGATGTCATAATATATTACAGCCCAACCTCTGTCTGCTCTTTGTGATCTGTGGGTCTGTCTTGTTTTTAATCTTGAATTTTGTCTCAGATGTTGGAATTTTTAAAATAAGAAAGACGTTCATAATGTATTGATCTTACACGATATTATCTGTTTCAGCAGAGTTAAAACAGATTACATTTTACTTGTAAATTATGATGAAAGTAGTGTGGTGACTTCATCAATCACATTTCATTGCTGTTAACTGTGAAGAGGATATCAGATGGGTGATGCACTGTTACAGCAATTGTTTCACAGGTGAGATTGCTGGCAGTATGTATGTTCACGAAATAGACCGTTGGCCAGAATAACCTGTTGCTGATCAGATTTTTCCTTTTGTGATGTTCTTGTGGTTCCTTCATTGAAGATATGGTTCTGCGTAAGATGAAGGCTTAAAGTAATACTTGGCTAATTAAACCAAAGGCCTAGTTTCAATTCAGTGTTAACTGATCTCATCTGAGTTAGTGCTTATGGTTGTGATTGGCCTCCATGCTTGTGAGCTAGAGTTGTAAACTCTACATGGTTATTGTTATTTCTTATTATTCAGTGATCTTTACAGGAAAGTACATCAGATATTGCATAAGGGATCGATCTTATTAGCTGTCAAATTATTCTAGAGTAAATTAGTTTGCAAATAATTAGGGGTGGCATGGTGGGTCAGTGGTTAGCACTGCTGCCTCACAGTACCAGGGTCCCAGGTTTGATTCCAACCTCGGGCGACTGTCTGTATGGAGTTTGCACATTCTCCCCGTGTCTGAGGGGTTTCCTCTGGGTGCTCCGGTTTCCTCCCACAGTCCAAAGATGTGCAGGTCAGGTGAATTGGCCATGCTAAACTGCCTGTAGTATTAGGTGCATTACTCAGAGGGAAATGGGTCTGGGTGGGTTACTCTTCAAAGGGTCGGTGTGGACTGGTTAGGCCGAAGTGTCTGTTTCCACACTGTAGGGAATCTAATGTAATCAAATGTTCTCTGTCTAAGTTATACATGAGGGATAGCCATATGAATAAGATAGCTGAGATTCATTTGTGTCTGTGGATCTATACTGCAGTGTTTAAAAAAAAAGGTCCATTCAGCCAGTAAAAACAAAGAGGCAATGGGAGATTTGTAAAAAATCATGGAATTGACTCTGTTCCACATTACCACTTAGCTATTGCCTACCTTTGAATCACAGATATCATAAAAGCACATGACATTTGGATGAAACTACGAAACATATAATAGCTAAATTTGATGACACAAAAATAAATATGGAAGTAAGTTGTGAAAAGAGTGTAAAGAGTCTGCAAGGGCACATAGATAAGTGAGTGAGCAAAGATTCAGGAGGTAGACTTTAATATGGGTAAATGTAAACTAATTAACTTTGGCAGGAAGAACAACAAAGTAGCATATTATTTAAATGGAGCAAGATTGCAGAATTGAGGTACAGATGAATCTAGGTGTCTTGGTTTATGAATCACAAATTGTTAGCATGCAGGTATAGCAAATGATTAGGAAGGCAAATGTAATGTTATTTATTACAAAGGAAATGCAATATAAAAGTAGCAATGTTTTGCTACAGTTGTAATTGGGCATTGGTGAGGCCACATTTGGAGTACTGTCTGCAGTTTTCATTTCCGTATTTAAGCAAGAATGTTGCATTAGAATCATTGCTGAGAAGGTTCACTTGACTGATTTCTGGGACAGAAGGCTAGTTTTATGAGGCAAGGTTGAGCAAGCTGAGCCAGTGTCCATTGGATTTAAAGGAAAGAGAGACAATGTTATTGATACATGTAAGGTCCTCAGGATCCAAGGCAGATTGGGTGCTAAAAGGATGTTTCCCCTTGTGGAAGAAACTAAAATTAATGGACGCAGTTAATATAAGAGGATGGAAATGAGAATTTTTATCTTTCAAAAGGTCATAAGGCTGTGGAATTCTCTTCTACAGACACTGATCGAAGTAGGGTCATTGAATATTTTTAAGGCTGAGGTAAATCGATTCTTGATTAACAAAGGTCAAAAGTGATGAGCAAAGATTATAGATAATTAACAAATTATCATAGGTAGGTGGGAATTTGGAGTTGAGGCAAGAATCATATCAGACGTGACTGTTGGAGCATGCTCGAAAAGCCAAATGGCTAATTGTTGCTCCTAATGTTTTTTTTTGAGTCCTTGTGCGTGAGTCAGGAAGAAGAGGAGCATAACTTAATGGGGGAGCATCATTCTACGTAATAAGCAAGCAAAAAGAAAACTGTGTTATGATTGACTGATTTTAAAAATAATTCTGCATATGAGATCATATTGTTGAATTTACATGTAAAATAATTCTTGACAACCACAGAGAAATACAGCATTCATGATGAATTGTGTTAGAAATATCCTTCAGTGGATGGAATGTGTTGACTTTCCAATAGAAATCTGAGTGACTAGAGCGCCATCTGGTGAATTTTCAGAAACATACTGCTATCACAGAATCATGTAATTGTTACAACACAAGAGGAAGCCATTCAACCTATTGTAGGCATCATTTCTCCCAATGAACAATTCACCTTCTACCTTCTCCCCTGAACCCTGCACATTTTACCTTTTCAGATAATACTCCAATGCCGTCTTGAATGCTTTCACTGAGCTTGTCTCCATCACATGTTTAGACAGCACATTCCAGATCTGAACCAGTCAATACGTGATAAATAATCCTCCTCATGCTTCTATTTCTTCTTCTGTTTATTTCCTTAAAGCTGTGCCTTTCTTTTGAATCCATCCATGAGTGGAAAATTGCCTACTTGCTATATCCTATTCTGTTCAGATCCCTCAAAATTTTGAACAGATCTATCAAATTGCCCCTCAATATCCTTCAATAGAAATAGTTCTGACTTCTTCAATCCATCTATGCATCTGAAGTTCCCATCCCTAGAAACATTCTCATGACTCTTTTCTGCGCTGCACATCAAATGCTTTCACATCCTTGAAGCATGCCATCCAAGACTGCACACAGTACTACAGTTGAGACCAAACCTGTTTTTTTGCTAATTTAATATAATTTCCTTGCTGTTGTATTCCAAGCCTCTACCAATAAAGTGAAAGGTATTGTATGCTTTTTGAATTGCTGTCTGAACCTGTCCAACTATTTTCAATAACTTATCCACATGTACATCCAAGTCCCTCTGCTCTTGTAGTACTTTAGAATTTTATCCATACTTTATTCTACTTATCAAATGAATCACTTCACACTACTATGCCTTTATCTTCAAATTGTCTGCCTGTTCCACCAACTAGTTTATATCCTTTTGAGGTTGAACACTATCTTTATCAAACTTTTGTATTATCTACAAATTTTAGATGTTGTGTTCTGTACACCATGGTGTGTTCATGAATATATATCAGGAAAAACATGGGTCCCAATACCGATTCCTGACGAACTCCGTTACAAATTTTCCTCCAGTCTGACAAGTACCCATTATTCACTATTCTGTTTCCTGTCACTCAGCCAGTTTCTTATCAATGTTGCTGCATCCATTTTATTCCAAGAGTGCAATGTCTGTTTGAACTAGACATTTGTGAGACTCATACATACCATGTTTTACTGGGCTTCAAAACTGGAAATAGAATGATGTTACTATCAAACAAACATTTTATTTTAAGAGATGACTGCCCAATAATGCAGAATGTATTTTCAATCATTTTGTTCCATTTAATTCCACAAGCAACCAAAGAATTCATAGAGCAAAGCTTTTAACATGCTTTTAAGTGCCAACTTCAGTTAGACTGCACAGTGTCCACATTGTGCTTCATTGATTTCAGTCTTACATTAAATGTGTTAGCAAGGCAGCATCTGCATTATGAGCGGCTATTAACGGATTATTGAAAATACCTCTGCAGGGCCAAAAGAACAGATGGGAGGGAGCACATTGAGCTTTCCCAGCACTCTCATAAAAAAACAATCCTAAAGGAAACAGATAAGGCTAGCATGAGTTTATGCCATTATTTTACTGTTAAGTAAGTTGTTGTTTATTTCAAAAGAAAAACACAAGGTTAAGGAAAGTTACACTTGAGTATCACAATAGACCGATATGGCCATTTTCTTTCTCTGATCCCTATTTCAGTGAGGTTGCTGCATGGAACAACCAGACAGACCAAGCATACTTTCAAATGGCTGGAGAGGGGAGACGGGCCTAGGGAATGCAAATATCACAACACTGTAAAATTGTTATTACCCAACTAAATTATGTTCCTTTTGTAAGATGTAGTTTCATTCTGAGAACAGGTTACCTCATGTACTACCACCACCGCACTCCTCTGTGCTGTTGCGCTAGCCAAGGGAATGTTTACAAATAATATAATAAAATACCAAAACTAGATGAATCAAAAGATAATATTGTCACAAGAAAAAAATACACCAAATGATGTATTGTTTCTGGTTATTATTATTACTATGATATTACTATGATATTTCTTAGCACCAATTAAACATTTGTAGCAAAAAATCTTTATGCCATTTATTGATTATTTCTAACTTGCTTAACACAAGTCTTAGCACGCACTAACTATGACCATAAATTGCTTTCACATAAGCAATATGAGGTGACCATATAGTCTAGGATCTTTCTGAAGTTAGTATTACAATTCCTGTACCTTCCAACTGCAAAACCAATGAAGCGTCTTGCTGCACCAGTGTATTTTGTTTACATAAGAGATTATTTAAGTTGTAAAATATTACCATTATATGAAATGCTAGAAAATAAATGCTGCATTCTAAATACTGTGCCTCTAACAGATTTAACCCCAGTATTTTCTCCCCAAAAAATACGCATTATCCATAAAATACATAAAAATATATAATTAACCGTTCAAATTTGACATTACATAAAGTGTAATATGGTTCAAATTCTTCATATACAATTTGCAATGTCCTACCACATTTGCAGCTCCCATTTACAATGTACAATTCATTTTAAAGAATATAACTTTGGGGGGGGGGGTTACATAAATCCTGGCCCCCTATGTATGAGGACAGCAGGGGTATAGGCCGTGGCTTTCCTCATTTAGACTTTTTGGTGGCTGTCTGAGGCTTTTGTGCATTCCATAGCATTATTCCTAAACCTTGGAATGTGCCAGTCTGCCAGTCATGGACAGCTCTTTTCATAGGACTATTAAATTTTGGGCAGACCAAAAAACATCTCTTATCGAATTGATCATCCTCCAACAGCTGATGATATTTGTCTTAGTGCACATCCCATGGGCTAGTCTGTCGAGTTCAGAATCCTGCATTACAGACTTGCTCAAAATAAAATCCACTGAATTTCATTCTTAACTGTCTTACAAAAGGACATGGTCAACAGTTTCTTGTTCAGTGTGTTGTCTCAAAGAGAGCATATTGTCTATCAAATTCAATATCAGTGAATCAAATCTCCAATACAGTGTCACACATTGCAGACATTTAGATTCAATTCTATGTTTATCATCTCATGTTGAATTCCCTATCTCAGTCACACTGCCTCAAGAAACTGTTGTGAGTAAGCCAGACAAACACAGTACATAATTTCAAAGTGTTATGTGTTGAGGCAAGGAGATGATCCATTACCTTTCGTGGTGTATGGCATAAAACCTGAAACAAATCAGAATATTACGGACTGAAGCTTAGCAGCAGTCAGCTGTGGTTTTTGTTTGGTAAATGTGGGGGGAAAAAGATCTGCCACTCTGCTCACCCACAGCATGCCCACATAAAAAACAGAAGTTGGCCTGCAAAACACAGAAATCGAGCCTGCCAACACATACAGAAACTACCCAGAGTGCCCCAGTCTTGGCCAACAGGCTAACATAGAAACCAGACATGGCCAAGCCAGCCCCAGACCAGAGAATACCCTTTCTAAAACAGCTTTCACTATCGGCTCCCAGCCCACATCAGTACTGCAGTCCCAACACCCTGATGAAGGGCTTTTGCCTGAAACGTCGATTTTGCTGCACTTTGGATGCTGTCTGAACTGCTGTGCTCTTCCAGCACCACTAATCCAGAATCTGGTTTCCAGCATCTGCAGTCATTGTTTTTACCAACACCCGAAGGGCAGGCTCCCTTCCCATTGAAACCAATACTGCGAAAACAAACAGGCAGACCGAGAGGCCCCAGTAGACTTCACTAGCAGGAGGAACGCAGTGGACACACCTGAATGCCAGGAGAAGGGATATTTACACATTCGTGCAGATGGAAAATACAATGAAGAATCCTCTAGAGGACATTCTCACTCACTCACAGGGATGACTGGAATCTCCTGTGTCAATTACAAATGAATTCCTACTGCCAAATGCTTGATTACCTTCCATTCAGTTTATTCTTGTTTTAATCTCTTTATAGTTTTCACCATTGTACTGTAACTGTTTTGCAATTATCACCTTTGTGTTGTACCCCTAAAAAGCATGCCTCCATCTTCTGTTCTGGGAAGAGCATTCTGGCCATTTGTGCAGAGAATCAGTTCTGTGTCAGCCTCGTCAATTTCTCTTCTGTGATATTGCTTTGTTTAATTAAACTGCTTGTCAATTTCACCGCGATCTCTCGTTTGTGGTATCTGATCCATTGGGCTCAATTTCACCAACAGTGAGTAACATGGTTGATTTCTGTCTGTAAGTCTTAATGGATTTTCTTGTGCTGTCCTCTCAAATGATGTATCGTTAATAAGGTATTAATTAAACACGATGCTCTTATGGTACCCTGCTTGGAAGGCAGAATACTAGCTATTGTTAATTTTATTGGCCCTGAACATGTCGGATATAGGGTAATTGTTACATTTCTTTGCTGATGGGGACCTGGGGAGCTTGTTGGATGGGGTTGTGCATGACCGCTGCTCATTGCACGTGTATTGATAAGATTATATAGAAAAAAACTGCAGAAAGCAGCAACTCATAAGAACTTGGTGGTATTTCTGCAATAAAACATGGAAAGCTGGCACATAGGTATAGTAGATAATCTGGAAGGCTTGTTTGAAGAGGGTTGGAATATGGGGGTAGGGAAGTAAGGGCTTTTGCCCGAAACGTCGATTTCGCTGCACCTTGGATGCTGCCTGAACTGCTGTGCTCTTCCAGCACCACTAATCCAGAATCTGGTTTCCAGCATCTTTAGTCATTGTTTTTACCAAGTCTTGGTGCTGTTGTAGGAAATACTGGTGTGACCACATCTGGAGTAAAGTGAGTGGTTTTGGTCCCCTTATTTAAGGAAAGATATAATTTCATTGGAGGGAGTTTGCAGAATATTTACTAGGATGATCTCTGGTATGGATGGATTGTCTAATGAGCAAATGCTAAACAGGTTGGGACTCTACTCACTGGAGTTGAGAAGAAAGAGATGTGACTTAGTAAAACTTAAGAACCCTATATGTTTCAATAAGTACATGCTGAGAGGATGCTTCCTTGTTGGTGGGTGGAGAACCAGAGGCATTGTCGTAAATTAGAGGGGTGCCAATTTAAGACTGAGATGAGGAATTTCTTCAGTCTGCAGAGTGAGTGTCTTTGGAACTTCTTGCCAAAAGAGACCTTGGGTATATTTAAGGCTGAGATGGATAGACTCTTGATTAATAGGGGAATTAAGGGTTACAGGGGAAAAACAAGGAAGTGAATGTGAGGAATGTCAGATTGACTATGATCTTGTTGAACGGTGGAACAGGTTCAAGGAGCCGAATTGCCTATTCCTTTCCTATTTCTTATGGTAATGAATGATAGAGGCCCAGAGGAGCAAGCAGAGACCTGGAGTCACCATTTTATAGCTGTGACTCAAATGTCTGGAATTGTCGCTATCTTTTTCTATCTGTCAGGTGGGAAAATGAGAAATTGCCTATAAGTGAGGCAAGATGATGTAATGATAGGATGTCAGTGCACAATAATAGTCATCTCAGTGCTCACCAGCAAGAATTTTGTCTTAGCTGTTCAAAGCTTGGTAGGAAAGTATCACTTTGCTCTAGGCAGGGAAACCCTCCAATGCTGATCTCACATGATTCTCCCAACTTTCTCACCAATGCCCACATTCTTCAGAAGATTCTACTCTTATATATTTTCAAAATGAAGAAAAAGTCTCAGTTCCACAAAATAGTTTGCCTTAAATTAAAGTATTTTCTCACTATATGCCCCTTTGTTGCATTTTGTGTCAAGTATCTGTAAATTTATAATCTGCAGGTCGAGAATAAATTTCATGTGCGAGAGCATTTGATTTGTTGTATCCCTGAGATTTGAAAAAACATGTATACTTACTGGGAAGTTGGCATTTTCATTGCCTTGGAGGTGTTTTTTGTAAAATTACAGAACTTGAACAGAGGATCTCGATATGTATGCTAAGTATAGAAATTTGTAAGATTATTCAATGTACTGAATTATTGATCCTACGAATGACTAACAATTCCAAGTTTCCCTTTTGTGCCTCAATGTATCCAAAAGAAAAATGACAATTTGTTGACTATTTGTGCTTATGAATGAGCATGAATTGATAAACAAATCAGTGTCTTTGTTCCATTTTTGTTCTTTCCCTTCTAGAACTGGCAACACACTTGGTCAAAGGGATGCTTTTTCCTGGAGGAAGATGGTGGAATTGTCAGTCATCAGTATAGACTGGAATTACATCAAACAACAAATGTTTGCCTTACCATCAGACCATTAAACCTCAGCGAAAGTGAAGGTATAGTCTGCCAACTATTCTGCGACACTTTAACACTATGGTTAGACATTTTTAATACTGCAAACAATCCAAGCTAATGCTAGTCATTTTCTTATATGCCACCTTGTCAGCATGAAAAGAGGGCAATTTGCTTCATGAGATACAGCATCATAGAACAGTATGCCTTCTCAGAACAAAAATTTCCTAACCAACATGTTACATATGTTCAAATCTGAAATGAAAGCATAAAATGCTGAAAATTCTGAGGCAGCATTTGTGGAGAGAAGCAAAATCACTCTTTCAGGTCAACAGCCTTTCATCATTGACATGAAGCATTAACTCTTCACAGATGCTGCCAGAGCTGCTGAATATTTCAAAGCCATCCTAAGTACAATCAAGACTTTTGCCATAAATAACATGGAAGACCAAAACAATCTAAACTGACGATAAGCAGATAGGTCACCGTGGACAGGCGCATTCGGATTTTTGCAGTCAGACTGACTATGGAAGCCTTTAAAAATTGCGAGTGGGGCCTGATTTTTGGTTTCCTGCCTCTGTTTTTGTCCCCAGGAATTTTCAGAGATCAAATATAATGACCCTACAATTTGCAATTCTGACCTGGATGTTTCCACTGTGGGGTTAAGCACCTTATGCCCTGCCACAGAATTTTCTTTCAACTAGGCCAGAGGTGGGGAACCTTTTCATATTGGAAGGCTGCACTATATTAGTTGTAATCTAATAAGGTTGCATCCAAGAAACTTCAATTATATATTATTCAAAATTCACATTATTTTGTAAAAATCTAACTAGAGTCGCATTATAACTAAATCATAGCATAGCAGGTGTCAAAATAGCCCTTACAACTTACCAGTTTTTAATTGTGCCGGTCAGTCTGAGAGGATTATTTTGTTGAATTTTCTTTTACTCTCTGGTATTTTAAATACATTCATTTTAAGATTAAAATAAAAATAATAAAGGATGAAGAAAGCCTATTAATAAAAAATAAAAGATTAGTATTTAGAAATGGGTATGGATTCTGGAAATGTTCCCACTTCCTGTCTCATGAGTGAAAATCTAGTCTATCGTGTTTAGTCAAGATTTAGACTATAGGAGTACAGTAGATGAGCTGGTTCAAAATAATAACAGGTAGTTTTAGGACTGATTCAGGAAGTTGCTGTTTACTTAAAGAGTGGTGTAGAATCTTATGTGAATAAACTTGCAGACACAGTACTGGTGGCAGAACAAATTACAATAATTTAAGTAATTCAATATTGCAAAGTGGAGATGTTGGGATTTCTCTGGATGGATGAATTAAGACAAACTGTGAAATAACTCCACAAAGGATGGTATCCTGTCACCAAGTCACCCTTTATTTACACGTGTACAATACATGGACTCGGACCAATTCGCTCAGTCAGTTCCTAGAGTGAGGAGAATTCTTGATACTCCTTTTTTTAAATTTTACAAAATAATACAGTTTACAAGACAATTAACATTAACAGCTGTATACAGAGAAACTCTCCCTCCCACTCCACCGAAGACATGCAGGTCCTTGGACTCCTCCATCGCCAGAACATAACAACACGACGGTTGGAGGAAGAGCGCCTCATCTTCCGCCTGGGAACCCTCCAACCACAAGGGATGAACTCGGATTTCTCCAGTTTCCTCATTTCTCCTCCCCCCACCTTGTCTCAGTCGATTCCCTTGAACTCAGCACCGCCCTCCTAACCTGCAATCCTCTTCCT
The DNA here is from genome assembly GCF_020745735.1 of Hemiscyllium ocellatum. Classification (NCBI taxonomy): domain Eukaryota; kingdom Metazoa; phylum Chordata; class Chondrichthyes; order Orectolobiformes; family Hemiscylliidae; genus Hemiscyllium; species Hemiscyllium ocellatum. Next base: position 56,397,238 of record NC_083409.1, read on the forward strand.
GACCTCTCCGCCCCCACCCCACTCCGGCCTATCACCCTCACCTTGACCTCCTTCCACCTATCACATCTCCATCGCCCCTCCCCCCAGTCCCTCCTCCCTATCTTTTATCTTCGCCTGCCTGGTACCCTCTCCTCATTCCTGATGAAGGGCTCTGGCTGCAAATGTGTTGCTGGTCAAAGCACAGCAGGTTAGGCAGCATCTCAGGAATAGAGAATTCGACGTTTCGAGCATAAGCCCTTCATCAGGAATAAGAGAGAGAGAGCCAAGCCGGCTGAGATAAAAGGTAGGGAGGAGGGACTAGGGGGAGGGGCGATGGAGGTGGGATAGGTGGAAGGAGGTCAAGGTGAGGGTGATAGGCCGGAGTGGGGTGGGGGCGGAGAGGTCAGGAAGAGGATTGCAGGTTAGGAGGGCGGTGCTGAGTTAACTACACGACGGCTGGAGGAGGAGCGCCTCATCTTCCGCCTGGGAACCCTCCAACCACAAGGTATGAATTCAGATTTCTCCAGCTTCCTCATTTCCCCTCCCCCCACCTTGTCTCAGTCGGTTCCCTCAACTCAGCACCGCCCTCCTAACCTGCAATCCTCTTCCTGACCTCTCCGCCCCCACCCCACTCCGGCCTATCACCCTCACCTTGACCTCCTTCCACCTATCCCACCTCCATCGCCCCTCCCCCTAGTCCCTCCTCCCTACCTTTTATCTCAGCCGGCTTGGCTCTCTCTCTCTTATTCCTGATGAAGGGCTTATGCTCGAAACGTCGAATTCTCTATTCCTGAGATGCTGCCTAACCTGCTGTGCTTTGACCAGCAACACATTTGCAGCTGTGATCTCCAGCATCTGCAGACCTCATTTTTTACTCGAAGGGCTCTGGCCCGAAACATCGAATTTCCTGTTCCTTGGATGCTGCCTGACCTGCTGTGCTTTAACCAGCAACACGTTTTCAGCTCTGATCTCCAGCATCTGCAGACCTCACTTTTTACTAAAGGAGCGACAAAGCCAATCCCCAAACCCTATTGTTCAAGCAGTTTTGAGGGAAATGTGGACAAACCTCAAATCCCAAGACTCCTGTTTATTTCTGTCAGCCAGGACTCTGTGATTGGCCCAAGTTAACAATTCCAGTTGGGGAACTCATACTCAATGAAATCCACCTGGCCAACCTTATTGTAATCACTACAGATTGAATAGTATTCCCCAGATCTAAGTATTTTGTGTTTATACATCACCTAGCAACACAAAGGCTTATGTTGTTTGTGCTGTCCTTGCAATATCAACTTGATAACGAAAAGTAAACTTGGAGAAGCTACATCTTGAAAGTTTTGTGTTTCTCTTTTTAACTTTCTCACCTACTCATCTCACTGAAATACCTCCTTTTGTTTTGCTTCTTGCCTCTTTTAAAGAGCCTAATGTCAGAATGGGAAGAGTCAGTTCGGTTCATGTGGTTTATGAACCTCATGTTATATTTGTTCAGACTTCATACACGTCATTTTCTTCTGCCGTAGTAATGGCTGAGTTATTTTAGCTTATCATCCTGATGTCTAGAATAGAAAATACCAAGTTGATTTATGCTTCTGATTATTATCCAATGACTCCTAAAGGAAAGTGTACCTATCTATAAAGACAGAAATGTGTTCACCATGCGCTAGGGATAGCAAAATTCTAAATACTTTCGTATACGTGTTTATCATTTTTATAAACCTTGTATACAGGACGTATCTTCCCTCTTGCTACAAATCAGGCTAGGTTGTGATGCCCCATCTAGTCCAACAGCTGTAGACATTCATGTCCTGGGTTTGAAGAATGGCTATTTAAGTGAAGAAGAATGCTAATCTCTTGCAGAATGGCACAGCCTCTGAAAAGGAAACACAATTATGAACTTCTAACTACTTAAAAAAATTGGTAACCACAGCTTCAGTGCCTTCACAGTATTACATTGACTATCTGTTTTATCCTTATTGCATTTTACTAGTCTAGATGGAAAATGCATGAAATTAATGTATATGTATTATTTAAAAGCCTAAAGCAGTGCAGAGCAATACATTTTGTTACCTTTAAAAATGTAGAGTTTTTAATACATATTTTACTAATCCTAAGGAAGTTCCCTTCTGTTTGACAGGTGCAACCTCACAAATCTTTATAATGGCAGCACATCAATCACCCAGTTCAATCATTCACAATATGAGAAATGTGCATTCTGTAGTTTCATATCTTTTTTATGAATTTAGCCTGATATGGCTGCAGAATTTCAGACAGACTATTTATGATGTGAAATGGAAGCAGACTAATTTTGTCTCATAATTCCCCTGTAAAGTATGTTTAAATGATTCCCCAACCATTTTGAGCACCTTATTCATTTTTAAATGTTTTATTCAACATGCTGTAATCTTTGATTATTTGAATTCTAAACAACTTCTCTACAATGCTATATATCTTTATCAGTTGTAATGTGACATACTTGCAACACAAAATTTCACTAAAAGGAAAAAATACTTTTTTTCAACAATATACCTTTTTGTTGGACATATCGCAGTATTTTAGTCACAGTAACATTACATTTTGTTTCATATGCTCAGAAAAGCAATCCTCCTGGATGAATGTGGATACCTCATTATTTGTTTTGAGGAACAATGGTGATTCGGAAGTTCTGGAAGTTGTATGTGTCACAGAATTACGAGAAAAAGAGGTCAGAACTGCCAACTCAGAAATCAAGATTCCAAATGTGATCTTGTTGGCCAGTCACTTGTCTTGACTAATTCATTGACATGCAGAGAGATTAATAACTCCAGATTTGTTTTTCATCATGCATGAAATCAAAATCATGAAAGAAACTATGCTTCAGCTGGACTTGGCTTTGCTTCCTCTGTCCACGAATATTCTGTTTTCTTGTTGGGTCATAGTTTCCTTTCATGCTCTGGGACTGGCTGTGGCTATTAGTGGGCCTTTTTATGATTGATTTAGTTGATGTTGCAAAAGCCAAGCCCAAATTATTTCTCCCTTTGGGTGCTTAGATACATCTTCAGTGAGGCTCAATACATCCCAAACTTACGAGTTAGGAGCAAAAATAGGCCATTTGGCACTTCATCCAACCCACCCATTCAATAAGATCATAGCTGATATGTTTGTGTTTTGAATTCCATGTTCTCATCTACCATGACAAACTTTTATTCCCTAGCCTAATAAGAATCTGTCTTCGTATTAAAAATATTCACTGATCCTTTTTGTTTGAGGCAAAGATTTTGAAGAATGCAGAATCCTCTGAGAGAAAAAACCCCATCTCATTTCTGTTTTAAAAGGGTGGCCCTAACTTTAAAACCATGCTGCCTTGTTTCTAGACTCATCCACAAGAGAAAGCAACCTTTCCAAATCCACATTTATCAAGACTCTTCAGGATCTTAGGTGCTCCAATCAAGTCACCCCTCACTGTTCTAAACTCCAGTGAAAACAAGCCCAATCTGTCTCAATTTTCTTCATAAAACAATCTGCTCTTTTTGTTATCAATCTAAGAAACCTTCATGAACTGTCTATAATGCACTTCATCCTTCCCTAAATGAGGTGACCCACAGTCTTTGAGATGTGGTTTCATTGATGTCTATATAGCAGAAGTATTTTTTTCTGTTCAGTTCCTTTTATTTAAAAGATAGTATTCCTGGCTGAATTAACATGTTTAGCATAATTTTGGTCATTTTATTACAAATGACATATTAAGCTTTTCATAATATGCACTTGTTAGATTAACCAGTTGAGACACTCAACACTATAATTTAACCTGTGACCATTGACAATTGAGTACATGCAGACATAGAGATTTGGAGCAAGAGTAGGCCACTTGAGGCTTGCTCCCTGTTCAATAGGTTGTGGCTGACTTGATTGCTCCACATTCCTGCCACCCCCAATAACTTTGCAACCACTTGAAAATATGCAAAGTCTCTGCTTCAACCAGTTTTTAAAGAAGAGAGTTTCAAACTGTCATGATCCTCTCATATAAAGTAATTTGTCTGTATCTCTGTTTAGATAGGTGACCCCTTATTTTTAAAGAATGGCCCCTAGCTCTGGATTCTCCAAACAGGATATATCTTTTTCTATGTCCAACTTGCGAAGACCACTCAGGCTTTATCTGTTTTAATCAAGTCTCCTCTTGCCGTTCTAACTTCAATGGATACGCACCTGGTCTGTCCAAACTTTTCTCAAAGGATAGGCTGCCCATTCCAAATATTAGTCTAGTGAACCTTCTCTGAATTACTTCAAACACATTTATGTTCTTTAAATAATGAAACCCAATATTGTACACACTACTACAGTCAGGTCTCATGCCCTGTGTAACTGAACCATAACTTTCTGAATGTTTTAATTTAAATCCTTTTGCAATAAACAATAGCATTCTATTTCCTACATCTTACTTCCTGTACCTGCATACTAACCTTCTGTGATTCATGCATTAGGGGACCCAACTTCTTGCATCTCAGAGCTCTGCAATCTCTCACCATTAAGTAGACAATACCATATTTTCCCATCTGATACATCATTTGTCAGATCTTTGTCACTCACTTAACTATCTACATAACATATAGCTTCTTTATGTCCCCTTTCTCATGTATTTTTGCGTCATTGGCAAATTTAGCAACCATACCTTTGGTTACTTCATTCAAATCATTTAGAAAAATTGGAAAAGGGTGAGGCTGCAGCACTGATCCTTGTGGCACAATGCCCACTTTATCTTGTCAACTAAAATAAAGACCCCTTTATGTTTATGCTGTTTCCTATTAGCTGGCCAATCTTCTATTTATGTCAATATATTATCCTCAAATCATGCACAATTAGTTTCCTCAGTAACCTTTGATGTGGCAGCTTATCATAAGCTTTCTGGAAATCTGTACTGTGCACCCACCAGTTCCCCTTCATCCGCAGCACGTTACTTCTGCAAAGAACTCCAGTAGATTTGTTAAATATATCATTTCCCTTCACAAACAATGTTGATTCTGTCTAATTACCTTGCACTTGTATGTACAATGCCATCTTTAATAATAGCTACTAACATCTTTAATATAACAGTCAAATGGCCTGTAGCTTGCTGCTGTCTTTCTCCATCCTTTTTGAGTAAAGGAATTATGTTTGTTATTTTTCAATTTAATGGAAGCTTCCCTGAACATGGGGAAGTTTGGAGAATTAGTACGAACGCATTAACTATCTCATTACCTACTTCTTTAAAGACTCTCCAATGAAGTCCATCAATACAAATCCCTCATGGACTTGTCAGCCCGTAGCTTTTACAATTTGTTCAGTACCATTTCCCTGGTGATTGTAATTTCATTGAGTTTATCAATTCCTTCCACTTCTTGATTTGCAGCGATTTCTGAGATGTTCCTTGTAAAATCTTGTGAAAACTGATGCAAAATGCCAGTTCAATTCAACATATCCTAATTTTCCATTATTAATTCTGCAGACACATTTCCTGTAAACCCAAGGCTCAATTTGTTAATTTATCTTTTTTAAACATTCATAGACACTCTTACTATTTGTTTTATATTTCTAGCCAGTTTTCTCTTGAAGTCTAATTTTCCCTGCTTATAGTCATTCTTTGCTGTTTTTAAAATTCTGTTTAATCTTCTAACCTGCCAAAAAAACTTTATGCAATTCTACTTTTATTCTATAGGTTTGGTAGTAATTTTATCTTTTTTAGCAAGCTATGTATGGTGTATGTGAATTTTTAAACTGTCAAAATCTCTGTTGAGCTTGGGTCAACATTGATCCCAAGTGACCCGGAATCTGGAACTAAGGATCCAATGGTGACCATGAAACCATTACCAATTTTTGGAAAAGTCCATCTGGTTCACTAATGTCCTCTAGGGAATGAAACTGCTGTCCTTACTTAGTCTAACATATATATGACACCAGACCCACAGCAACTGGTTAATGGTTGACTATTAACTACCCTGTAGGCAATTGAGGATGGGCAGTAAATGCTGGCCAAGCCTTAATCCCATGAATGAATGAAAAAAAATACCAGTGTAAAACCAGTATTATATTTTAGGAATATTTGTGTGCACACTAATCCAAACCCAACACAACTGATCAAACTGAAAAAGTCATTAATTAAGTCAACCCTAAGAAAAACAACATCATATCTGATATTTATCATTGATTAGAAAATTTCTATCATCCTGATTCAGAGAATTGTAAATTTAGAAACTACATGGGAGCAAAGCACCTTTGCACTAGTATTTGAAATAAAAATAGAATATATTGAAATTCACTGCATGTCAATCATTATTTGGGATAGTGTACTGATGCAATCTCCTTTCAAATAATGTGATCTACTATTCCCTTTTCAATCATAAATCACTGTGGATTTCTAATACTTCATTTCTTTTTAATTGTCTGCTATTTTATTTGATGGCTTTGTGATGCTTTACCAAATAAGTAATTCAATTCGTTTCTGGCACAATATGTCTGTCTCATATTTCACAAACCTTGCATTCAATTTGCCATAATATAAAATGTATATTATCATTCTTAATCAAAAACATGATGCCACAAAAGATTTATAACTATATTTAGGATCACAAACCCACTAAAATATATGGAATTTTAAATTTACGATTTATTAAGAGTCTTTTAAACTTAATCCAATTATCCATTTTTCCTGTGCTTTATACGTGTTGCAGACTTCTTTTTTATATAAGTTGTGACTGTAATTTTTGTTTTGAGTTCATCTGGACTGGGTTTAAAGGAAGCAGAGATTTTATTTAACCTCCTTTCTATGTGAAGTTTAAGAGTTCAAGTAACATTTCTTGGCCAATTGTTTTCTGAGACATTTTTAAAATTATAATATTCAGTAATGATTAGTCAGCCTAAAATAGTTTAGTGTTATCTGATTGTAGTTTATGTATTTTGTGCATTGTAAAGACTTTATTGGTATAGGAAAAGATAGAAAACAAAAGGTCACCTCTAGCAGAAAATCTGATATAAATTTGTGTATGAATTTTGGGGTTAGCAGGTCAGAACAACGAAGAAAATATTTTAACATCTGCTAACTTTGATACCACAGAAGTTTGGTTGGAAGGGAGAACTTCGTTCTGGAGTTTATCACCTTCTCCCATTTACCACTGGCTGCAGACTAAGAAAAAGGAGGAAATCAAAGACACGTGAAGCTAAGCTGGTCTATAGAGAAGATGGCAACCTAGCACTCACCAAGGAATTCAGGTCGGTTTTATTTTTAAATGGGTCTGATCTTGTGGCAGAGAAACATCCATATTAATACTCATGTTGGAAAAGTCCATTTATAGCACTTGGATGGGCAAATGAGGAAATGCCCAAGAATGCAGAACTAATGGAAGGATAGCAGGATGAGGACAAGAGTTCAAATTTTCAAACTATGTTCACAAAGAAGTAACAAGTAGTGTGATAAAAGTTTTAAACATTGAGAAAGAATTGTAATTTTATGTGTATTTGGGTATACATATGCAAATCAGTGTGTAATGCTGTAATAATGTTTGGTATTCTTAGCATGTCTCAGACATGGCACTGCAGTTCTCTTGGCCTGTTGCAGAAGACCGATAACATACCTGCACAATACCTTGTTGCTTCTGATGAACCATGGGCATGTGACAAAAACAGCAACTTTTACTTTAACAGTATCATCTAATGGCACATTTTGCTAACATGTTCCATTTTTTAATTAAAAGGAATGAGATAGTAGTTTGTTTCTTTTTTATACTCTGATAATACAACCTGTCCATTCTGAAATGTCTTTTCATTTTAATAGAGCTGCTCTGTCAGACATCTTTGAAATCATCGATTTAGATGGCAATGGCCTACTGAGCTTTGATGAATATAATTTTTTTGAGTTAAGGACCAGTGGAGAGAAATGTGACAGAGAAGCCTGGGTTGTGTGCCAAGGTGAGATGAAAAATTCTATTCAGGCTCTAGAAATTCTCATGTTTTCGTCTTCTAATCGTCATCACACATTATTATTGATGATTCACCTGAGCGAGTTATTCAGTGACTAAGGGTTTCAATACAGGGCTCAGAAGTTTAAATCTAGGAAGTTACAAGTGAAAGGGAAGTTCTGCAAGACATTTGCACTTTAAGGATAGTAGAATTTTGAAAAATGTTTCCAAGGAAAGATTGTTGAAGCTGACAGTTCAAGAGATAAAAAGGTTTGATTGTGAAAGCAGAAGAAATTGAGAAATATGTGCACCGTTAGAAGGGGAAGATAAATCTCAAAGAGAGGTGGGTTTGTGGGGGTCAAAATTCTCTTTCTGTTCTCCTAAAGATTATTGTGTTTTGCGTTTATTGCAACTCTTCCAGATAAGCTAGATGGTGGGCATGTTTTGGAACACATTAAAACTGTTATTCATAAGAAAGTATGAGTATTAAATGCCTGAAGTTAAATGTTGTTCATAAGGTCCAAGCATATAATTTTCTAGTCAGAGTTCTATTCCATCCCACACACCATTAACTCCAACTCCACTGATTACTTTTTCCCCCTATGTATAAAATGTATTTATACACCCAGTCAGATTCTCACTTAGTTATCCCTTCATTCACATATAACCAACTCCTGTAACCGAGTTCAATTTGTTCTTAGGCAACCCTGACAGGCTTTGCTAGATAATGACAAACTCCTCTTTTTATGTTTTACTACATGTGTACCATAATAGCTAATAACAAACAAAAGACATAAATTGTTCCTGTTTTTTGATTGTATATTACACCTCCAAACATTTTTTTCCAGAATTTCAAATAGTTACTCAAGAGCATACTCCTTCCTTGATAAAGCAATCAAACAGCTGACTGCTGCTGTAAATCCACTTCAGTTTGGTGATTTCTCCATTTTCCAGCTTATGTTTCAAAACTGCAAAATCAATCTTTGATGTTTTGTTATTCATACAGGTATATTGCTGCTGACCCCCTTTTTAGAATTTTTCCAACATTTTCAGTAAGAAAATGCCATATTTACCACCTTAATACGAGTGAGTGTTTCTGCCACAAATATCCTTTTGCTACTTTTCTGATCTGCTTAGAGTCCTAAGCTAAAGGGCAATATTTTCCTCCCTCTTCCAAAAAATATATGAATCCTTCTGCACTTGAGAACACACCTCAGAGATTTTTGCACAAGAAACATTACACTAAAAACATTAAGTTTCATATTCCCAGCATCTCCCAGTGATGGGAATTTCAAATCACAATGTTCCATTTAATTTTTTTTCAATGTTCTGTTCACCTAAATAATGTCTTCCATCTTTGGATTTTTCATAGCAATACTCAGCTGTAAAACCTCAAAGCAGGCATCTGGCCTTGTTCATACACCTAGCAAGTACACCCACCCACTTAGACTTCACAGTTCTCTGTTTCAGTTTCAGAAGCCACTGCATCTTTTCGTGAGGCCCTACTTGTCTAACAACATCAAAACTAACAGTGAGTTTGAGAAGATTTGTAGCTCAGGTTTAGGTTCTGGATGTAGGTTTGCTCGCTGAGCTGGAAGGTTCATATTCAGACGTTTCGTCACCATACTGGGTAATATTTTCAGTGAGCCTCCAGATGTAGCATTGCTGATGATTCCTGCTTTCTATTTATATGTTTGGGTTTCTTTGGGTTGGTGATGTCATTTCTTTCAAGTTCATGAGCTGCTGTTTTAGTTAGTTGGTGGGTTTGTGGGCTATCATGATGCCAAGGCGTCTGAGTAGTCTGGCGGTCATTTCCAAGATGTCTTTGATATGGGGGAGAGTGACTAGGATTTCTGGACGCGTTTTGTCTGCTTATTTGGTTTGTTGCAGCTAATGAACTTGAAAGACTCTGTAGACACAACAAGCAAAACTAATGCCATTTACAAAATACCGTGCAAGAACTGTAACAAACACGACATTAGACAAACAGGCAAAAAACTAGCCACCAGGATACATGGACATTAACTAGCCACAAAACAACATTACCCTCTCTCACTAATATTCTTACGTACACTTGAGGAAGGACACCACTTCGACTGGGACAACACATACATCCTAGGACAAGCCAAACAGAGACACGCACGAGAATTCCTAGAAGCATGGCATTCCTCCTGGAAGTCTATCAACAAACACATTGACTTGGACCCAATTTACCATCCCCTGAGAAAAAGAACAGGAAATGACATCACCAACCCAAAGAAACCCAAACATATAAATAGAAAGCAGGAATCATCAGCAATGCTTCGTCTGGAGGCTCACTGAAGATGTTATCTTGTATGGTGATGAAACATCTGAACATGAATCTTCCAGCTCAGCGAGCAAACCTACATCCAGAACATCAAGGCTAACATTTTTGAAATACGGTTGCTAAAACAAAGTGATGCTTGATTCATTCTGCTTGATTGTTGTGGTTCTGTTCGCCGAGCTGGGAATTTGTGTTGCAGATGTTTCGTCCCCTGTCTAGGTGACATCCTCAGACAGGACGAAACGTTTGCAACACAAATTCCCAGCTCAATAACAGGACCACAACAACGAGCACCCGAGCTACAAATCTTCTCCCAAACTTTGATTCTGCTTGATTTCTCATTCAATGTACTTATAAACCCCAGGAGCCTGCCTTATGGTTTTGAATTCTGTTTTAAGCCCATTTATGGCACTGTTTTCAAATGCACTACATCCACCCCACAAAAAAATCATCTACATGCACCATTGAAATGGTGACTGAAAGTTGTCCCTCCCATTGTGCCAGTCAAACATGGCAGGATGAACAGTGAACTGGAGACAAGCTGATGTTTATGAAACAGACTGATCTCTCCTTTAACGTACAAACTGACAACTGTAATACATTGAGCCTTATAGTGTGTAACATATGGTCGTGAGAAGTACATACGTGGTTTTTTATTGCCTTTCTTTAGGATCTGCAAATTTGCAATTCATATCAAACAATCCTGAAGAGTGCACCAGAACGGACTCGTTCTCAAGCTGTACAATTATTATTTATCTATCAGCCTTTATCAATAATCTTGCCTAGGTCTCTCCATTCTTTAAGCCCTTCTCTTTTATAATTAACCACAGACTTTGGAGCAGTTCCTACATATTGAAGGGTGGCAAACGTAACCCCACTATTTAAAAAAGAGGTAGAAAGGAAAAAGCACAGAATTACAGACTTTTTAGCCTAACATCAGTAATAGGGAAAATACAGTTTATTATAAAAGAAGTGCTAACAAGTCACTTTGAAAGCAATAACAGGATTAGACATAGTCTGTGTGAGTTTATGAAAGGGAAATCATGATTAATCAATCTTTTGGAGTTTTTGTGGATGCAACTAGTAAATAGATAAGGGAGAACCGCGGTGGAGGGCCAGTTCAAGGCCCCGGTTAAGAGGCTAGTGGGCAAAATTAAAGCACACGGGATTGGGGTAATATATTGGCATGGATTGAGAATTGTCTGAAGGACCAGAAACAGAGAGTGGGAATAAATGGGGCTTTTTCCATTCGGCAGGTGGTGACTTGTGATGTACTGCAGGGATCAGTGCTTGAGCCCGAGCTATTCACAATAGATATGAATTGAATGGATAAGGGAACCAACTGCAATATTTTGAAGTTTGCTGAAGGCACAAACCAGTTGTGATGATGATTTATGAAAGGGATGCAAGGAGACTTGAGGGTGATCGAGATAAGTTGAATGACTGGGCAAACACATGGCAGATGCTGAATAACATGGATAAATATAAAGCTATACATTTCAGTGTGAAAAACAGAAAGGCAAATAATTATTTAAATGGCGATATGTTGGGACATGTGGATGCACAATGGGATTTGGGTGTTTTTGTACACCAGTCAATGGAAGTAAGCAGGCAGATACAGCAAGCAGTTAGGTAGGATGCTACATTGCAGAAGTATTTGAGTTTGGAAGTGGGGATGTCTTGCTGTATTTATACACGGTCTTGGTGAGACTACACCAGGCGTATTATGTGTCATTGTGGCCTCATTATCTAACAGTGAATATACTTGGCGTAGAGGGAAAGAGCGAAAGTTCATTGCTATTAGCTTGGATTGCAGAACTATCATATGAAATGAGATTGGTTCAACTGCCTTGTTTTCACTAACACTTAGAATAATAAGAGGGGGTCTGATTTGAAATGTACACAATTCCAACAGGCTGGACAGATTAGGTGTAGGGAGGATGTTTCTCAACGGGAAGTCTGGACCCAGGGGTTACAGTCTCCAGATGTGTAGTAGGCCATTTTGGACTAAAATGAGGAAACATTTCATCGTTCAGAAGGTGGTCAACCCTTAGAATTCTCTGCCACAAAAGGATGAAAAGTTTGTCACTGAATATATTGAAGAAAGAGATTAATCATTTTTTTAGGTATTTAAGGCATTAAGTAGTATGGAGAGAAAGCTGGAATATGGCATTGGGATCAGCAAGAGGATCAGCCATGGTCATATTGAATGACAGAAGGCTTGCATGACTGCATGGCCTATTCCTGCCACTAGGTTCTTTGTTTCAATTGGGGGGAGCCTTGAACCAGAGACATACTTACAGAAGAAGGCGATATTTATTTAAGATTAGATTAGATTAGATTAGATTAGATTACTTACAGTGTGGAAACAGGCCCTTCGGCCCAACAAGTCCACACCGACCCGCCGAAGCGCAACCCACCCATACCCCTACATATACCCCTTACCTAACACTACAGCAATTTAGCATGGCCAATTCACCTGACCCGCACATCTTTGGACTGTGGGAGGAAACCGGAGCACCTGGAGGAAACCCACGCAGACACGGGGAGAATGTGCAAACTCCACACAGTCAGTCGCCTGAGTCGGGAATTGAACCCGGGTCTCAGGCGCTGTGAGGCAGCAGTGCTAACCACTGTGCCACCGTGCCGCCCAAAATTATGGTAGGAAGGAATTTCTTCTCCCAAAGGGTAGTAAATGGGTGGGATTCTCTATCCCAGAGAGGTTAGATCCACAAGTATTTAAAGAGGAGTGAGATAAATTTTTGAAATATCAGAGGCTATGATGAGCATCATTAAAGTCGAGGCTTGGCACAGATCAGCTGTGGTCTTGTTGAATGGATGCACACCCACATCCCCACGCAACCCCACCCCACACCACACCTCCCCTCTCACCAAAGATACAAGTCAGGAGTTTCTATCATACTCCTGACTTGTATCTTGTAGATGATGGACAGGATTGTATCTTGTAGATGAGTCAGGAGCTGAGTTACACACTGCAGTATTCCTAGCATCTGACCTTCTTTTGTAGCCAACGTGTTGATATTGCAAGTCAAGTGAATTTCTTGTCAATGGTAACCCCAAGGATATTGACAGTTGGGAATTCAATGATGGCAACACCATTGAATGTCAAGGGGTAGTGCCTGGACTGTCTGTTATTGGAGATGGCCATTGCCTGGCATTTGTGTGGTATGAATGTTAGTTACCACTTACCAACCCAAGTCTGGGTGTTGTCCAGATCTTTTGTATTTTGACATGGACTGTTTCAGTATCTGAGGAGTCACAAATGGTGCTGAACAATCATCAGCCAGCATCTCAAGATCTGACCTTTTGATGGAGGGAAGGTCATTAATGAAGCAGCTGAAGATGTTTGGGCCTAGGACGCTATCCTGAGGAACCTCTGCAGAGATATCCTGGCGCTGAGATGACTGACCTCCAACAATCACATTCATCTTACTATTTTCCAGGTAAGACTCCAAATAAGGTGAGTTTGCTCCATGATACCCATTGATTTCAGTTTTGCAAAGGCTCCGTAATTCCACACATAGTTGAATGCATCTTGATATCAAGGGCTGTCACTCTCACCTCACCTCTGGAAATCAGCTCTTCTGTCCCTTTTAGAACTAAGGCTGTAATGAGATTAGAAGCTGAGTGGCCTGGGTAGAACCCAAGCTGGGTGTCACTGAGCAGGTTACTGCTGAACAGATACTGCTTGTTAAGACTGTTGATGACACCCTATATCACTTTTTACTAATGGTGACTGGACAGGTTGGATTTGTCCTGCTTTTTGTGTGCAGCACATACCTGGGCAATTTTCTACATTATTGGGTAAATACCAATGTTGTAACTATACTGGAAGAGCTTCGCTAGGGAGGTGGCAGGTTCTGGAGCACCAGTTCTCAGTACTAATGCTGGAATATGATCAGAGCTTACAGCCTTTCCACTATCCACTGCCTCTAATCATTTAGTGATATCACATGAAGTGAATCGAATTAGCTAAAGATTGATATCTGTGACTCTGGGCGCCACTGGAAGAGGCTGAGGTGGATCATCCACTTGGCATTCTGGGTGAAGGTTGCTGTAAGTACTTCAGCTTTATCATTTGCACTGATGTGTTGAGTTAATCCATCATTGACAATGAGAATATTTGTAGAGTCTTCTCATCCAGTGAATTGTTTAATCCTCCACCATTATTCATGACTGGATGTGGCATGACTGCAGAGCTTAGATGTGATCCGTTGGTTGTCGGATTGCTTAACTCCCTCTGTCACATGCTGTTATGTTGTTTGGTATGCGTGTAGTCCTGTTTGTTAGATTCAGCAGGTTGGCACCTCACTTTTAGGTTTGCCTGGTGCTGCTCCTGGCATGCCTTCCTGCACTCTCCATTGAACCAGGGTTGATTCCCTGGTTTGAGGGTAATGGTTAAGTGGGGATTATGCCGAGCCATGAGGCTGCAAATTGTGCTGGAGTACAATTCTGCTATTGTTGATGACTCACAGTGCCTCATGGATGCCCAGTCTTGAGTTGCTAGGTCTGATTGAAGTCTGTTCCATTTAGAATGGTGATAGCGACACACAAAATGATGGAGAACATTCTCACTAGTGAAGGCAGGACTTAGTCTCAACAAAGACTTTGCAGTGGTCGCTGTTACAGATAGTCTAATGGACAGATGCATCTGCAAGTGGAAGATTGGTAAGGATGAGATCAAGTATGTTTTTCCCTCTTCTTGGTACCCTCAATATCTGCCTCAGATCCATTCAGCAGTTATTTCCTTTAGGACCTATCCACCTCAATCAGGAGTTCTGCTGCTGAGGCTGTCATGGTAGTAGACATTGAAGTCCCCCACCTGAGTAAATTTGCGCCCTTACTGTCCTTATTGCTTCCTGCAAGTTTTGTTCAACATGGAGAGGTACTGATTCATCAGTGGAGGGAGGATGCTATGTGGTAACCAGTAAGATGTTTCCTTGTCCATTTTTAATTTCATGGGAACCAGAGTCAATTTTCATGACTCACAGGACAACTCCCTCCAAACTGTATATCAGTATTCCGCCTCTGCCAGGTGTGTCCTGCATGATGGGACAGAACATATCCAGAGAAGATGATATGTCTGGGATATTGTCTGATATGATTCTGTGAGTATGACTGTGTCAGGCTGTTGGTTAGCTAGTTTGTGAGACAGCTCTTTCAGTTTGGGCACTAGCTCCCAAATGTTAGTAAGGAGGACTTCTCAGAATCGCTAGGGTTGTTTCTGCCGTTGCCTTTTCAGTCCTTAAGTCAATGCTTGGTCCATCCAATTTCATTTCTTTGTTGAGATTTTGTGATACAACTAAGTGGCTTCTTACATCGTTTCTGAGAATAGTTGAGAGTCAACCACATTGCTGTGGGTCTGGAATCGCATGTAGGCCAGACCAGACAAGGATGGAACGTTTCCTTCCCTAAAAGACATCAGTGAGCCAAATAGGTTTTTCCGACAATCGATAATGGTTTCACGGTCATCGATGGATTGTTAATTCCAGATATTTTAATTGAATTCAAACGACCCTGGCAGAATTCAAACCTGGGTGCCTTGAATGATAACTGAATTTCTGGATTAATAGTTTAGCTATAATACCTAACCCTAGCATTACAGAAACAGGTTATCACCTTGAAATTGTGTCTGTGGTCACAAAAACTGCCTTTTGACTTTCCTCCTCCCTTAACTCTGGATGCTTTGATTCTTCCTTGTGAACTGATCTCTGAAAGAGTCTCACATTTTCTTGGAAGCTTCAGCGCTCCAGGAACAATTGGCGCCACTACAGCAGATGAGGAGTTTCTGGATCAACCACTCCAGGATATGCTAGGTAAAGCAGAAGTACAAGACAATTCATGACACAAGAATAAAATAAGAGTGTGAGGATGAGAGTGAAAAAGCTTTGGGAACTCAAGTCCAATTACACTGCAGTTACATTAACAGAAAGTCTGAACTGAGTGATCTGAGCAGTACTGCAGTACCAACAGATGGAGGAACCATTCATAGGTGAGCAGGTAATTCATAAAAGTCTAATGAATACTAGTGAGAAAAACTCTAATGTTGGGAATGTCAGGCATCTTTTTCATTGCTGCCACACCCACCTCCCCCAACCCCACTGAAGGTGCATGGAGGTAATGTTTTCAGCCTCTGGTTTGTTGGTCAGCTTGTCTATATACAATATATCTCAAAATAATGAATGGATTTCAGTGAAACTTGATAAACAGGTGGTATATGGCCTGAGGAAGAACTGATAAGTTTTTGGGAAAGAGATGGATCTCCATCCAGATCCTGGATTTTTTTTTAAGTATTAATTATCTTTTGTTAAAAGGGAATATTGACTTTTTTAAAGAACGTTTTCTTTGGAATGTTGTTGACTATTTTATTATGTCTGCTGCTGATGGAATTTGTCTCAAAACCTGAGCAAAGTTTACAGAGCAAGTTTGAATATTAGATTACTTACAATGTGGAAACAGGCCCTTCGGCCCAACAAGTCCACACCGACCCGCCGAAGCGCAACCCACCCAGACCCCCTATATTTACCACTTACCTAACACTACAGGCAATTTAGCATGGCCAATTCACCTGACCAGCACATCTTTGGACTGTGGGAGGAAACCGGAGCACCCGGAGGAAACCCACGCAGACACGGGGAGAACGTGCAAACTCCACACAGTCAGTCGCCTGAGTCGGGAATTGAACCCAGGTCCCTGGCGCTGTGAGGCAGCAGTGCTAACCACTGTGCCACCGTGCCGCCCCACCTGTGCCACCGTGCCGCCCCACAATGCCACCGTGCCGCCCCACAATATGGATTGGCTTGAAGCATTCTCAGTGAGTTGGAAGCTCTTCATAAAAAGATTTAATTTTTTTCCACTTTGTGGGCAAAGACCACCAACCAGGCAGGGAAAAACCTCATAGGAAGAGCTGTGTAATTTAACAATGTTGAGTCAACACAGTATGGCAGAGGTCTGTACTCTAATGAGTGCCCTCTTCACTTGTTTCTTTTGTGGTTACTACTAGAACACCCAAATGGTATAATGGCCAGATGGCCTCCTTTATTGTGAGTTTTATATTGTCCTGTTTCTAGGGTGCTGAAGTAAAAGTCACTGCAAATTGGGAGGAAAATCTTCTGGAATGGGAGGAAGAGCAGGAAAAGGACATGGTCTTCATTCAAACCATTGATATGAATGTGAGGTCTTGAAAAAGGAATTTAAGGACTTACAAACTAAGCTGAAAAGGTCTCTATAGTGATGTTTGGATAGTAGTTCGGGAAGCAACAACCTGGACAATTTGCGGAAAATTGAGCAAGTCTGTATTTGGCTGCAGACCCGAAACGTCGAATTTCCTGTTCCTTGGATGCTGCCTAACCTGCTGTGCTTTAACCAGCAACACATTTTCAGCTGCAGAAAGAGAGCGGTCACGTTCTCTGGGAATTTGAGCAATTGTAGCAGCAGTAAACTGTCCCAATAGGAGGGCCTGCATCTGAGTGAAAATTTCACAAATACATTCTTGAAGAGATGGTAAACTGAGCAATGGGGTCTGATTTAAATTTGCATGCTGCGTGTTGTAGGATGGTAGGATTAGGTAAAGTGCAGGCTAAAGATTAGAGATTGATCAGAGAGTGGGTAAAGCTGTTGGAAGAGCAGAAAGCTCATTTGAAAGAGGGCAAACATTTTCTCACAGAGAAATGAGAAAGAAATGGATTGTGAGGCACTTCTGAAGGCTATTAGGAATGGACAACAATACTGGTCTTGTCAGTGACTATGAAAAATTTTAAAAATAAATCTGTAAACAATACATACTGGTGGTGAAAGATATTTAACAAAATCAATAGCAATATCCAAGAGTCATGTTCCAAAAATTTGGTGTTATGATTGATTTTTTTAAATGTAGGAAATATCTAAATTAAGACGGTTAGATACATTAAAAGCTACAGATATTAAATTGACACAGAATTTGTTGTAATAATATGTATAAAGATGGTTGGCATGTATTTTTCCATTTTGGTGCCAATTTCACTATTACTTCTCATTTTTCAGAATTTCTATTTGAAATATGCTGCACTATGCACAGCAGTGAATCTAAAGCAACAATATTTATTTTGTTTGTTACTTCCTGTGGAATTAAAGTTTGGACTATGTGTTTACTTAAATCTGTTAGAAGATTGCTATAAGACATGAATAAATATGTAATAGGAAGAGTTTTTTTTGAAAAATAGAGTTCTTCTGTAACTCAACATCATGAAGCAAAATGAGCTGTGGAGTTTAAAGAGGGTACTGTACCCTGATTAATTTCAGGAAGGTTTCTCATAATTAATGGAGTAAACAGTTACCCTAAGAGGCAAATTCCCAGGATTTCAAGGATTACAGTATTTTTTTCAATTACTATTATGTAACATTGTAATGGATAATTTAGTATAAAAAACATTTAATTTGATATGCATTAAATACCAAATATGCAGGCTCTGTTTTGATCAATTTGATCAAGAGAATTTTGAGTTAAATGAATTAAGGAAAAGTCTTTGAAATCTTGAACTCTGATGTATTATGATGCCCTGAAGGGCTGTGGCAAGTTTTAAATGCATTCCAGTGTTAATTTGAAAGGATAATTGTAGTTTAGTTGTGGACAAATAACATAGATCAAAACCAATAATTAGAGCATCCAAAATTCAACTTTGGGTAGCTAGATGTCTGAAGTGGAAAAGAAAATGAATATCAAGTGACACAGAAAAAAAAATACGATTGTCATGTGAATTTCAATGTAGTTTGATTTTTAAAAAGATCCAGAGAGAGAGAGATACTTTTGAAGCAAATTTTAATCATGCAAGTAATTCTGATTTATTTGGCTCCAAGCTATAATCCAAGTTTTCAACAGTCATTGTACTCATACATTTTATTACCTGAGTCCTATTATTCTGCAATGTTGTGACATGTCAGTAGAGAGTGGTTAAATAGATATATTCACTTATTAAGGAAATAGTATTACATATTGTAATGGATATGCTGCTGTAAATTTGACTGAAGATAGATTGCTTAAAATATTCAATAAAAGCCAAACGTGTGGTACTAAATCGCTCTGTGTTTCAAACCACCAAATGTTGGAGATGAAAGGCAGGAAAAACAAAAAAAATTGCAGACAGTTCAGATAGTTACAAAATAATGATTTTAACTATTCCATGACTGAGAATGAAAGTATTGTATGTGTCTGGGCTACTAATTCAGAGACCCTGGTAATGCTCTGGGCAAATGAGTTTGAATCCTATCTGAAATTAAGTTGGTCTAATGGTGACCATGAAACCACTGTTAATTGTCATAAAAACCCATCTGGTTTACTCTATAGAGAGTAGGAAACCTGCCATCCTCACCTGGTCTGACCTGTATATGACACCAGATCTGCAAGGGACCCCAAACAACAACGAGGACACACATAGCACTTGTGTTGCAAATTCTCCTTCTTAACATTTTGAGACTGATATCAAAATTGAGAGAACTCTCCCACACACTGGCCAAAGCAATTGTCTGGCATATTTATACATATGGAATCACACCATTTCCTAGACTTCACCATCAGCATTTCTTCGTATGCCTTGTTCCATCCGTAGGATAGAATCACGAGCTGCGGCACATTGTTATACCGGGAGGGAGTTGCTCTGGGAATCCTCAACCTCTATTCTGAATTCCATTAAGTCTCATGGCATCAAGCTAAACCAGGTAAGGAAACCTCCTGCTAATTGCCATATTACTTTCCTGTAAAATCCCACCACTTCACCTCGGTTCATGAATCAGAGCTCCATCATGTTAAAATTCATTTGGAGAAAAGATCAATAGTAGCAAGGAACAGCATGTACACTGGTGCCCTCCCCCCACCACCCCCTACCCCAAACAATGTCCATTGTTTAGCCTCTCTCATTAGCACCATGACTGAATGAGATGGCCAACTCCTAAAGGACATAGCTGCCAGACTGGATCTACGACAGGTAGTGAGAGAACCAAGAAGAAGGAAATGCATTTGACCGCCTCCTCACTAAACTACCTGTGCATGACAGTATCACTATGAGTTACCACCTCACTCGTTTTGGAAATGAAATCCCATCAATACATTGAAGCTACCTTCCATTGTGTGCTGAATTGTACGGATACAGAGCAGATCGAGCAATTTAAGAGTGCAATGTGAGGTGATGTGGGCCGTCAGCAGAAGAATTGTATTTCACCACTGTTTGTAATCTTATGACCCAGCATATCACCGACGCTATCATTACCATCAAACCAGAGGATCGACTGTGATTCAATGAAGAATGCAGGAAGACATATATCAGGAGCTGCACCATGTATACCTTTCAATGAGGTGTCAACCTGGTAAAGTGACAATACCAGGACTACTTGCATGATAGGGAGTGTAAGCAGCATGCAATAAACAAGGCTAGGTGATCAACAACCAACAGATCAGTTCAGTATTCCAGTCCTGCTACAGCCAGTTAAAGATGATGGACAGTTAAAGAATTCACTGGAGGAGAAGACACCACAAATATCACCATTTTCACTAATGAGCACAGCCAGCAAAAGACAAGGAGGAAGTGTTTTCTGGGCATTTTTAGCCTAAAATGCTGAGTGGACAGTCCTTCTTAGCCTTCCTCAGAGATGCCCAGTATCTCACATGTCAGCCTTCAATCAATTTGATTTGATCCACTTGATATCAAGAAATGGCTGAAGTCACTGCAAAGACTGTGGGCCCTGATAACGTTTCAGCAATAATACTGAAGCATTGTACTCCAAAACAGCATTCCCTCTAAATTTGTTTCCAGCTGCTTAGGCCTCTGAGATCTACGCATGGCAGCAACTTCCAGATCAGTGAGGCTATTGCCGATTGTCAGGAAAGATCCCAACAGCTTCACTAATATCCTTTATGGAAGGAAATCTGCCATCCTTCCAGATGTGGCCCACATGTTACTCCAGACCCCCAGCAATGTGACTGACTCTTTACTGCCCTCTAGGCATTTAGGTAAGAGCAATAAAAATGCCAGTGATGCCCACATCCCATGAGTGAATAAAAAACTGGAAGTAATGTCACGATTGACTTGCTAAAGCCACCAATGGAAAGCCATGCTGCATGTGCATGTACTGTGCAGCCTGGGTGGAACATTACAGCAGAACCACCATTGACCTGAGCCAAACTGTTCCAGTAACACTACAACACAGGCATCTATCTGGCAAAGTGGAAAATTGTTCCGGTATTTTCTGTCTACAAAAACAGGACAAATTCAACCCTCCAATTATCACCCCATTGCTCTACACTCAATCACCAGTAAATGATGGACAGGGCAGGAACTAAGCAATAACTTCATTGATGTTCAGTCTAGGCTCCACTAGGTCTACAGAGTCCCTGGCCTCTTTACAGCCTTGGTCCAAGTAAGGTCAAAAGAACTGAACTCAAGGGAAGGTGTGGGTGAGAACTCTTGACAATGTTTGACTGAGTATAACATCCAGAGATCCTGGCTAAATGGAGTTACTAGAAATAGAGGGAAAAAATCTACTTTAATTGAAATCATAAATAGCACAAAGGAAGATAGTTTGTGATTGTTCAGTGTCTAGCAACTTAACTCCAGGACATCCTTGCAAGAGTTCCTCAGTATAATGCACTTCCTTCAGTTGCTTATCAATGACCTTCATCCGTTATAAGGTCAGAAGTGGGGATGTTCACTGATGATTGCATAATGTTCAGCACTGTTTGCAATTCCCCATACTAAAGCAGTCCAGTTTATGTGTACTAAAACCTGGATAACCATCAGGCTTGGGCTGATAAATGGTAAGTAACATTTGCAACACGCAAGTACCAGCCAATGACTTTTCTGATAACAGAAAATCTAAGCATTGCAGTTAGCAATCAATAGCATTACCGTGGCTGAGTACTCTACTATTAAAATCCTGGGGTTACCTGTGACCAGAAGCTGAACTGGACCAGCCATATAAATACTCTGGCTATGAGCACGGCAGAGGTTGGAAATTCTACAATAATTCTTCTCTTGACTTCCTAAAACCTGTCTATCAACCAGGCACAAGTCAAGAGTGTGATGCAATGCTCCCCACTTGCCTGGATGAGTGCAGCTGTAACAACACTTAAGAAGCTCAACTGCCAGAGGAAGTGGTGTAGGCTGGTACAATTGCAAAATTTAAAAGACATTTGGATGGGTAAGTGAATAGAAAGGGTTTGGAGGGATATGGGCCAGCTGCTGGTAGGTGGGACTAGATTGGGTTGGAATATCTGGTTGGCATGGACGGGTTGGACTGAAGGGTCTGTTTCCATGCAGTACATCTCTGTGACCATCCAGGATGAAGCAACTTGATTGTTTCACCATCCACTACTTTCAACATTTATTCCCACCACCTGTGATACATAAGGGCAGCAGTGTATACCATGTACAAGATGTGCTGGAAAAACTCACCAGGGGTCTTTCAGCAGCACCTTCTAAATACACAGCCTCTACCACCTTGACATGGGAGCATCACCATCTACACATTCCTCTCCAAGTCATATATGTCCAATTTGGAACTATATCATCATTCCTTCATTGTCGCTGGGTCAAAATCCTGACACTGCAAGGTCCTATAAAGAGCATGTTGATAATGTGCAGACGATCTGTATTAATGATTGAGGATTAGTTATTGATTGGGTAGTGCAATAGGCTTCTGTGGCACAGTGGTAGCGTCCCTACCTCTGAGCCAAGGTTCAAGTCCTACATGCTCCAAAGGCATGCAATAATATCACTGAACAGATTAGTAAGAAAATAAAGATGAAACTAAGCAAGATAAGAAGAAATTTGACTCAGATATGAGCAGAATTGTTAACAAAATGGTTTGGTGAATTATCAGTGGGAAACTGTCAGTTATAAGCTGAATAGAGCAGTAACCTAACCCCTGTGGTATCATGGGAAGAGTTACACCAGGGCCCACAAGGATAAGAAGGCTGAATATATTGTCAGAAATGTGTACCTATATCCTGGGTTTATTTCAAAACTATTCATTATCTATTGATTATGCTAATCCAATCGCATGAGGCGAGGGGGTGCAATTGCTTGGATGTATTGATACAAAAAGGAGGGAGACAATTTACTGGTCTTGCTACTGTCTCACTCACAGCAAATTCCTGTGTTTTGTGTTATGATGTTAGTTGTTACATCAGGAAACATATTTATCTGTGATAGTAGGAATTTATTCACCTTTTCAAAAATATTGAGCTGGATTTTGCAATCAGTGGTGAATCAACAGGGCTCACTGCTGACCTTAAAGAAAGCTTCCAAAAAGACCTGGCATTGTGTGTAGTGGGGCTTCCACTTTCCCGACAGAAGTTTAAATCTGGTGCCAAGGGCTTCTCCTGGTGTGCAACAGCACTGATGTCAGCAAGCAGAGTAATCAGTCATTTAAATTTTCTCACAAACAGCAAGTTCTAAGACAGAATAAAATTATGATGAGAAGCTAAAATAAGGCTGAACATGTTTTAAAAAATCTGTAAAATGTTTGTCTTTTGGAGAAATTTGATATTTGCAAATATGAAATTAGCTTTTAGGGCCTCAGGAGTGTTAATGATAGGAACATCGGACTTAGGGAGGCAGGAGTATGCCATTCACCCCTTTGAGCCATATGATAGGACCATTGTTTATCTGATTTGTGGTCTCAAATCCATCTTCCTGGCTGCTGCTTTAACCCTTCACTCTCTTCTCTGTTAAAAATCTATCTAATTCAATCTGTAGAGTCTTGCCCTTAAAGTTGTACCCCGAATCACTGTGAACCTGACATGGAACACTGAAACAGAGAAGCCAGTCAGGTATTAGCACTCTGGCAATAGTTGAGGTTGTTTGGTCACAGGTGGGAATGGCCTGCGTGAACTTGGTGAAGATATCCATAAGGCCAGGAATGTGCTCATTCTTGTTATTTATCGGTATCCTGGTCCATAAAACTCATTGCATGGACCTCTAGAGGTCTTTTGGTGACCAGGGATCGTATTCAGGGGTGAAGTTGCTTCCCTGCTTTAGCCAAACCACACCTTGCACAATTCCACAGTTTATCAATATGAACAGCCATTGTGGGCTTGTAACACCACACTTTGGTCTGGGCAATCACCTTGTCTGTCACTTGATTTCCTGCTTGATCATAAACTGCTATCAACTCTTGACACTTGAGGCTATCAGAAATTATAAGTTGCTTCACCGTGCTCTCCTTGTCATGAACCAGCCAGTGGAAGACTTCCATCCCTCCACCCTGATCGTCTTTCAGAATCTCAGCAGTTTCTGGTTTTGTTTGTACTCACTTATCAGTTGTTGCTGGGTTGGTGGATATTGGATTTTTGAGTAATGGTGCACTGGTCTGATGTCTGCATCAATCAGCTGAAGCTGTCTGAAGTCCTCTTTTGAAATAGATAGTAAAGGTTAAACTGCGCCTGTCTGGATCTGGTTTTGATTTCATCCATAAATGCCTCAATAACACTCGATTGAATCTTAGTCTGAATGTCATTGGAAATGGGGGCCAGAATGCTGCCTTTGACTTGGGGCATGGGCATATTGTTAGCCAATGTCCCCTTCAGGTGGGCAGGGATGGTTTCCCTCCCATTGTCTTCCAACTAAGTGCATCAGCATTTTTATTATATTTGACCAACCATGCTGAATCTGAGTCAGTTCATTATGCATCGGTCTCTGTCATAAGCTTGGTGAATGTTTGAAAGTAACTGGGTGAGTTATTATCCATAAACACTTCAAACTCTGCACTGATCAGGATGTCTCATAACCTCTGCAGAATAGCCCACCTCAAAGTTAGCAGATCACATTTCATATTGAAGTAATTCTGCTTATTACTCTCGTTCAGCTTGAGCCTGCAACTGCAAAAGTGATAACCATTCTTTTCTGCCCTTTTACCTGTGACAGCACAGCTCGTTAAGCTAAGAAAGCTGGTGCATTTTCAAGTATGAAAGCCTGATGGAAGTATGGGTAACCAAGCTTGATCAGATAAGCTTTTACTTGAAGGCGCAAGAGGACTTTTTTCATGCTGGGGTCTGACTCCCTATGATATTCCATTAAGTATCATGCTTTGTATATCCATTTCCAAACACTCCTGCAGTATTCACTGATTCCCTCAGCAAATGGCCTACTCCTGCACCTATTGTCTATTGTCAAATCGCGTATTGAAATGGCTAACTGTGTGAAGCTTTGCACAAACCTTGTATAGTAACAAGTAGATCAAGGAATCGATGCAGTTCCCTCCCTGTCTTAATCCTGAGCCACTCCTCCACTGCTCAGATTTTCTTATCGAAGGATTAATGCTTTTCTTGGTAACAAAATGCCCAAGGTACTGTACTTTTGTCCAGAAAATTGGCACAGCTCTGCTTTACCTATTTTACCACTGATGTTAATCTGCGTAGAATACAAGGGTGTAAGAGTAATGAGAGATTATTACAGAACATTGGTTAGGCCATAGCCAGAATATTTATGTTTTAGGAGGCCTTTGCAGAAAGCTCATTTAAGCCACAGAGAACATGCAGCATAGATTCACCAAGATTCTGAAACTAGTGAGAAAGAAGAATTGAAATAATAAACCTGCACCCAGGTTATCAGAAAAAGTGAACAAGATACTTAACAGAGCTTTTGTTTTAAGATTTTGAACGAATACAAATACTTCTGATTTTACTGCTGCCTTTCTTCACATTGTTTTGTGTAACCCTGAGCTATACTCTGGCTGTAGTCAAGAGATTAGGCAGATCACCTGATAACAGCATTTTGACCAATGCCTCTTGACCTGACCACTGGATGGTTAACAACACCAGACTAGGGAAGACCATGCTTTTCCATACCTAAGAGGCCAACATGAAATACACTTTCCCTTCACACTTACATATTCTACTTACAGAAAACTTTGACACAAAGAAAAATGAGCTGACACGACAGGGATTCATGGACTTGAATTTGATGGAAGCGAATGATCGGGAGGGTGATCCAAAAGACCTTTGGGTGACACTTGAATCAATGGGCTACAGCAAAACATTAGAAATGCATGAGGTAAGTTGTTTATTTATGTTCGTTTTGATTAATGGCAGTAAGCAGTTAACACTTTGAAGAAGTGAACAATGATGTGATTTGGTAGTATAGAATCTAAGTACTGCTGAAAAAAAAGCATTTTTTTGTTTCATCTTGTGCTTACCAGGTCAATTTGCAAGAATATCAGTTTGACAGGAAAACCAACAATCATATTTTTTTTGTCTGCAAAGAACAGGGACTGGTGTCTTAACAAATGTTAACTAATAGGATGGTGCCTTCAAACCAAAAAGGAGGTCTGCCCTTCACACAAATGATGAATGTGGGCAGTGTTCCCTCTAACCTGTGCAACCATCCAGCTGCTCCAAAATTCCATGCATGGCAAATTGGGTACCAATCCATTTACTTCTGGTTTGGAAGTCAATGTCATACGTGGACCTCAGAGATCCACAAACTGGAAAGAAAAGAGGGAGTGTTGAATGTGGGACATGAATTTAAGTGCTGACATGATGCCAGGTATGTAAGCAATATGTTTTAGACTGATGGATGTTACCAAACAGCATATTCCTTGTAACATAATAGTTACAAGAAGCAAGGTATTGATTTTTAGCCAGCCAGCCTACACTTGCAAGATTCACAACACAGAGTCCAAGTAATTCTGCAATTGGGCAACATTTGCTAGATAATCCCAATGTGCAAAGAATTATGCTGACAATCAATTCAGTATTGTCATTTGGGCTTGTAGTGTGACACATTTTTGTGCAGTTGATGTTACTTATATTAATTCACATGGACCTGCTTTTTGCAGTAGGAAGAACATGTTCATACATTGTGTCTGTTTCAACTCAACAAAACAGGTGACGGAAGTTATTGGTTCATTTCTCAGGTTAACGCCTTGACCAATCAAAGTCAACCTGTGTGGCATTTAACCGTTGATCATCATTAAATCACGGAAAGACACCTATCAATTTGACTCCATTTCCCAAACAATTAGCACTCTGCTCTCATACAGTATAAGTATAGGTTTTCTCCTTAAGTTAGGTATTGTTGCAAATTGTCCTGATGAATGCAAGACGAAAAGTTTTGACAAAGTGGTTCTTTTTTCATCAGTATTGAAGAGAAATATGTAAATGTACAAAATTTCAAGATCCATAAACTTACAGATACAAGCATCCTGCATTTTGCTGTATGAAGTTTAGATGTAAACTGCTGTTTTAAAACTTGATTGTAAGTCCATATTGTCACTCAGTATATTGCATCAATGCACAACTGGAAAAATTATACAGAAGATGTATTTAGGATGATGTTTTTGTGTTCTGCTCTTAATTCAGCAATTCAATTTACTGCTACTAATAGTGAAAGACATGCAACCTTGTAGAGTTCCACCCTTGGCTTTTATTCTTTAGCTCAGTTTCAGTTTCTGTTTATAGAGCTTTCAGAATGTTTTCATACCTTACAAGCACTATGCAAGCACAGATTACTGCTTCTTGACTTCTATGTAGAGATGTCTAGTTTTGTTTAAAATGTACGCTCTTTTTGTGTGTAGGCATGTCCTTTTGTAATTAATATCTATGCAGAGGACAGCAAACTTAAGTTAACACCTATCAGTCTGGAAGCGGGTGGAAACCTTCTCAATTCAGTTATCTGCAAATCTGTTGTAAGTAAAGGAGAAGCAAAAGCAATGAAGAATTACAGCAATTTGGTGATTCATATCTACAAGATGGAAACACGAATCACTTCAGTCATTGAAAATAAAGTATGCATTATTTGTTTTATTTGATTAATTTAGAGTTTGGTTCTTTTATATTTTGTAAAATATGTATATGTTGTCATTTTTATCATTGAAATAATGATAGCCTTACTTTATTAATGTACATTTTCAGTGAACACAATCCCAAGCCCTTTCTTTCCCAAGACTGAAACTCATTCCAACATACAGAAATAAAATGATGAGATCCGGATTTCAATCATGTCACAGTGACAAATGCTGGAACAGTATTGTTTCACTTGTTCCTTACTTGTTGTGACAGGTTCAATTCCTGGTCGAAATCTCCTTAGAAAGCAAATTGGTTTATTCTGTAATGCTCTTAATTATGAGTCTGTAAGTTATGGATTCAAGCCTCACTTCAAGATTTTCATGCATACTTAATATTGTTGTGCCAGTGCAGTATTGATGTATTATTGAATGCTGCAATTTTTTTTTCAATCTTGAGATATTTCCATCACTGACAAAGAGACTACTTATTATGAGGATATTGAGGAGGTGACATATGGGTATCTTCTAAACCACTGCTGTTTATGTGGTGGAGATTTTCCTACAGTGCTGTAAGGATCTAATCAACAACAGTGAACGTAAAGTGATATTTGGCCAAGTCAGGATGGTATGTAACTTGAAGGTGATGGTGTTCAAACACCTTGCCTTTCCAAGGGGGAAAGATTACACGTTCAGGGGGTAATACCAAAAGAGGTCTTCACTTGCTGCAGTACTTACAGTAAATGTATACACTGCAAGCAAAGTATTCTTGCAATGGAAAGGCATGCAGATGAAGCAGATTGTTTTGCTCTGGTTTGAGTTAGTCCTAAGAGCTCTTCCATCCAGGCATTTGAAGTATATTCATATTCCTTCCTTTGAGTTCTGTTGGGTGATGAGATGTTGGGATGTCATGTCATGACATGAGCTATACATACCACAGGAAAATGAGCCTCTGATCTGTTGTAGTAGCCATAGCATTAATATACCTGGTCCACAATAACCCTCAAGCTGTCTTTTGCTGGCAATTCAATGATGGTCTTATTGAATAGTAAAGGGAGGTGGTTATGCCCTCTTTAGCAATAGGTTATAACTTGAGCGGCGTCAACTCAATCTTAAATGTTGTTGAAAATGAAGTTAAAATGGCAAACAATATGATTTGACCTTATGGTGGAGGGAATGCCTTTGATGAAACTGCTGGATATATTCTGGTGTAGGAAGATGCCTGAGGGAATTATATGTTGTCTTGGGGATGGGATGAGTGTTTTCAAGTTGTATCATCTGTTTCAATATTTAGACCAAGGCTGCAGTGATATTAAGAACTGAATGTTCACCATTACAAATGCCAGTTTTATGCCAATCTGAATTATTCCACATACTAGGAAGAAACAGTTGAATGTACTGGACATAACAAAGGCTATGCGCCTGAAAGCATCATAAGCTTTTGTCCATTTTTAGTTCATCTTGTCTTGTTTTGTTTTACAGTCTGAAACAAGAGTGATTGTTCACGTCAACAATGAACAGAGTAAGAACTCTGTCAGCAGTCGGGGGCTTAGTATCTTTGCAGTTGAAGTAGCACCAAAGACAACTACAGTAAGTTGAATTGAGCACATTTGGGGGTACAGTAACATATCTGTTATATTTCAAGATTTGTAATCCAGAAATCTGAATGAATTAGCAGGAGACGTGTGTTCGAATCTAAATAAATTTGAAAGAGAAACGAGTGACCATGAAACTACAAGATCGTTGGAATAATCTGCCATCCTGACATGGTCTGGCCATACATGATACCAGAATCACAAAATGTGATTTACTCTTAACTGCCCACTGAAATGGCTTTACAGGCTGCACAGTTATATTCAGGGTAGTGTTCCATTACCAACTTCACAAGGACAACAGGATGGGCAATAAACACTAGCCTTGTCGGCAATGTCCGTAGCCCACAAATGAATAAGATTTGTGACAACATTGTATACTCCTGTGTGACATATAATGATATGACACAACTTCATATCTGTCTTGAAAAGTTTGGCCTGCATAACTTGATTTTTTTGCCTAGTTCACAGTCCTTGGCATGAACCTAGATTGAGCTTTGCTAGGCCATTTGTCCATGAGTGGCAATGGCTATAAATTGCATTGAAATATCCTGAGATTGTGATAAATGCTGAATATAGACATATCCTGGCCAGTGCCAACCCTGTCCCCAGTCAATGAGCATGATTGATGTCCTTCTGCAAGACTTGCATTTGAGGTGGAGTGGCCCCATAAAAAATACAGATTTGTACCTCACCATATTATTGGCAATCACTGACTGGGTCCCAATAATCCTTGTCATGGGTAAGATGCCCACTAGCCCACATCCTTAGACTTATTGAGCCTGTAAGGATATTAATCTGCCATCACTGACATAATATAATGAGCAGAGGAAAACAGACTTTTTTTTTCAAAAAAAGTTGCTGAAAAGGCAGCTGGGGAAGGTGGAATATTTCCTTTAGGGGGTATACGGTGCGCTTCCTCATATGGTCTTCACCAACCCCCCAATCTCCAGGGTGCCAATTCCTCCACAACCAACAGGCCCAGGACTTATCTGGATTCGGAATGTAAGTTTAATATCTGCTGTTCTTGGGACAGTAGGAGCTAAGGATCAATCAGATTGGCTGGCATCTTGCAATGGTAGGACCTCCACCCACTGAGGAGTGTAACTCCCACACTCTGCTTATTAAGGCGAAAAGCAGCATTCTATATCCTGGATAAATTTCAGCCCAATATCTACATGCATTCTCCAGTCAAAATTGCTGCATACTAATCAGGAGTAAACTTTCTAGTTTGATTTTGTGCTCCTTCACTCACATGCTGACAGTTACAGTGTTCCAAATTACCCTGGCTAAGATCTGCCAACTAGGCATGGACTATGAAATGATTAAATCAGAGAAGAGGTTGAGAATGAAATTAACAGCAGATTTTGAATATATCTCCCCTCCCTTAGAATAACATCGAAATATTAATTTTGCTGTTTTCTTATCCTACTGTTTGTAGGTCTGCCAGCATGTGATGCCTATCAATGAAAAACTGGAATGGATTTACAGCTGCACAGAAAGCATTGTGACCTGAAATATAAAGCACAAGAAAAGAGCTGCAATATCAAGCATCTGGATGGCAATGCTTCTGAATCCAAAGTGTGAAGTTAAATTGACACTTTTGTATGTGTGCCTTCTAATGTATTTTTAATTGATCTCATTTATTTGCTGGCTAAGTGTTTTGTATAATTATGGTTCCATGGAATATGATATTTACATATCGAAAGGGAAATTGTTAATATTGTGTTGTGAATCACACAGGGAATGCTTTTCTGCAGAGCTTAGTTTGATCTAATGTGGCATTGTATATGTTTGTGAAAGATACCCTAATTGAAACAACTTAGTTATCACAAAAATGAAATTAATGCAATGTCCTAAACGCATAGGCATTAAAGAGCAACATTGGAGCATATCGCATGACCAGATGGTCTCTCAGCCTTCCATCAATCCAGTCCATCTGCTGAAGTAAATTCTGTTGGGCTTTTGGCCAGGCCGCCAGATGCGGTGTCTCATGTTTGCAAGATACTTGCCATACTAAAACAGAAACTGATCTTTGATGATACCACACAAGATGGCCTCTTCTGTCCACTCGAATGTTGTGCAATCAAAGGCCTCCTAAGAACTTTTGTTAAAACTATTGCATCCACCCAGCAGATTTAAGTTGCATACAAACAATATGTATGGTTGGAGAGAAGAGATCTGTGGAACGAAAACAAAATACATTAGTTTTATTTACATTATGAAAGCATTGGCAATATTGCAAAGATTTTAAAAATTAGGAGAAAGTGAGGACTGCACATGCTGGACATCAGAGCTGAAAAATGTGTTGCTGGAAAAGCGCATCCAAGGAGCAGGAGAATCAACGTTTCGGGCATAAGCCCTTCTTCAGCCCCACCACCAAGGATATATTTCCCTCCCCTCCCCTATCAGTGTTCCGGAAAGACCACTCCCTCCGCGACTCCCTTGTCAGGTCCACTCCCCCCACTAACCCAACCTCCACTCCCGGCACCTTCCCCTGCAACTGCAAGAAATGCAAAACTTGCGCCCACACCTCCCCCCTCAC
Organism: Hemiscyllium ocellatum; assembly: GCF_020745735.1. NCBI lineage: Eukaryota > Metazoa > Chordata > Chondrichthyes > Orectolobiformes > Hemiscylliidae > Hemiscyllium > Hemiscyllium ocellatum. The sequence goes on from NC_083409.1 coordinate 56,429,332, forward strand.
TTCCCTCCATGGCCCCAAGGGATACTTCCATATCTGTCACAAATTCACCTGCACCTCCATAAACATCATTTACTGCACCCGATGTGGCCTCCTCTACATTGGGGAGACAGGCCGCCTAATTGCGGAACGTTTCAGAGAACACCTCTGGGACACCTGGACCAACCAACCCAACCACCCCATGGCTCAACACTTCAACTCCCCCTCCCACTCTACCAAGGACATGCAGGTCCTTGGATTCCTCCATCGCCAGACCATGGCAACACGACCCCTGGAGGAAGAGTGCCTCATCTTCCATCTAGGAACCCTCCAACGACACGGGATGAATGCAGATTTCTCCAGCTTCCTCATTTCCCTTCCTCCCACCTATCTCAGTCCCAACCCTCAGATTCAGTACCGCCCTCTTGACCTGCAATCTTCTTCACGACCTCTCCGCCCCCACCCCCCTCTCCGGCCTATAACCCTCACGTCCTTCCACCGATCGCATTCCCAACGCCCCTCCCCCCAAGTCCCTCCTCCCTACCTTTTATCTTAGCCTGCTTGGCACACCCTCCTCATTCCTGAAGAATGGCTAATGCCCGAAGATTTTAAAAATTGTAAATCTGAATTGGAAATATGTTAATGCTTTTGATGGCAACCTCATCCCAACTTATCTCATATATTAATATAAAATAGCATTACAAAAATCTGCATGACAAACTGTTTTGCTTCAGAGCACAGCAGCAGTTGTACATTACAGCATAATGGGAAACCTGTTGCAGAAACCGAACATGTTTGAAAGCTCTGAAAAACTATAGTGCTCCTGTATAATTTTACTGTCAGTTGATTATTCTCAACAAGTCTTCATGCATTCATAATTATGAAGCTTCACAGGATAGCAGTATTACTAGTTCAAATGTTTATCATCAACATCTTATGGTATTGCAATAGTGGTTTTTCAAATACAGTTTAACAAGTATATTATGCTTTCACCTTCTGGATGTTGCTTCCTAAGTAATAGTTTTAACATTTCTGCTGATACTAGAATGAACTTGTGTAAATAAACCTTAGAAACTGGCCAACAACAAAAAAAAATCACTGCTGTAAATTGACTATATCACTTTGAGGGACACATTGGCTGGTGTGGGAAATGGAGAAATGGTACAATAATAGGTACCTAGGTGAATTTACATCATAGAGTATTTAACCTTGTCATATTTGACTTTGGTGTACTTAGTGTTAAGATTGGATAAGAAATTAGAAAGACCATAGCGTTAATGTTTTTCGCTGACAAATAGAAACATTCACAGAAAAATGTGTATCTTTTATCATATATCAGATATCTTACATTTTGTTTTGTATCTACTAGATAATTGTTTGCTAAGGATATAAAATATTTCAGATACAGTATTTTTGGGTTCTGTATCTTTGCTATCCAAATCGAATAACTTACACAAAGCACCTTGGGGGATAATCCCATAACCATTTTCCCGATTCCACTCGCTTCTTCCTCTGCCTGATCCAAAGGATCAAGCATCACTTGCCTTCTCCATGTACTATTCTAGGATGTTTGGTCATTATGAAAAAAAGCCTTTACAATGCACAATGTAATTTTGATTGATTTTCCTTGAGATTTTGCAACTTGCTGTCAGTGCAGTCTTTCTGCTCACAGAAGCCTTATTAACTGACTTCACTTTCCCTTATCAGTACCTCACAAAGTACCAGTGATGACATTGCTCTTATTTAAAGGTGAATTTTGCCTCACCCTGCTACTTAAAGACCATTAGACATAGCAGCAGAAGTATGCAATTTGGTCCATTGAATCTGCCGCTGTATTCAGTGAGATCATGGCTGACCTGATAACCCTCAACTCCATTTTCTCGTCTTTTCCCCATAACCTTCTGTCGCCTAACTGATTAAAAAATCTGTCAATCTCAGTTTTGAATATACTTAATGAACCACCCACAGCAGTCCTCTGCAGTAAAGAATTCAATTGAATCATTCTGCTCTGAGACAAAGTAATCCACTTCATTTCTCTCTAAAATGTGTGACTCTTATTCTGAGATTAAGCTCTCTTCTCCTAAACACTCCCACAAAGGGAAGCAATCTCTCCATAACTACCCAGTCAAGCTCCTAAAGAATCTTATTTGTTTCAATAAGGTCTCACATTCTTCTAAGCTCCAGTGAACTTAAGCTGAATCTACTCACCCTGTCCTTACAGGAAAGTCTCTCCACACCTGGAATCAATGTACTGAATCTTCTCTGACTGCCTCCAATGTCAGTATATCCTTCCTTAGATAAAGGAACGAAAACTGCTCACAGTATTCTAGGTATGATCTGGCTAGTACTTTGTATAGTTTTAGTAAGACATCCCTCTTATTATACTCCATTCCCTTTGAAATAAAGGCCAGCAATCTATTTGCCCTCCCTACTACCTGGTGAATTTGGATATCAGTTTTTTGGAACTAATGCACAAGGACACCCAAATGTCTCTGTGCGGCAACTTTCAGCTATCTCCATTTAAATAATGTTGAGTACTTCTATTGTTCCTACCAAAATGGGTAACTTCATTTTTCCCACACTATATTCCATCGACCTAGGTTTTGCCTTCTTATTAACCTGTTTATGTTCCTTTGTAGACTCTGTGTGTCATTTTCATTATTTGCCTTCCCACCTATTTTTGCATTATTTCCAACTTGACAATAGTACATTCAGTTTTATCATCCAAGGAATGAGTATACATCACAAGTAATTGTGACCTTATTACTGATCCCTATGGCACTTCACTGGTTACAGTTTTCCATTGTGAAAACATACCCTTCATCCCAACTATGTCTTCCAGTCCTCTACTAATCTGTTGCCCTAATCATCATTGCCTCTTGTCTTATCAAGCAACCTTATGTGCAGGACCTTATCAAACACCTTTTACAATTCAAAATACATTGCTGTTTCCCCTAATCTCTTACCTCCTGTCAGAATTCTGATTCACTTGTCAGGCATGATTTTCCCTTCATGAAGCCATACTGACTCTGCTTGCTTATATTATGGATTTCTAAATGGTCTACGTTTACATCCTTTAAAGTAGATTTAAAGTGGGTTACTCTAAGGAGGGTTGGTGTGGACTTGTTGGGCCAAATGACCTGTTTCCACACTTTAGGGATTCTAAAAAAAATTACTTTCCCAGTCACAGAGTCATACAGATGTACAGCATAGAAACAGACCTTACGGTCCAACCTGTCCATGCCGACCTGATATCCCAACCCAATCTAGTCCCACCTGCTAGCACCTGGCCCATATCTTTCCAAAGCCTTCCTATTCATACACCCATCCAAATGCCTTTTAAATGTTGCAATTGTACTAGCCTCCACCACTTCCATTGGCGACACATTCCATTAACGCACTACCGTCTGCATGAAAAAGTTGCCCCTTAGGTCTCTTTTATATCTTTACCTGCTCACCTTAAACCTATGCCCTCTAGTCTGGATTCCTCCACCCCAGGGAAAATACTTTGTTCATTTATCCTATCCATGCCCCTAATGACTTTATAAACCTCTATAGATTCACCCCTCAGCCTCCAATGCTCCAGGGAAAGCAGCCCTAACCTATTCAACCTCTCCCTATAGCTCAAATCCTCCAACCGTGGCAACATTCTTGTAGATCTTTTCTGAACCCTTTCAAAAAGTTTCACAATATCTTTCCGATAGGAAGGAGACCAGAATTGCACACAATATTCCGACAGTGGCCTAACCAATGTCCTGTACAGCCGTAACATGACCTCACAACTCCTGTACTTAATACTCTGACCAATAAACAAAAGCATACCAAAAGCCTTCTTCACTGTCCTATCTACCAACAACTCCACTTTCAAGGAGGTATGAACCTGCACTCCAAGGTCTCTTTGTTCAGCAACACTCCCTAGGACCTTACCAATAAGTGTATAAGTCTTGCTCTGATTTGCTTTCCCAAAATGCAGCACCTCACATTTATCTAAATTAAACTCCATCTGCCACTTCTCCACCCATTGGCCCATTTGGTCAAGATCCCATTGTAAACTGTGATAACATCCTTCGTTGTCTACTACACTTCCAATTTTAGTGTCATCTACCAACTTACTAACTATACCTCTCGTGCTCACATCCAAATCATTGATATAAACGATGAATAGTAATGGACTCAGCACTGATCCTTTTGACACTCCACTGATCACAGGCCTCCAGACTGAAAACAACCCTCCACCACTACCCTCTGTCTTCTACCTTTGAGCCAGTTCTGTATCCAAATGGCTAGTTCTCCCTGTATTCCATGAGATCTAACCTTGCTAATCAGTCTCCCATGGGGAACCTTGTCGAAGGTCTTACTGAAGTCCATATAGATCACGTCTACCACTCTGTCCTCATCAAATCTCTTTGTTACTTCTTTATATTTGTGAGACATGATTTCCCATGCACAAAGCCATGTTGACTATCCTTAATCAGACCTTGCCTTTCCAAGTCTGTCCCTTAGGAGTCCCTCCAACAACTTGCCCACCAGCGAGGTCAGGCTCATTAATCTACAGTTTACTGGCTTGTTCTTACCACCTTTCTTAAACAGTGGCACCACGTTAGCCAACCACCAGTCTTCCAGCACTTCCCTGTGACTATCAATGAAACAAATATCTCAACAAGAGGCCCAGCAATCATTTCCCTAGCTTCCCACAGAGTTCTAGTGTACACCTGATCAAGTCCTGGGGATTTATCCATTTTTATGCATTTCAAGACATTCAGCACTTCCTCTTCTGTAATATGGACATTTTTCAAGATGTCACCATCTATTTCCCTACATTCTATATCTTCCATGTCCTTTTTCACAGTAAATACTGATGCAAAATACTCATTTAGTATCTCTGTCATCTCCTGAGCTCCACACAAAGCCGCCTTGCTGATCTTTGATGGGCCCTATTCTCTCCCTGGTTGCCGTTTTGTCCTTAACTTATTAGTAAAAACCCTTTGGATTCTCCTTAACCCTATTTGCCAAAGGATCTCATGTCCCCTTTTTGCCCTCCTGATTTTCCTCTTAAGTATACTCCTACTGCCTTTATACTCTTCTTAGGATTCACTCGATATATCCTGCCTTTTCTTGACATATGCTTCCTTCTTTTTCTTAACCAAACCCTTAATTTCTTTAGTCATCCAGCATTCCTTATACCTAGCAGCCATTCCTTTCACCTTAACAGAATATACTCTCTCTGGATTCTCGTTATCTCGTTTCTGAAGGCTTCCCATTTTCCAGCCGTTCCTTTACCTGCAAACATCTGTCCCCAATCAGCTTTTGAAAGTTTTTGCCTGATACCTTCAAAATTGACCTTTCTTCAATTTAGAACTTCAACTTTTAGATCTGGTCTCTCCTTTTCCATCACTATTTTAAAACTAATAGAATTATGGTCCCTGGCCCCAAAGTGCTCCCCCACTGACGCCTCAGTCACCTGCCTTGTTTTATAGTCCACTCCAGTCAATTTTTCCCTCATCCCTGTGCAATTACCCTTGTATAAATTTAGCATAGTTATTTTCAACTCAATTTTCTCACTCAAACTAAATTTACCACATTATGTATCACTATTTCAAAGGGCATATTTTATTGTGAGATCATTTATTAAAGCTGTACCCTTTCACATCACACGATCCAAAATAACCTGATCCTTGGTAGTAATGATTTGGAACTGCTGGTGTCGGATTGGGGTGTACAAAGTTAAAAATCACACAACAGCAGGTTAGAGTCCAACAGATTTATTTGGAAGCACTAGCTTCCGGAGCGCTGCTCCTTCATCAGGTGGTTGTGGAGTATAAGATCCTAAGACACAGAATTTAAAGCAAAAATTTACAGTATGATGCAACTGAAATTATATATTGAAAAACACCTGGATTGTTCAAGTCTCATCTTTTAAAATGACTATGTTGGTTTCAGTTCCTCCATATGTAAGTCCCAGAACATTTTTTTAAAGTTACATTCTCAAGTGAACTTTAGCAATAGGTGCCATGTTGGCCCTGATAATGCATTGAAAGTGTGAGGTGCCCTGTGTGAGGCTGTCTGTGCCCCAGTGTTCAGACTGATTCTATTTCTAATAAAGGGATTTACAGAATTTTACATGGATTCATGCAGTTTTTGAGCAAAATAAAATCTAATTTTGCAAGTACAAATTCAGCCCACAAACTTATGTGTGTGGGGAGGTATGAGTGTCTGTGAGAGAGTGTGTGTATGTGTATGTGTGTGAGTATAAAGGGGTATACACTAAACATTGATGTTAAGTAGTAGTTTTAAAAAATTGTGATCTGTATCTGATCTATCCTCAAAATGTTTCATTTATCAAAGCATGGAGAACTGCATGTGAAGTATATGATAAGGTTAGATCACAAGAGGGTGCTATTGCTGCACCACTGGTAATAGCATTGTATAATTAGATATTATATAACACAAGTCCATTCCTGAAAGTAAAACACTTTGATCAATTATGGAAGTGCTTCAAAATTTAAGAAAATATCCAATCTAAAACCTGGAATAAACATATAACTTCCAATCCATTATCCTTTCCATCAATCGAAGGAATATAGCTTCCTCACAAGTTACATTCAAGTTCCCTCATTATCCTTCTCCGATACCTCTGTTGCTATTGCCCTGTTTAACCATTTCCTCTCACGTTTGTTGCTGCTTTGATCCTGCTCATTGCTTTTAGCATAGCTCCCTTCTCTCTTAAGAGTAGACACTTAAGCATCTCAAGTGGACTAGCTAGCAGAGGTATCCACTGACGTCTTCATCCTCTCCATCCTACAAGCCAAAGTGCCAACTTGCTTCAGGAAGACAACCATCATCCCCGTACCTATGACAGCACATGCGACGTGCCTTAATGAGTACCACCCAGTGGCTCTAACCTCCATTGTCATGAAGTGCTTCCATAGCTAGTCAGAGCCCACATCAACTCTAGCCTCCTAGCCTGCCTTGATCTCCTGCAATTTGCCTACCAATGTAACAGGTCTACAGAGGACACCATTTCCCTAGCCCCACAGTCGTCGCTGGAACATCTAAACAATAAGGATATCTGTGTAAGACTCCTACTCAGCGAATACAGCTCCACCTTCAACACCATTGTCCCCTCCAGACTGATCTCAAAACTCCGAGACTAGGTCTCTGCTCTGCCCTCTGCAACTGGATCCTCAGCTTCCTGACCCACAGACCATATTCAGTGAAGATAGACAGCTGCACCTCCTCCACGATAACTCTGAACACTGAAGCACCCCCTCCAAGAATGCATTCCCAGCCCTCTGCTGTACTCCCTTTATACTCACGACTTTGCAGTCAAATTTCAAAAGAATACCATTTACAATTTTGTTGACGACATCCTCGTAGTAGGATGGATGTCAATAAATGATGAGTGTCATGGTGCAATGATAACAATTTCTCAATGTCAGCAAAGCAAAAGAACTGATCGTTTACCAGAAAGAAAGGAGAAGAACACACCCCCATCTACATCAATGGAGCAGAGATTGAGAGGGTGGTCAGCGTCAAGTTCCTAGGAGAGATGATAACCAACAGCCTGTCCTGGACTTGCCACCACCACCTTCAAACGGACCCCACCACCAGGGATATATTTCCCTCTCCACCCCTATCAGCTTTCCGAAAAGACCACTCACTCTGTGACTCCCTTGTCAGGTCCACACCCCCCACCAACCCAACCTCCACTCCTGGCACCTTCCCCTGCAACCGCAAGAAATGCAAAACTTGCGTCCACACCTCTCCCCTTACTTCCCTCCAAGGCCCTAAGGGATCCTTCGATATCCGCCACAAATTCACCTGCACCTCCACACACATCATTTACTGCATCTGCTGCACCCAATGTGGCCTTCTCTATATTGGGGAGACAGGCAGCCTACTTGCGGAACGTTTCAGAGAACACCTCTGGGACACCCGGACCAACCAACCCAACCACTTCAACTCCCCCTCCCACTCCACCAAGGACATGCAGGTCCTTGGCCTCCTCCATTGCCAGACCATGGCAACACGATGGCTGGAGGAAGAGCGCCTCATCTTCCGCCTAGGAACCCTCCAACCACAAGGGATGAACTCAGATTTCTCCAGCTTCCTCATTTCCCCTCCCCGCACCTTGTCTCAGTCCCAACCCTCGAACTCAGCACCGCCTTCCTAACCTGCAATCTTCTTCCCGACCTCTTCGCCCCCATCCCCTCTCCGGCCTATCACCCTCACCTTGACCTCCTTCCACCTATCGCATTTCCAACGCCCCTCCCCCAAGTCCCTCCTCCCTACCTTTTATCTTAGCCTGCTTGGCACACTCTCCTCATTCCTGAAGAAGGGCTCATGCCCAAAACGTCGACTCTCCTGCTCCTTGGATGCTGCCTGACCTACTGCGCTTTTCCAGCAACACATTTTCAACTTAAATGCAATGGTCAAGAAGGTACAACAATGCCTCTTGTTTCTCAGGCGGCTTAGGAAATACAACATGTCCATAAGGGTCCTCACTAACTTTTACAGATGTCCATAGAAAATATTCTATCTGGATGCATAATGGCCTGGTATGCCAACTGCTTTCCCAGGACTGTATGTTATGGACCAGGCCAGACATCTCAAGAAGGTAGTCCAGACCCTAACGTTTTTAGTTGTTTTAAGCAGATGTAAATGAGTAATGCAAATAGTCCAACCACTCAGTTTTAAACAAAACAATTTATTTACAGTCAAAAAGTGCAGTACTGGAGCAGGAGAATTGACGTTTGAAGCATGAGCTGTTCATCGACATTCCTGATGGAGAGCTTACGCTTGTAATATTTACTCTCCTGCTCCTTGGATACTGCCTGACCAGCTGTGCTTTTCCAGCACCACATGTTTTGACTCCTATCTCCAGCATCTGCAGTCCTCACTTTCTTCTAGAATTTATTGAACTTGTTAATGTGGACCTTGCTTCACCCATCTCCTGTGCAGTGTAACCTGTACTCTATAATCTGTATGTGCTTGCTTGCAATGATCTACCCATACCGCTTGCAAACAAAGCTTTTCGCCCTACTTAGGTACACATGACTACAATGCGTCAAATCATGTCAAATAAAATCTCCGAAACAAGATAGTCTAACATTGACATTCAATGGCTTCACCATCATTGAATCGCCCACAGACTTTCATTGATCAGAAACTGAAATGAACTAGTGAATATAAATATAGTGACTACAAGAGCAGGTCGAAGTCTAGGAAGCCTTCTCCACCATCTACAAAGTACAAGTCAGAAGTGTGATGGAATACATCCCCCTTGCCTGGACGAATGCAGTTTCAACAATATTCAAGAAACTCAACCATTCAGGACAAAGCAGCCTACTGAACTGGCACCATGTCCACAAATATCCAAGCCCTTCCCAATTAATGCTTAATAGCAGCAAGAGTGTACCATCTACAAGATACACTGCAGAAACTCACCAAACGTCCTTAGACTGCACTTTCCAAACCCACAACCAGTTCCACCTAGAAGGACAAGGGCAGCAGATGAGTGGAAACCCACCATTTTCAGATTCCCCTCGAAGTCACTCACCATCCTGACTTGGAAATATACCACCGTTCCTTCAGTATTTCTGAGTTAAAATCCTGGGGAGTTCCCTCTCTAAGGGCACGTAGACTGCAAGGGTTCAAGAAGACAGCTCGCCACCACCTTTTCAACAGTAACTGGGGATGGACAATGAATCCATGTCCAGCCAGTGACATCTAAATGCCATGAATTTAGAAAATGGTGCACAACCAGTCTAGCTGTTAACCATTAGGTCATATGTGAAATAGAAAATGATCATATCCATTATTCCAGGATTTTCTTGCAAGGAAGGGACAACAGCAAGCTCCTGTTTAATATAATCAATCATCCCCTCGAGCTTCACTTTTAATGTCAAATATCAGGTTAAGTATTTCTTCATTACAAAAATTGAGCTCATCTTGGAAGCTGTCAATCTTTTCTTTAAATCTCAGTCTAACTGTTTCCTAGTACCCCTCCAACTCTGTGCTCGGACATCATACTTTTGTGCTACCTCTCCACTTCAAAGCCTATTCATCCATAAAACCCACCTTATACTTCCTCATCACTAACTCCTCATTGTGCACCATCCCTACGTGGTTCTCCTGTTTTTTGTAATTGTTATTAGCCCTTACTCAGAACATTATTTCTCCTCATTAAAATTTTTATCATCACCCTCTTTCATTTGACTTCTGCAACTACGACCTTATGTTCAACCTCCTTTTTCTCTTTAATGAGTCATGACCTTTCATCTCTGTTCCCTGTCCAAATTATGTTGTTCTGCCTCTCCTTGTCATCCTGTAGTGTGAAGCTGTCTTTACATAATTTCAGGCCCACTGAGCTGAATATCAGCCATGCATATCTGACAATGGCTACTCTTCATATAGTGTGGAATGCTACCATTAGCCTCATGCACACAATATGCTACTAAAGCATAATATGCTATTAAACTATGCTACTGGAATTTTTTTAGAATGGTCTTTTAGATTTTTAGCATTTTTAAAGAATTATTTCCCACAACGTTGCTTTCTGTAACTCTATCCCTGTGTATTGCTACTTTCTAAATCCTGCCTTTGTATTTCTGTTTAGCCCCCAACACTAATTGTGACTAAATGCAATTTGTAGTTGTACCCACTCTATTGTTTAAAAATCCAAATAACAAAATTTGTACCAACACAATTTGGGACTGAACTCAAAGACATTCAACATTTATTTTTCAAAAGGTTACCAGAATAGCTGGCATTTTGCAAGTTCTGCTATTTCATCAGTCAGAGATAGGAGCTGTATTTACTTTCCTTTTGTATTTTAAATGGATCCTTTCTTGTGAACAAAACATGCTTGAACAAATATATTGCATACTTTAAAACCCACAGTGGGCGGCATGGTGGCTCAGTGATTAGCACTGCTGCCTCACAGCGCCATGGACCCGGGTTCAATTCCTGCCTCAGGCAACTGTCTGTGTGGAGTTTGCACATTCTCCCCGTGTTTGCGTGGGTTTCCTCTGGGTGCTCCAGTTTCCTCCCACAGTCCAAAGATGTGCATGTTAGGTGAGTTGGCCATGCTAAATTGCCCATTGCGTTAGGTGCATTAGTCAGGGGTAAATGTAGGGAATGGGTCTGGGTGGGTTGCTCTTCGGAGGGTCGGTGTGGACTTGTTGGGCTGAAGGGCTTGTTTCCACATTGTAGGAAATCTAATCAAAATTATAGTTGAGGAGGGCTCTCCTTTGCCTAAAGACTTAATTAGTATATTTACTGTGCAAAATTGAGTAACTACAGTATCAGGCTTTATCTTAATTTAATCTCAGCTTCTCCTCCAGAAAGTACTCATTCTTTCTGGGATACAGTTCTTTCTGGTTTATGTGGTAGGGCATCTCCACTAGCTCATTCAAGTTATCTTTCTTCAAGTGTCAATGAGCCACTAAATTTGAGCATATTATTTAACTATGGTGGAAGTGGGGATGGAGAGGAAGAGGGACATGCACATGACATCTGAGCATAATCATTACTTGATGTTCTTGCATGTATCTAATAGTAAATAAGTCCCTGGTGTACAGGTCAGACATGGAGCATTTGCTTGTCATTTAGGACATCCCTGGTTCAAAGTCAGCTGTCCTCTTATAAGGGCTCTTATGGTAAAGTGCCTCTGTGCCTGAGTACAAATACACCCGTGCCCTGAATGAGTTTTATAACAAGTTAATTAAACTTTTTTTTACAACAAGCATTATTACACGATGATTCTTTTTTGTCCCCCCACCTAGTCTGGGACATCAAGACCAATTTTAGTAGCTACCACCTCAGCAGACACCAGCTGATTCAGCATAAAGCAGGGATCAAATCTGGAATTCCTCATTTGTCTGGCTTGCTGCCACACCAGAGATAAATTTACAGACTGAGACACTGGGGAAGATTTTTAATATCCATTAAGATGTCAGTTTGTGGTTTTTGATAGTGTATCAAAAATCTGAATTTTATCTAATGATTGTTTCAAAAGTTCTCACGAATTTTAGTATTAAAGTATACAGTAAATATTTTTATGAGCTTGTTTGAATCCTTATCATTTCAGAGGTGCACTCACTTGTTATACTTGGAATTATAACAGGCTAACTGCTGCTTATTTTAAAGTGTGTCTTAATTGCTTCAGGCATGTTGGCAGCAAGATGTCTTGGAGGGCTATCTTTAACCTGCTAGTGATTCCTTTGCTCTATGACTTTTTGCACTGTAACTGTAACCCAGTGGAGTAAATGTCAGCTAACACATAACCCTTGCAGAGACTCACTTTTAGTTTGACTCTAAAATAGAAATGTCCTAAATTTTTATGTAGTAGGTAGTTCCAAAGTTTCTGCTATACCATATTACAGCTTGGGACTGAAGTTCCAAATTCAGTGAGGGTATAAAATGGGCAATATTGGATCTACATCTGTTATCTGCACCACCTAGTTTTAAGCAAGATGTATAATGGGCAGTTGTTCCATATCCCACTAAAGGTGAAGGTTCCAGTTTTATCTTCCACTAAAAAAATACTTTTCAGAATTCTTTGACTTACAACTCTCCTATTATCTCCCTTTATAAGCCTTTATGAGATCTATCCCTAATACTTATTCTTCAGTCAGGTCCATGAGTTGAATTTGCGAGCTGCAAGGGTTTCTCTGAATGCGATCTAGTAGTTTTTTTCACTCTTCACCCAAAATTCACCTCATTAACTATCTACCCATCCCTAAGGCAGCAGTCTTGCAGGATGTTATCTTGTTTCTATCTCTGAAAATATACTGCTGGGATATCCCAAAATGGACCAGCGTTCCTGACACAGTTACCATCACTAAAAGGCCACTGTGTACTCGGACTGTCAGTCCAGAGCTACCTGCACAGTTCATGACATCCCCTGTGTCATCACAGATAATGGGAAATTGACATTTCACTTTGTGGACAATTTCATACGGGTCCTCGTGGATGATACGAGGCTTGCACCTACATTCATGTGGTCTTAGACATCTGGAGGAATTCCCAGTACTCCGCCGGGGTAAGTGCCATCATATTGTCTCTGTCAGCCCACAGTTACTTTATCTCTGCTACTGCACCCACCGTCCACCAAGGCTCATGCTCTACCACTCTCACAGTTTATTGAATGCACTCAGGACAACTTCCTCCTTTAACCCCACTTGTACCAGCACTGATAGCTGTGTTAGCCCTTTTAATACCTTACTTTCTCTCACACAGCCCACATTAGGGCAAAAGAAGTCAAGACAGATGATGCATTGCCTAACATTTAGCTCCTTGCATCTTTTAAAGTGAGGATCCTAACGCTGACCAACCCAAGTGGCTGACTGGCCATATCCAAGCTCCAGAATTGGTTTCACAGGTGCTCTTGCTTACTGTGCTAGGACCTCCAACTGAGGCTGTTTCCCTTCCCTAAGGGCAGCTGACAATTATGACCAGCTTCCTGACTTTATGGCAGCGTTCAACGGAAAGTTAAGACAGCAGTAGTGTGAGTTTGGTACCTCTGGCTGAGTGAGCATTGCACAAAACGGCAAACCAGGGAAATTGTCAACATCCAGGTAGTCCCAAACTGAGTGAATGCTGAGAGAGCAAGTGAACAGCCCTGACAGACAGCCAGGTCTAATCCGTGAGCTGGGTGCTCTGACTTCCTTTTAAGTAATCTTGGCATTGAATTTCCTTGCAGTGGCTAATAGGATAGGAAGATTCATAATAATAAGGAAAGGCATGCAGTTAATGAGGCAATAATACCACTTAATACGCATCTCACTACTGTCTAGCAAGAAGTTCGTCTCAATGTCTGGAGCTTAACTGAAAAAATGCAACAAGTTGCTCTTGACATCAAAAAATGCCTCACAGGAGTCATTTCTCACTTCGTATTATGGCCCATGTCATTCAGGACCCTGTCAGTTTCTGCATAGTTGATTTCCTTCCTTGGATCTTTGAGGTTCCTTTGCTTTTCATTGTACCTCTAAACTAGATCTTAGCTATACCACCAAACCAGGTACTGAAAGAAGACAATTGATTCAATTCAGATGCAAATCATGTTATTGAGACTTATTTAGAAAGATTAAGTATGTGGGCAAAAGAATGTCAGATGGAATATAATGTGGGAAAATGAGAATTTGTCTACTTTGGCTGAAAAAAAAGTGGACTTTTCAAATAGAGGGATATTGCAGAACCCAGTGGTGCTCTTGTTCCTTTATCACTTGTAACTTAGAGAATGGGTGATGGACCTTCACTTTGAGTTGTTACTTTCTTTGTGATTATGATAGTAAATTGAAAATTACAGGTTATAGTCTATCATTGGTGACGACTAACTTATATGTACAAATCAGGATGAAATAATGAATTTGGAAGTAAACATTTGCACAGCTCTAGATCTTCTTGGTGTTACATGTTGCAGGGGTGCATAATGCTGTTAAAGTAACTTTGGAAAATTGTTGCAATATATCCAGTAGATTATATTCCTCTAATGTTAGAATTATTAGAATTTACTGTGGTATTTTTATTTGTCTTAAAGATAATTTCAGTTATTGAATTTGTCCTCACCTGGCTTCCAGTTCATTTTTTTTATTAACAAGTCAGGCTTCCCTCTAAATTTAGACTCTGCTCAGATTTTTGTACACTTTGGTCATATATTTGATTGTTTTAATTGAATCCTCTTTTGAGGTGAGGCCCCAATTTCAGTCTCAGACAAGATGGAGAGGTGAATTGAATTATTCTACTGTCCTCCTCTCCTGTCTGCAACAGAAGTTCATTTTTAATATTCTTTCTTTTCTTTTGTAAAAAGATGGTGATGCATTTCCAGAAACCTATTGCAAAATCCAATTTACAATGGCCCACAGAAAAGTATTTAGTTCAAACAAAGAAGGATTTATTACTGTACTCAAAAACACAGCAGGAGGGTTTGCAACACACATTTCCATGCACACATGCAAGAAACAAAATAAAAAGGAGTGAAGTTACAAATTACTTAAGGTAAAAGATGTCAGAATTAGGATATGTGAATTAGAAAATTCAGGAAGCTAATATCCTGTGAGGGTTCCTTCATTGGCTGTTCACAGAAGTTGCTTTCACAGCAGCTCAGATGATGTCAAATTGCTGGTAAAGTTATAGTCATTGTAAACTGGAAGTGGGTCACCTTGCAGATGTAATACAGGTTTTTTTTTTCCCAGGCTAATGGGACTAGTTTCGTTTGGAAAATTTGGTTGCCATGGATGAGTATGACTGTATGACTGTGTGACTTTAAGTCAAACTTTTGAGATATACTGAGATCAGAGATAGCTTTAGCTAAGCCTAGAGCTGATTATTCTTCTAGTGTTACAAGTAGACTGACAAAATAATTCAAAGAACTGTATAAAGGTAACAGCACCATAGGGCTGCAGTCTCATGAGAGAGAGAGGTGACTCATGGTATTTTTAACCCCAGGGTCACCACTCCGAGGGGAGTGGAGAGATTGAGAAGGAGAATCCTTCATGGATATCTCAGCCAGTGTAGACATTGAACCCATACTGTTGAAAACTTTCTGCATTGTGAAACAGCTGTCCAGCCAAATGAGCTGAGATGATTAGCAAATGAAAGTTGACACAGATAAACATGCTGTAGTCCATTTTGTTAGGAAGAATAGTTAGTTACTTGTTACTTGGAATTTGTGAGTCCAAGTTATGAAAGAAGAGATCTCAGAGTATAAATACAACAATCACCAAAAGCTGCATTCAGGTTAACAAGGTCATTTTAAAAAAAAGGGACTGAAAAGCAGAGAAGATAAGTTAAATCTGTATTAAATGTTGGCCAGACCACAATCTGAGTACTGTGTGCAATTTGCCATGTTATGTAAAGAATTGAGGGGCACAAGAGAGAAAGTAGAGAAAAGTTTCAAAGTTTGTACCAGAAATTTGTAAATCTGCATATCTGGAAATAATAAACAATTCGAGTTCATATCTGTTGACCAAAAAAGGCTGATTGTTAAACTAGTAGAGATATTCAAAATTATGAAAGGGTTGTTAGAGAATGCTTCCATTTGTGGAGAACAGCATAACTAAAGGCCGAGTCTGGGACAGGAAGGGATGTCAATGACCAATAACTGAGGCAGGGGACTCAAAGAGGCATGCTGTTGGGGGCCACTGTCCTTGGCCTGTAGCAGGAGGTGGACCCTGGGCCAGGAGCATCACCCAGGGCCTGTATTTTTTGTCCCTGCCTCTGAATAGATTTCACCAATGTGAATAGTAGTGATACAATTAAAGGGAAGTTAGACAAGCACATGAGGGAAGAGGGAATGAAGAATTTTGGAAAATATTTAGACAAGAAAAATTGGATTGAAAACAGCATGAATGCAAGAAGGATGAGTTGGTCTGAAAGCCCAGTAAACCATTCTCAAAAGGTAAACACGATTGAGGGTAGCTAAGAGAGGTCAGGTGGAAAAGAGGGACAGGAGGCTTGCCCTGTTGAATCACCAGATACCAGGAGAACTTCTGCCATTTCTTGGTATCGTATGGAGTGAATTGACTTGACTGAAGACTGGTATGTATGATGCTCAGACCACTAGAGGGGGCTGAGATGGATCATCCATAATGAACTTCCGGCTGAAGATGTTACAAGTACTTCAGCTTTGTCTTTTAGACTGATGTGCTGAAATCCTCAATCAATGAGAATGAGAATATTAGTGGAGCCGCCTCCTCCAGTGAGTTGTTTAATCGTCCACCTCCATTCACAATTGACTTTGACAGGACTGCAGAGCTTAGATTTGATCCATTGATTGTGGAATCACTTAGCTCTGTCTATGACTTGCTGCTCATGCTATTTGACACACAAGTAGTCCTGTTGTGTAGCTTCACTAGGTTGACACCTCACTTTTAGGTATGCCTGGTACTGCTCCCGGCATGACCTTTGCACTCTTCAATGAATTCCAAAGCAAGTTCTCCTGGTTTTAAAATGCTGCCAATCTCTAGTGTGTGGTTTGACAAGCAGTAATTCCACATTTCCATGTATTTAGGAGTCACTCTTTCCTAAACACCATGAGACATTTGGGATTTTCTCGTCCCCATCATGGTGTGATGAAAGATGAACTGGACTGGCTCAGAATCGAAAGAGCAGAATTGAAGTTCTGCCCCTTCACATGCTGGGCAGATAAGTCACCAGCAGATTACAATCTCCTCTCTGCCAGATACCTATCTGCAACTCCATTAATTCATCAACCCATTGGGATTAACTTTGCCTTCTCAATTAATTTTTAC
Organism: Hemiscyllium ocellatum; assembly: GCF_020745735.1. Classification (NCBI taxonomy): domain Eukaryota; kingdom Metazoa; phylum Chordata; class Chondrichthyes; order Orectolobiformes; family Hemiscylliidae; genus Hemiscyllium; species Hemiscyllium ocellatum. The sequence goes on from NC_083409.1 coordinate 56,446,563, forward strand.
CAAATGGAAAAACTCAACATGCTGAAAATCTGACAGCAAAATGCCGGTGAGTCCGTGGTGAGCTGTATTCAGGGTAATTACTTCCTGCTTCATTCTTACAGCAATACAGCTTTAGTGATGTTTACAGTCACTCACATTGTCACATTTCCAAGAACATTCGACATGTTCACATTTACCATAGCACGCTGTCTCCCTGGGCCCCCTCCAATCTCAAATAGCACAAGACAAACAGAGGACAGTTAATGACTGAACGGCAGGTCCAGATGTTGCCCAAGCTAGGCTAACTGATGTCTGTGACTCAAGGATAACTAGGGAGAGAATAGGGCTCCTCAAAGATCAGCAAGGTGGCCTTTGTGTGGAGCCATAGAAAATGGGGGAGATACTAAAAGAGTGCATCAGTATTTACAGTAGTAAAGGACATGGAAGATATAGAATGTAGGGAATTAGATGGCGACATCTTGAAAAATATCCATATTACAGAGGAGGAAGTGCTGGATGTCTTGAAATGCATAAAGGTGGATAAATCCCCAGGACCTAATCAGGTGTACCCTAGAACTCTTTGGGAAGCTAGTGAAGTGATTGCTGAGCCTCCTGCTGAGATATTTGTATCATTGATAGTCTCAGGTGAGGTGCCAGAAGACTGGTGGTTGGCTAACGTAGTGCCACTGTTCAAGAAGGGTGGTAAGGACAAGCCAGTGAACTATAGACCAGTTAGCCTGACCTCGGTGGTGGGCAAATTGTTGGAGGGAATCCTGATGGACAGGCTGTACGTGTATTTGGAAAGGCAAGGACTGATTAGGGATAGTCAACATGGTTTTGTGCATGGAAAATCATGTCTCACAAACTTGATTGAGTTTTTTGAGGAAGTAATAAAGAGGATTGATGAGGGCAGAGCAGTAGATGTGATCTATATGAACTTCAGTAAGGCGTTTGACAAGGTTCCCCATGGGAGACTGGTTAGCAAGGTTAGATCTCATGGAATACATGGAGAACTAGCCATTTGGATACAGAATTGGCTCAAAGGTAGAAGACAGAGGGTGGTGGTGGAGGGTTGTTTTTCAGACTGGAGACCTGTGACCAGTGGAGTGCCACAAAGATCAGTCCTGGATCCTCTACTTTTTGTCATTGACATAAATGATTTGGATGCGACCATAAGAGGTACAGTTAATAAGTTTGCAGATGACACCAAAAGAGAGTTACCTCAAATTACAATAGGATCTGGACCAGATGGGCCAATGAGCTGAGAAGTGGCAGATGCAGTTTAATTCAGATAAATGTGAGGTGCTGCATTTTGGGAAAGCAAATATTAGCAGGACTTATACACTTAATGGTAAGGTCCTAGGGAGTGTTGCTGAACAAAGAGACCTTGAAGTGCACGTTCATAGCTCCTTGAATGTGGAGTCGCAAGTAGATAGGATAGTGAAGAAGGTGTTTGGTATGCTTTTGTTTATCAGTCAGAATATTGATTACATGGGTTGGGAGGTCATGTTATGGCTGTATGGGACATTGGTTAGACCACTGTTGGAATATTGCATGCAATTCTGGTCTCCTGCCTATCGGAAAGATGTTGTGAAACTTGGTTCAGAAAAGATCTATAAGGATGTTGCCAGGGTTGGAGGATTTGAGCTAGAGGGAGAGGCTGAACGGGCTGGGGCTGTTTTCCCTGGACCGCTGGAGGCTGAGGGGTGACCTTATAGAAGTTTACAAAATTATGAGGGGCATGGGTAGGGTAAATAGACAAAGTCTTTTCCCTGGGATGGGGGAGTCCAGAACTAGAGGGCATAGGTTTAGGGTGAGAAGGGCAAGATATAAAAGAGACCTAAGGGGCAACTTTTTCATGTAGAGGGTGATAAGTGTATGGAATGGACTGCCAGAGGAAGTGGTGGAGGCTGGTACAATTGCAACATTTAAAAGGCATTTGGATGGGTTTATGAATAGGAAAAATTTAGAAGGATATGGGCCAGGTGCTGGCAAGTGGGACTAGATTGGGTTGGGATATCTGGTCAGCGTGGATGGGTTGGACCGAAGGGTCTGTTTCTGTGTTGTACATCTCTATGACTCTATATGTAAGAGATTGGGAAAGTGGTCAGAATTGTCACAGGGATATCACTGAATGGCTATGGCATAAAAAGAAGCCATTGTCTTTAATGTCTATACTGGCCCTGTTTTGCGAGTTTTACAAAATCTGTATCCTCTCATTCTTGATCCTTTTACAAATAGGAAGTTTCTTCCAGACATTCTAGTCCCACCTGCCAGCACCCGGCCCATATCCCTCCAAACCCTTCCTATTCATATACCCATCCAAATGCCTCTTAAATATTGCAATTGTACCAGCCTCCACCACGTCCTCTGGCAGCTTATTCCATACATGTACCACCCTCTGCGTGAAAAAGTTGCCCCTTAGGTCTCTTTTATATCTTTCCCCTCTCATCCTAAACCTATGCCCTCTAGTTCTGGACTCCCCAACCCCAAGGAAAAGACTTTGTCTATTTATCTTATCTATGCCCCTCATAATTTTGTAAACCTCTATAAGGTCACTCCTCAGTCTCCGACGGTCCAGGGAAAACAGCCCCAGCCTGTTCAGTCTCTCCCTATAGCTCAGATCCTCCAACCCTGGCAACATCCCTGTAAATCTTTTCTCAACCTTTTCAAGTTTCACAACATCTTTCCGATAGTAAGGAGACCAGAATTTCACGTAATATTCCAACAGTGGTCTAAGCAATGTCCTGTACAGCCGCAACATGACCTCCCAAATTCTGTACTCAATACTCTGACCAATAAAGGAAAGCATGCAAACACCTTCTTCACTATCCTATCTACCTGCGACTCCACTTTCAAGGAGCTATGAACCTGCACTCCAAGGTCTCTTTGTTCAGCAACACTCCCTAGGGCCTTACCATTAAGTGTATAAGTCCTGCTAAGATTTGCTTTGCCAAAATGCAGCACCTCGCATTTATCTGAATGAAACTGCATCTGCTACTTCTACATTTCAATGTTACAAATGAGAACAGCAAAGAAATTAATCAGATCATAAGCAGCTACAATGCTACCATCCACTCTCCACTGTATAACAATGGCTTTGTACTTTAAATCATTTTGGTTGGAAATAGAGGTACTGATCATGTTACTGAGACTGAGTACGCTAACTAATCCTGTTAGTTCAAATGAGATGCTTGTCAGTCAGAGAGTAATAGGTCAGATTTCCTTCAGTTTAAAGAACACAGCTCTGTCTAACAACCAATCAAGAGAGAGAGGAGAACTAATTCATATTCACCTGATGATATTCACCTATGCAGAAGCTTGGTCATAACCTCATCTGGAAATCCTGTGACCCCCAGCTTGCATTCTTCTCCAGCAAATTACAAAGCTTACAAATTAAAGGATTCAATCTGACTGTGATCAGCTTCATGTATTCTGTTAATAATCTAACTGCATGCATTGTTCTCGGAGAATCTATCTTTCCTTGTGTTTGTGTTTGTATCGTGTTTGTGCATGAGGGAGTGAGTGCATTCATTGCATTTACATTCTGCAGAATAAATGTTTATCTCATCTTCTGATGTAAACTTACCCAAAAGCCTGTTTCATGTATAAATCTGAATATCATACTTAAAAGGGTATTCAGCACTCTCTCTAAAACACATCTTGTTGCGGACAACCAAGAGATGAGGAGAAAGGGAAAGAGATGTTCCACCATCTTGACCCATCTATGACAAAACATAAATATACTGCGCAGAAGCTGATCTAGTGGCTAAACATTCACCAAAGTCAATATTTACTATGGATGCAAGTGAATTCTTTTACATGTAGAGAAATTAAAATTCCTTTAGATGTAGGACAGAACTATTAATACTTTGGGGAAAGGCAAGTAAAGATTCACACATCAGAGTCTGTCTGATCTCGAAATAATTGAAAAAGACACTCTGTAGCTGATTGGAATGTATTGCCAGTTAATGCAGCATGTGCTGAGTTCCTGCATGCCTTCAACATTTAGCCAGACCCAGTTTATGGCTGAGCCAGAGACAGCAGTATATAAGCTATACAAGGACTAACCATTATTATGCCACTGTCCAATGTGATAACTGCTCTATAAACTATGAGAAGGTATTTGATAGGAATCTGTCAACAGAAAATAATGGAATGTTTAAACAAACTAAAAATTAATAGAAATTATAAAAGGATAATTCAGAATCCATACTGGCATTAATCAATAGTGGTGAGACTTGATAAGGTTTGCCTGACAGCTTCCCATTCAACACAAGATGTGCTCAGGTCCCAGTAGTGTGGAACCTGTATACTGAGACTATCTTCAGAGATGTAGAAATAGAAGACCTATGCAGCATCGTGGGTTGAATGTCAACATCTTCAGATATGCTGACAGCATTGCAGAAAATTGTAAATAAAATGAGAGAAATGAGTGTGAAACATGGACTAAGAATGAATGTAAATCAAACTAAGACATTGGTGATAAACAAATACCTATCCCCAGAAGTGAAAATTGAAGTAACTGGACAGGTCTGGAAATAAGGGAATTGGTTCACATATCATGGGGTGAGATCTGAAGAAGAACTGAGATAGCCAAGATCAACTCCACCAGGATAAATTATGCATTAATGTCAAAAATCTGCACTTAAATTTTGGGGAAAGAATGCTGAAGTGTTACATTTGGTCACTTATGTAATGATGTCTGCAGTACATGTGCAGAGACTGATGAAGATGGAACTATCTAGGGATAACATATTTTTGTTAGTGAATGGTAATTTTCTTTGTGACCATGTATATTTAACAACTTGGGTAATTTGGAACTGCAAATGATGGTGCATGTTTTAATGTAAAAAGAATATGGTTGGAGATATATAATTTTACTGGCTTGCTGTAGTTATGTGACCTCTACCACCTGCTGTAAGTGCCTGTGTGCGCTGTCTGTGGGAGTGATTAAACACATATCAACTGTACATAGTTCATAGACTTAAATTTTTCAAACAAGCATAATAGATGGTACTTTATCAAAAGCCTTTTGATAGTGCATAAATACATCAACAGCACTCCCCCCATCCACCTTCTCTGTTAGTTCAGTTAAATTGGACAATGGTAACAATGGATCTTAATAAATCAACGAAAGGTTAAACATTAACTTTTCTTCTTCTTGCACAGATGCTGCCTGCCCTGTTGAGTATTTCAAACAATGTGGTTGCTGTGATCAACACACCATGGATGGAGAAGTTCCTCAATTAAAGTAGTACTCTTATTTGACAGCTCTGCAGGATACCATTCACAACTAAAGGCCGCAGAAAGAGTCAGGGGACAGCTTTAATTGTTTATTTTTCTGTGAGCAAGGTTATCTAGAAGACATGCCTGTTCGAAAAAGTCAGAGAAGCCCAGTTTTCAAATTTTGTTTCTCTCAGCTCAATAATGCTGACTTGTAAAATGAGCAAGACCCATCTCAAATGTGCATAGTTGGTGTCACTATTTCATATATTGTAAGGGCCAATGTGAAGAGATAGTTTTATGGGAAAATTTATGTTTTATTCATCCTTTAAATGCATTAATAGTTTGATTTATTAGTTTACAATAGGCTTTACCCATCAGAGATCTCATTGGTCCATCTCCTAAAGTGTTGGAGAAATGCAGACTGTTATAGCTGTTCACATTAGCTTACTGTTTATTGATTATTGGGTTGTAAAGGTAGTTGCTAGTCTATAACCAAAACAACAGGTATAGTTATGGGAATAACCAATGAAGGTGCCCATTATAGGATACTTCATGCAGATCCAATGGTTGTAACACTAATGTTATTACACATTCTTTATTTTTAAAGTTTTGTCAATGAGAAATGAAATGGTGTCCCAATGCATAAAAAGTACTTCATATTTATGATCTTGGTAGCATTATGTAAGTATTTAGCTAAGTAAGTTTGGTCATGAGATTTTGGCCCAATGAGAGGGCCAGCAGGGAATTGGGGTCAGGGGCCACATCACAGCCATCCTGTGAACTCAGGATAGGTAGGGCTGGAGAAGGCTGGGGGTGAATGCCAGGAATTCAAGCAGCTACAGGAGTTGATGCTCATTGGAGTTGCAAGTAAGGACATAAAAACAGATTAATTGTGCATGGTATGGACAGACTGAGAAGGTATTTGGAAGAATAAGCCCATGTCTTTACAGGCATACATGAGAAGGCAGTCACCAGGAAAATTGGAGGGCACTAAGCAACTGGAGAAGGTAATGGAGAGGATGAAGATGAGATGGTACCAGTGACATCCCAGAAATAGCTCCAAATGAGGAAGTGGACAAAATTGAAGAATTCAAGAAAATTACAACCACCAACAAAGTGGCACTGAACAAGTTGTCGGAGCTGCAGGTTGAGAACGCCCCCTTGTCTTGATGAACTTCATTGGAGGATCTTAAAATGAGTGGCTAGTAAAACAGTTGGTATACTGGCTTTAATTTTCATACATTCCCTTTAGTTTGAGAAGGTTCTCTTAGATTGGAAAATATCGATGGTAACTCCTTCAAAAAGGGAAGGAGACACAAGGCAGGAAACTACAGGCCAATTAGCTAATTTGCACTTGCACTTTGGTGAGAAGAATAGAGGCTAAATTGCCCATGGTGTTAGGTGCATTAGTCAGAGAGAAATCGGTCTGGTTGGGTTACTCTTCGGAGGGTCGGTGTGGACTTGTTGGGCTGAAGGGCCTGTTTCCACACTGTAGGGAATCCAATCTAATCTATTTAGGACTAGAATACAAGAGCAGAGATGTACTGCTGAGGGTTTATAAAACTCTAGTCATAATGTATTTGGAATATTATAAGCAGTTTTAGGCCCCGTATCTAAGGAAGAATGTGCTGGTTTTGGAGGGGGTCCAGAGGAGGTTTACAAGAATGATCCTGGGATGATGGGCTTGCCCTAAGGAGCAATTGAGGACTCTCAGCCTGTACTAAATGGAACTTAGAAGGAAAAAAGGAGAACTGATTGAAACCTAAAGAATATTAACAGGCATATTTAGAGTGGAGGTGGAGGACAGGTTTCCACTAATAGGAGAGACTATGACCCAAGGGTACAGCCTCAGAGTGAAGGGACAACCCTTTAGAAATGAAATGAGGAGGAAATTCTTTTCATCAGCGAATGTTTAATCTGTGGAACTCTTTGCCACAGAGAGTTATAGAGACCAAGTCATTGAGATAAATAGATTCTTGATTAGTAAGGGGATCAAGAATTATGAGGAAAATGCAGGAGAATTGTGAAGAGAATGGGGTTGAAAAACATAACAGCCATGATTGGATAGTAAAGCAGACTCCATGGACCAAACAACCTATTTCTGTTCCTATTTCTTATGGTATTATTGGAAAAATGTTATAGCACGGCATGTAGTGAAATTCAGGCAGAATCTAAGCGGTTTTGTGAAACAAATATCATGTTTAACCAACTTATCAAAATTCTTTAAAAAACATTTATATTAATGATTTGGATGTGAACATAAGAAGTATAGTTAATAAGTTTGCAGATGATACCAAAATTGGAGGTGTAATGGACAACGATGAAGGTTACCTCAGAGTACAATGGGACCTTGATTACATGGGCCAATGGGCCGAGGAGTGGCAGATGGAGTTTAATTTAGGTAAATGCGAGGTGCTGCACCTAGGAAAAGCAAATCAGGCCAGGACTTATATACTTAATGGTAAGGTTCTGGGGAGTATTGCTGAACAACAATGACTTCGGAGTGCAGGTTCATAGTTTCTTGGAAGTGGAGTCACAAGTAGATAGGATAGTGAAGAAGGTGTTTGGTGTGCTTTTCTTTATCAGTCAGACCATCAAATGTAGCAGTTGGAAGGTCATGTTGCAGCTGTACAGGACATTGATTAGGCCACTTTTGGAATATTGTGTGCAATTCTGGTCACACTCCTATTGGAAAGATGTTGTGAAACTTGAAAGGGTTCAGAAAAAATTTACAGGGTTGGACAGGTTGGACGATTTGAGCTATAGGGAGAGGCTGAACAGGCTGGGGCTGTTTTCACTGGAGCGTCAGAGGCTGTAATTCTATGACTCTATAACTGGCATCTGTTGTGGGTCAAGGAGAGTATCCAGAAAAATGACAAAGTGCCACATCAAAGGTTATTGCAGTGAATGCCAGTAGTAATCTTACACCATTGTGCTTTATTTTCTGTCATTGAACTAATTTTGGATTCAACTAATCAAATTCCATTGTATCTGTGGGCTTTTTTTACTTTAAGAGTCTGCATGGGACATTTTCAGATTTCTTACTAAAATCCAGGGAGATAACATCCTCAAGTATCCTCATCAATCCTTCTTGTTACTTCTTCAAAAAATTCAATTAAATTAATAAGGCACAAACTTCCTATACTGGTAGCAGTAATTTTCCAAACACCAAGGTCAGACCAACCGGCCCATAACTCATTGGTCTAACCCTGACATCCTTTTTGAATAACATACAATGTTTACAGACCTCCAATCCTCTAATATAAAAACAAAGAACTGTGCATGCTGAAAACCTGAAATACAAACAGAAAATGCAAGTGAAACTCAACAGATCTGGCAGCAGCACTGAAGGGAGAAACAGTGTTAACCTTTAGCCCATATCCAAAGACGAAACATATTGCACTTGAAATGTTAACCCTGTTTTTTTTGTCCACAGATGTTTCCAAACCTGCTGAGATTCTCCAGCAATTTCTACATTTATTTCTCATGTTCCCATTTCTGGAATGGGTGGATTGTCTTATGAAATAAGATTGTACAGCTGGGCTTGTATCTCCTGAGTAAGAGGTGACTTGACATATAAGAACTTGAGAGGTCTTGACAAAATACATGCGATAAAAAGATTCTACAACTAAGCGTCACTATTTAAAAAATAAGGTGTTAATCCATATATCACTGACTTGGATGAGGCAAGTTAACGTACCATTGCCAAATATGCGGATCACAATAAAATAGTTAGGAAGGCAAGTGGTGAGGATGGCACAGAGTCTACGGTGGCATACAAATTGGTTAAGAGAGTGAGCAAAAACCTCACTCAGGATGGAGTTTAATGAGGGAAAATGTGAAGTTATGAATTTTGACAGGAAAAATAGAGGGGCTGAATATTGTTTAAAAGAAGAAAGACTGCAGAAAGTTGCAGAACAGAGGGTTTTGGGAGTCTTTATGCAAAATCACAAAACACTAGCATACATGTTCAGCAGGGGTATTAAGGAAGACAAGTAGAATGTTGACCTTTATTTCAAAGAAAATGGAGTATAACAATGGGGAGATCTTGCTAAAACATACAAGATTTTAGTTAGGCCACATCTAAACTGCTGTGAATAGTTTATCTAAGGAAAAATATGTTGGCATTGAAGTAATCCAGAGAATGTTCACGACATTGATTTGAGGGGAGGTTGAGTATGTTGAGTCTCCACTCATTGGTGTTGAGCATAATGAGAAGCCACCTGCTTGTGGATGACACGTAAATTGGTGGTATAGTGGACAGTGAGGAAGGTTCTCTAAAATTACAAAGGGATCTTGATCAATTGGGCCAAGGGGCTGAGGAGTGGCACATGGAGTTTAATTTAAATGAATGCAAGGGGTTGTATTTTGATAAGATGAATAAGGACAAGACTTACACAGTTAATAGTAAGCCCTGAGGAATGTTGCAGAACAGAGAGACCTGGGGTTCAGGTAGATAGGGTGGTAAAGAAGGTGTTTGGCACGCTTTTCTTCATTGCTCAGACCATTGAATTTGGAGGTGGGATGTCATGTTGCAGATGTGCAGGACGCTGGTGAGGCCACTGTTGGAGTACTGCATACAGTGCTGGTCACCCTACTACAGGAAGGATATCATTAAGTTGGAGAGGGTGCAGAAAAGATTTAAAAGGATGCTATCAGGACTGAAGGGTTTGTGTTATAAGGAGAGTTGGATAAGCTGGAACCTTTTTCACTGGAGTGTAAGAGGCTGACGGGCAACTTTATACGGGTTTATAAAATCACGAGGGCATAGATAAGGTGAATAGTAAAGGTTTTTTTCCCCCTTGGGTAGGTGATTCAAAATTAGAGGGCATATTTTTAATGTGAGAGGAGAAAGGTTTAAAAGGGACCTGGGAGGCTTTTTTTCACACGGAAGGTGGTTTGTATCTAGAAAGAATTGCTAGAGGAAGCAGTAGAAGCAGGTACAGTTAGAACATTTTAAAAGGTTTGGACAAAAACATGAATAGGAAAGGTTTATGGGCCAAATACAACTAGTTTAGATTACTTACAGTGTGGAAACAGGCCCTTCGGCCCAACAAGTCCACACCGACCCTCCAAAGCGCAACCCACCCAGACCCATTCCCCTACATGTACTCCTTTGCCTAACAATACAGGCAATTTAGCATGGCCAATTCACCTCACCTGCACATTTTTGGACTGTGGGAGGAAATCCACACAGACACAGGGTGAATGTGTAAACTTCACACAATCGCCGGAGGCTAGAATTGAACCTGGGACCCTAGTGCTAGTGCTAACCATTGAGCCACCATTTAATTTGAGGAAAGTTGGTTGGCATGGACGAGTTGGAATGAAGGGTCTGTTTCCATTCTGTATGATTCTTAGGGAGTTTCACAGGGTAGATGTTGAAAATTTTCCTTTTCTCTGAGCAAAGGGTCACTCAGTTAGAGCACCCATTTAAGAAAGAGATGGGAAGAGATTTCTTCTCTCAGAGGGAGTTGAATCTGTATACTTGAAATTGAGATAGATTTTAAATCGGTGAGGGAATTAAGGATTATGTGGATAAGACAGGAAAGTGAAGTTAAGGATTAGCAGCAAATCAATCATGATCTCATTGAAAGGTGCAGCAGACTTGATGGGCTGAATGGCTTCTTTCTGCTCCTATGCCTTATGACATTTAAGAGAGAGATTAGGAGAAATGTTTTGTCATAGAGGACCACAAGTCTTTGGAATGCTCTTCCTTGGAAGGTAATAGAAGCACAATCTGAATATTTGTAAGGTGCAAGTAGATAGATTTTTGGTAAGCAAGAGGGTGATAGGTATTGGGGCGGGGTAGTAATGGTCACGAATCAGATCTGCCATGAATGGCAGTGTGGGCTTGAGGGTCCAGAGAACCCTATGCTTGTTCCCTATTGGTGTGCTTGTCTGGATTGGGATGGGGGAACTGAGCTGCTTGTTCAATTTACAGCAACATCTTTGTTTTACAGTATTTTGCTGCTCAAATATTTGTAGGCGTGAAATTGCTGCGGTCAACTTGTGCAATAGTTTTGTAGGTAGGTGTAAATGTCATGGGCACACTTAAAATTTACTGATTTTCATATCGTACCCCCATTTTCTTTCCCTTGTCAGTTTATTCCTCCCCGTCTTGAATTCTGTTTCACGTTTGGACGGCAGTCATGCATGATCCTGCCATTCATTCTCCTCTACAAATATATTTAAATTTTGCTTTCTTACAATTCCCTTTCGTTGCGCTCTATGAACGCTTCAGTCATTTAATCTCTCCTGTTTAGCACTCTCTCACTAATTTATGTTTTGATCTTGATCGCACCCTCCCCACTACAGTTGATCGAAAGCTATTACACTTCCAACTTCCCCCAGCTGTGATGAACACTCACGGACAGACGTGAGAAGTGAAGCCAGTTTCTTGCTCCACAAAGTACTATTTTCTGTCGACTTTAATTTCAGACTTCCAGCATCTGAAGTACTTATGCCTCTTTACTTTGAAAGGGGTGCCTTGCACGGTTAATTCTCCTCCCAAATTATACAGTAATCATTTTAAAACAGAGAAGAAACACGTCAATTTGAACATGAAAGTCAATGCAATGTGTGCAACTGCAGCAACCTTCATATTTAGCGAATACATTCCACATCCACCCGAAGATTTGAAACGACAGAAAAGTGCAATCCGTGTGAAGCTTCTCTGTGCAATGCGACTGAATGGACTGAGTGTAGGTTGAGGGGAGTGGGGGGTATTTGTGTTGACCCTTTGTCGCTGGAGGGAGGGAGGGGGTGGGGGGACAAAGTGCAGCAGCTGTCTGACCTTGCAGAGAGTGTGTGGTGTACGTGCCGCCGGGGCAGGACTGGGCAGGAGGAGGAGGAGGAGCAGACAGGGAGAGGAGGAGAAGAGCTGTCAAAAGGCACTGAAGCAGGAAGCTGCGAGTGTAGCCCTTGGTTCGCACCGGGAGTCGTGTGGGAAGGAAGGAAAGGAGGATTAAAAACAACAACAACAACAACAATAATAATAATTTAAAAATTGGAAATCTTTCCCGGGGTTAGGGTGGTGTGAAAAGGCCGAAAGCATGAGCAGGATCCTGACGGTGAAGACCAGCGCCTTTGGCGATCAGAAGCCGGGCACCAGCGGCCTGAGGAAGCGGGTCAGCGTCTTCCAGGCGCAGAGGGGCTACGCCGAAAATTTCATCCAGAGCATCCTGTCGGCGGCGGTGGAGGATCCCGCCGAGCGCCAGTGCGCCGTCTTGGTGGTCGGCGGAGACGGCCGCTTCCACAACAAACATGTCATCCAGCTCATCATCCAGATGGCGGCGGCCAACGGGGTAAAATAAATACACACCTCTCCCTCACCTCCTCCAGCCCACCTCCCCTCCCCACTCTCCCCACCACCCCTTCCCAACCTTCCCTCCTCACCCCTCCCCTATCCCCCACCTCCTCCTCCTCACCTCCCAAAACACCCCTC